>NW_026571404.1:9846748-9871680 GCF_026225935.1 Boleophthalmus pectinirostris
AAAGGTCAAATTTTATCCTATTTATTCCTTTTTTTTTTTTTTCTAGACCAGTTTTAGTATTGATTTATATCTGTGTATCAGTTTTTAACAACTCTAATATAAGTACTGATTATTCAAGTCCTGTGTCGATAAAGTAAATGAAGACGTTGAGTAAACTTGGTTGTGCGTCATATTGAAGGACCATAAATGCATAAAATGTTTTCCATCTTACTAGGGATGTAACAATAACTGAAATATCGTAATATCGTCAAAGCTCTCACAATAATATCGTGAACCATCACAATATATCGAATTATGAGTCTCTTTGCTTAAATTAAGAGTTATGGTGCAGCAATAGTTTAAAAAAAAAAGACAGAGGGAACTACATAGACCATGATCCTTTGCCCCATTTCAGTGACTAGAAGAAGAAATAACAGTTCTAAGCACTTTTAAGTCTTAGTTCTTTGGATTAAGTCTTGTCAAGGCATTTTTGTTGGCCTCCACAAAATATCACAATAAATATCATACCGTGAGATGTATAACGTGAAAATATCGTACTGAGAGATTTGGATATTGTTACATCCCCAATCGTGAGCTTTCCTACGATATCGCAATAAATCGTACTGTGAGGTTCATACTGTAACAATATCGTATCGTGAGACTTCGATATCGTTACACTCCTACATCTTACCATTTTACCCATTAAACATTAATGAAGGGCACATTTTAATCTCTATTTTTTATTCTCACAGTTTAATAATCGCGTCATACTTTTGGTTGAGATTCAAGTATTGCAGAAAAAGTTTGTGTAGATTATGTTGCAAGTTTCGTGGAACATAATTTTCCATCAAAGCAGCAAATTTTATCTTGTACATTACATATTTCGACTTCACAGGAGAGTTGTATTCCTACTTTTTTTTTTTTTTAATATTAATGATGAAAACGATGAGAAAGTTTCTAATGGGTACCGCTTCTGGAGAAATTGTAGGCATACATCTCCAGAGACGCTCCTATGGACAGCTCTTAGGCCAGGGGGATAAACAGTTGTATAAATGTGAAACAGCTCACTTGAAATCTATAATTAATGTCAGTTTATGTGGGAATTTGCCCGGTTCTTTTTTTTTTACGAACTTGACTCCACTTTCCAGCATCGCTCTCAGGCGTTGCTTGTGTCTCTGTGGGCCTGATGTAATTTCTGTACTGGGTTTGGTCTTTCCACAGGCGCTACACAGTTGTATTAATTTTATGATAACTAACCTTGTGAAACATGGCTACCAGTTACCATCATTGACATTTTTTAACCCATTTCATTTCAGAAGCAGAATAAACTTACTTCGGGATCTTCAACTGGCAAAGCAGAAGAAACAAGTGAGTACATAAGATACTGATGTTATAAAATGTTCTGTATCTGCTTCTATGCAAACATTGCGCTGTTTATCAGCGTTGATCTCAAACAAAGTGGATTTTCTTTTGTTCAAATTTGTGATAGATATTTACTCAATCTTTTTATTCATTTATTTATTTTGTTGTTTTCAAATAGACTTGGTTGAGTTGGATGTGGGACTAAACACCTAAACTCCACCTATAACTACATTTCAAAAAGAGCTGCTAAATTAGGAGGTACCTAGAGGATGAAAGAAAAGAGTGAGGGCGGATATGTACTTGTAAGGAGCCATGCAATTGATCTAAAAGGGTGTCCACACCGGGTTTAATCAGTGAAGACATGCGTGATGTTACTTAAAAAGTACTTAAAATTGCAGTCGTCACTAGAAACAGCAGTCTCAAGTGCTGCAAATTTACCTAGTTTGCACTAAAATTACTCAAAAAGTACTAGGAACAGTAGATAATGCTGTTGAAACACCATATACAAATTAGTAGCAGATTAGAAGCAGTTCAGAAGCAAAAAAGTTAATTTAGAGTTTAGTTCCTCTTTAATTAGTCTTAGTCTTTTAGTTGTTTACCTTATGTGATATTTCAAGGTATCTTGAGCTCTGCAAACATATCAGGAGTATGGGATAGGATAGAACAGGGGTCTCCAACCTTTTTATTCCAGTGAGCTACCTTTACAAAACAAAAATGACGGAGAGCTACTCATTTTAGCAGTCACAAGGAACTGAGTAAATATAAGAGCCACGACGAGCCTTAGATGAGCTACAGTCAGATGCCTATAAAACATAAACCTTTATCCATAGTAGGGCAAGTTAGGCATCAAAATGATACTTCATAATGTTAATAGGCATTTAATTAATCAAATTAGACTTATTCAGCACAATACTTGAAATTCCTTGGCAAGTTACTTGGAAGGGGGTGGAGAGCTGCTGGTAGGTCCCGAGCTAGTGCTTGAAGACCACTGGGATAGAATAACTAAACTGTTCAATTCACAAGATTAAAACTACATTTGTAACCTTTCTCAACTTGTTTTTGCAGATGATGATGTAGCTTTGAAGACTTCCATTTGCCGTTTGCTTCTCCAAATCCACTTGGACAAATCCGACTTGAAAAGTGCCAAACAGCTCCTGGAAAAGGCCCAGATCGACCTGCCTCGTGGTAAACACAAGCTGTGAGTGTAAGCCAATGAGAAACACATGAGGAAATTGATTTAGTCCTGATCTTAAATGTTGTCCTGTTCCTCCAGATCTTTGCTGAAGTCTTTAATCTGTGTAAAAGCCCGAATTGGAGACAGCGTGGTGATGGAGATGCAGAGGCTAGAAAGAGAAGGAGAGCAGTGCTGTTCTTTTATGTGGCACCGGGTGGCGCTATGCACAGGGGACTTAACCAAAAAACTGACCTGCTACCAGAGAGCCATCGACACACTCACTGTAATGAAACAGCTTTCATTTTACTGCACACTGGTCATGGACTCACCTGATATCTGCCTGTTACTGTAAAACACTCAGTATTCAAGTAGATCTTTAGCACCACCATGTGGATAATGGAAGGTACTACACAGAATCAAAACACTACTTCAGACATGTCCAAACTATGGCCCGGGGGCCAAATGCGGCCCTCAGACAAATTTTTCTTGGCCCTCAGGCTTCCATGTGAATTGGTCCAAATTACCTTGCATCAATTAAAAATGAACTTTTTACTGCAAGTTTCTTGAAAATCTACCTTGATAAAGATAATATTGAAAATTTAGTGTGTGGTTTTAAGGATCTTAGTGTGAATAAAGACTGATGACTCATTCTAACATGTTAAACATGTACATATTTCAATTATTCATTGTACTGAGCATCAGTCTACAGCCCTCGATCGGCCCTCTGCTTCATCTATGTTTAGAAATGTGGCCGTTGATGAAAAAAGTTTGGACACCCCTGCACTACTTCATATTTATCATATTAAAAGCCAAAAGACAATAACCATTTATAATAGCATACCAGTATTTGAAAGTATAGTATAACTTAGAAAATAATGAACTATTAAAAACATGCTTCAAAAGTCTAAAAGTTACATGGAACATCACATAAAATTGGAAAAAATGTAATAATGTACTTAATTACTTGAAGTCTACCTAATAATATTGTGTTCACATAATGATCACATTTTAAACATTTAGTGCATACATATTTTTATTACATTTTTGTTTTTTGCTTATTTATTTATTTAATGAGACAGGGACAGCACACAATTTTTACATTAACCTCAACAGGAGAGATGCATTGTACCAGGTTGTAGCACCAGTGCTAATTTCCACCTGTCGTCCCTGAGCAGGTTCATTGATTGATTGTATTTAACTGACCTTGGCTATCAACTGTTCTTCCTGGAAACCTGTGTAGCGTGTCCGCTTGATAAATGACAATCTGACTCCCTTATTGTTTAAACCAATTCATGATAAAACTAGAACTACAAACATATCTATAAATACAGTCTACAGTCTAGATAGTCATTGTTAAATATGTTGTATTTTTTTTCTGTTTTCTCATCCTCTCCTGTGCTTTGTGTTTTTGTGTAAACAGAGCGCAGAGTTCCAGTGGCAGAAGGCCAGTCTGCTCCTGGAGCTCTCCGAGTGGATGTTCTTCAACAACTTCCCCAAAGCTGATGCTGTTCAGATGATCCAGTGGGCCATAGACCTCCTCCTGCAATCTCACCCTCAGAATACACAACCACCAGGTACCATTACCTCTATCTTTACTTGTACCTTTATTACTCAGCTTTAACACCTGTTATTACACTTTTTCTGCACCAAAGTCAGGAAGAGAGGATGTAAAATGTAAATAGATTTAGAAATGTATTTTTAGGCACAAAAACTGGGCTTCATTACACATTTGTCTTGTAGTGGTGTTCAGTGAATTAGTAGTAATATCAAAACAGTTAATTTGAAGATATGCAAAATTAGAAGTATATAAGTAAGTAAGTATGTTGCCTAAAATATATAAAAACAGATGCAAAAAGAGCAGATAAAGAAATGTGCAGTATAATCTTTCAACAAGGGCATAAAGTGACTCCGATGTTGACTAGCCTGAGCCGGTGTTTTTGTAGATGCATACAACACAGTATCATCAGCGTACATTTGAACATTTGAAAAAGCAGGGGCCAAGTGGCATTCCATAGGGACTGGCTAGTAGTTGGGATGTAAGTAAATTTTAAGAAATGTATGGCATTATTAGAATTTCAGTGAGAGCATTTTTGGATGGAAACATACAATAATTTAAATATGCTTTTAAGTTTGTTGCTATTTGTTTCCTATTTTAAATCCGCTGTAGCAGTTCCACTGTCTAGGCCCTGACCAAGAGTGGTCCTGTACATTAGAACAACAGAGTTACCACTCTTGTAGTGTACAGTTTATGGTCCTGGAAAATTCTGAATTCAGTGGTGTATCAGAGTTAAGACACTGACAAAAAAATATTTTAAAAGATTAAATTGGGTAAAAATATTCCAAGTTAAATAGGCTACTTTTTTTTTTTATTTCACAGTGGTGCCAGTGTCTGAGGTTTTAGTCAAGGACCTTAAGGGTAAATTTATGTATACTCTTTAATGAACAGAGAGATTTCAATGTGGTTGAGGAGGTTTGGGACCATGACATGATACAATAAGATAGATGTAAGAAGATCATTGCGTTCATGAATAGTTTTGAAGTATGCCTATATCCTAAAATGGTAAATGGTCACATTTTTCTATAGCGCTTTTCCACCTTCAAGGCACTCAAAGCACTTTACAACAAGGAACCACTCACCCATTCACACACCAGTGTACACAGACACTGTGGGCAAGGTGGGTTAAGTGTCTTGCCCAAGGACACAACGACAACATTCATCTGTGGGAGCTGGAATCACACCAGCCAACCTGTGGGTCAGTGGATCTGACCGCTCAACCTGTGATGTTTATGTCGAGAGCTGGATTCGAACTGCCAACCTTCAGATCAGTGGCGAATGCTCTACCAACTGAGCTACTGCCGCCCAAAACAATTCTAGGAACTAGAATTGAGACTAAGAACTAGAATATTCTTCACTAAGTATTTTGTGTGACTGATAAATGTGTTTTTAAATGTTAATTGCCATGGCTATGGTATAAATTTGTCATCATTCTGAAACCCATGGATAAAACCCACCCTTGTTTACTCCAATTTTACTTCAATAATGTATCCCTTGTGTCTGTATTTTTTGGGAAGCCTGGCCCTATTTTAAATTGAAAAGAGACAGCTCCATGTATTAAGACTATTTTTGTACCATTTGAATTACATAATAATGATTTAATGCTATGGGAATTCCTGCTGAGAAAAGCAGAGTGACCCCGCTGTGCAGTCATTAAATATTCCCAAAGAGGCGAAATTAATTCATTTGAAGATTAATTACATAAACCACCACATGGTTAATGCTGTCTTAATGTTACAGCAAAATATTAATCATTGGTCATGGAAATATATTAGATTTAAGCATTAATGTTTAAAGTTTTGTGGAAAAATTGCGACAAAGTGTTATACATAATATAAATATTTAATTATGTTTAATGTTTTAGTACAGATTTGATTACCGCTGATCCATGAAATACTGTAGTACTACTATTTTACATTTTTTTGTTGGCCCAACCTATCTTAGTAGTTTTTGAAATGGCACCTAACAATAACTACACCAAAGTCATTCAGGTTTAGTAACTACTTTATTAAGACTAATTAAGATTTCATACTAGTTTATTATTTTTTAAAAGACTTTTCAATCGATTTTTGTTTCAGATGACGAGTCTACAAACAGTGACTCTACATTTCAGAACAGTGTCTCTCCAGAGGAACCGAGTTCAAACTGTGTCTGATATCAGAGACGTGAAGTGTCTTGATGCTTTAATAAGATCCCACACTCTCCTCGCTGTGATGACCGAACAGAACTCCCCTGAGCACCAGGCAAACCTGCTCCGAGCCTACTGCTTCGTCGTACAGATGTGGAAGGTATTTTATGCTTAAAGGGGACTTTTTGAGTAAAATGTTTGATTAAAGGACCTGTATTACACAAAACAGACTCTTATGAGCTTTAAGACATGTTAAAATGTTGTTACCTCCTCAAAAACTAAAACTGGAGTTGTGTTTTGTTTCATTCACACACAAACCCTACAAAAGAGTTCTTCTCTCAAACAGAAAACACTATCCTCCACCTTGTGATGTCATGCGGTAATGCAGGAGGTGCCACACTGTGTTTTTAAACTCCATACACCTTGACTAGAATCATTTGGATAATTTACGACCTGGAATTGCCAATCTCTACTCAATTTCCGCTTGATAGCATCACAAGGTGGAACAGAGCATTTTAAGTTTTGGAGATATAAGCTAATAATGAAGGATTACTCACTCAAACATGTCTGTTCAAGTGTTTTTTGATGAGAAAAACAACATTATAACTTTTTATTAGATAGGAAAATAGCATAATATGATATGGCCTTTTAATCCTGCATTGTCCTGCATTTTGAGGCTTAAGGCTATTTCCACGTTATACTTACCTCTGTTTAAAACATACTTGGTGTCATACATATAGGGTTGATAGGGTTTTTTCTTCTCCTTCTTCTTCTTCTTCCCATAATTAAAACAAGTACAACGGCCTATTGAAAATCTACAGCTTGCTATGGTGAAATTACATTATGGAGTTGTTTTGCCAATGAACATATTTCTATTACTAAGTTATTTTTAGATCGATATTACAGTTTATAATGAACAATATGTAATGATCTGATCTAGACATGTTGTAGTTTCATACTCATACTTACTTCATACTTTCAAATACCCCAAAAAACATAATATGTCTTCTTTATTTAACTTGAATAATTGTCTTTTTCTGTCTACTAACTTGTTTAATATGATTATTGTCTCTCTGTAGATTTCGATGACAGAAGCTAGTCATGTTTCCAGTGATATGGCAAAGTTCCAGGCCCAGAGTGCGTCTCCGGCCTCAGCGGGATCCAAGAAAGGCAAAGACAAAGACAAGGGCAAAGTGAAGAAACCGAAGGAGGTGTGTAGATGGCACACTACTATGACTAGACATATTCACAAAGATGCAAGTATTTGGACTGTATTTTACTTTGTGACTTTTTGTTGAAACGCTAAAATATTTTAGTTGAGATCTGTATTATTTTACAATGGATAAAAATATCCACTCATCACCCTAGTATATCAGTATGTTTGGATTATATAGCTTGTGGTTTTAGTTTACTTTGATTAGTAAAAAAGTCAGACAGGCTGGTAGGTTTTTAGCACCATCATGTGGCTTCTGGAGGACATTACAGATGAAAAATGGCTCAATGAATTTACTTTGAGATCACATTTAAAGCTAAAAACATTATTATTATTATTATTATTTTATTATAAACATTATTATTATTTAAATTCTACATGATAATAATAATGATAATAATAATAACAATAATAATAATAATATCTGAAGATAATTGGTTTTAGCAGAACATTTAATTAATAAAAATAACTAAACAATTATATGGTAGATCATATTCAAATAATAAGCAATAATAGCTAATAATAATTTTTAAAAGTTATTTAAATCCACTAAACTGCTGTACATATAATTTAAGTACCTATTTAGAATTTCTCATTGTGTCCAATTCATAATGGAGTAAAAGAGTTCCAAAGTACATGCATTCATAATTTGATTAGTAATTTATTCAGTAATTCCCTACTTGTATATTGCACATATTACGCTACTTTCTGATTTATGTTATAATGTTGTTTCCTCATCAAACAAACCTGAAGTTGTGTTTTGTTTCATTCACACATTTAACACACAACTCCTTCTCTGAAACAGAAAACACTCTGTTCCACCTTGTTTTACTGTTTTTTGTAAACTGTATACACCTTCACTAGAATCATTTGGATAATTTCTGATCTGGAATTGCCAATCTCCACTGAACTAAAACATAGCTGTTAACTTGAAATCGCTTCATGACATCAAGATGGAACGGAGCATTTTGAACTTGAGATGTAGACAGAATAATAATCCAGGACTCTTCAAACATATGTGAATGAAACAAAACACAAGTTCAGATATGTTTTTGAGAAAGTAAGAGCATTATAACATGTCTTAACGCTCACAAGAGTCAACTTAGTGTAGTAATGATTGTCCATCAAAAAAATGTCATAAAATCTGAACTATTTCCTCCTTTCTGCTTTGTCCCATAGATTTCCCCCGATGAGGACAAACAGAAGTCGCTGCTCTCAGATACGACCCCTCCTCTGACCCTGAGGGACTGGGTGTGCTTCCAGTGTCCCGACCAGGCCAGACACGTCTTCAGAAACAGCAGCAGCCCCAGATGCCCTAACGCCCGCTCCATCCCCAAACAGGCATGACGAAACACAACTCTGTGGCTCTTAGTTCCCCTGGGTCAAATTTTCAGAATGACTAGACATTGTTTCCACTTTTTTTTTTTGTTTTTGTTTTTTTATTAAAGACAGCAGAACATAACATTCAAAAAAAACAACAAACATCAAACGTTTAACAATTGCAATATTCACATTTAAAAACAAAAACATAAAGCAACAACCACAACACCACAACAAATACAAAAAAGCCCCATTTCCCCAACCGCCCACACCAACACAAAGTCAAAACAATATAAATGTGATAGTGCAAACATAAATACACCGCTAGGTTCCCGAACATTGATACACTGCGGCCATTTAATAATTGAAGTTCCTTTTGTCTCTCTTCCTTCCCTTTTTTTTTTTTTTTTTTTTTTTTTTTTTTAAAATTATAATTTTTAAATGTATTAGTCCCTATACTCAAACTAATATTTATTTTCACCATCATCAGTTCCCCTATCATCTTTCACCATATGTCACAATCTCAAAAACATAACCCTAAAGGCATTTCTTTTTATTAATTATTATTACTGTTATTATTATCACTATTATTCCTACTATTATTTTCCTACCTTTCATCACTATTACTATTTTTATTATTATGAATTATTATTACATCCATAATACTATTATTTATCTCTACTATTAATTACAATAATTACAACAATAATATTTCATTATTATTATTATCATTATCATTGGTAGTAGCAGCAGTAGTAGTAGTAGTGTCAGTAGTCCCCAATAGTAGATATATGAATATTATATAGATCCCTACTTTAAATCTTTATGACCGACATCAGTTTTATAAGATTGATGACTAGACATTGTTTCCACTGGATATGAAATCCGTCAAAATACTGACTTAACCTGCACTCTGTCATGTAGTGCACCACTTCACAACCTCTGTTAAAGGTGCACTGCGCCTGTTTGTCTCCATGGAGATGTCATTGCTTTGCCTGAAATGTTCCATGGTATGACTTTCAACAATTCCATATAGCATTTATTTATTACGTGCTTTCCTGTTTCTCAAAAATATAGTAATTTCTTCTGCTTGTGTCGCTCGTGATAGGTAGGTTTAATCTATACTGTGGAACATTCTAGACAAAGCAATAACATTTCAATGGAGACATCATGGGGCAGACCCTCTACTAGAAATGTTACACCATGCACCTATATTCAATTAATATAATAATTAGTACAACAATCATAATAATAATTACAATAATACATTTCATGATAACTCAAAGACACTAAAACAAGGACAGGACACACAAAACAAGCAGTGAGGAGGCAGTCATGTGTGGGGGTGATAGGCTGTGAGGAAAAGGTGAGTTTTGAGCTTTTTTTTTTTTTTTTTTTAAGTTGTAGTAAGTCTAAGTTTCTGATGTGAAGGGGGAGAGAGATCCAGAGGGTGGGGGCAGCAGGGTGGACGAGGTCTGTGAGGTTTGGAGGAGCCTAGTTACTTAGGACTTTTGTCTAAGCTTTACCATAAGCTTTACTCTTACTCTCCCAAGTACCCCCTAACATGAGCAGAAGGAAAATACATGTTTATTTTTTTAGTATATTGTCAGTTATTAGTTTTATTTCCTGTTTTAATTATATTGATGTTCATAATGCTCCAAAACACAGGTTATATTATTTATTTATTTCAAATACTATCCAATTTTACCTCCTTTTAAAATTTTAAACTATTCATTGAACCCGCTGGTTGGAAAAACAAAACTAGTTAATTTGAAATGGTTTGCGGCGGTTCAGACGTATTCTTAACTTTCCTAACCTGGCAATTAAAGGTCCTATTTTTGTTCCCTAATCAAAAGCATACCTGGAGTTGTGTTTTGTTTCATTCACACATGTTTGAGTAATCCTTTATTTTAGTCTGTCTGCATCTCCAAAGCTCAAAATGCTCTGTTCCACCTTGTGATGTCATGTCATGTGGTAGTTAAGACTTACCTTTTTTTTTTTTTTGTAGAAACTGGCAATTGCAGGGCTAAAATTATCCAAATTATTTAAGTGAAGTTGTATGCACTTCCTGTATTACCACGTGACGTCACAAGGTGGAGTGTTTTCTCAGCCTAAATATGCTGGGTTTGTGTTTTAAACTTGTCTTTAAGCTTCTGTAGTTTGGAATAAAATGCTAGAAAACTGTCACATTTTGAGAGAAAATGTTCATATGTAAGAGATCATGTATAAACTATTTTTTCTCTCTTTGTACAGCCTCAGAGCCTGTTTTACCTGAACTTACTGGAGAAACAGCTTCAGTCCTTGTCTCTTCCTCACCTGACGCTGCCTGTGTTACACCTGGCTGAGACCATCGCTCATGACCTTTTGGACCGGAAAGCCCTCTCAGAACTTTATAGACTCAGGTAAATAACTACACTATAAATAATCTACAATATACAAAACTTCTCCATAGACTGGTATAGTAATGTCTGATTATGTTGCCCAGATTGCATTATTAACTCTTGTAACTTTTATGCAACTGTGTCAAATCTACAACAAATTATTTCCACATTTCTTTTTTTTTTTTTAGAATTGTGAAAATCTGTCGTGAGCTGGAAGTGGAGACACATTCACCATACTTTGAGAAACTTCACAGTCTTGTGAGAATAAACGAGCAAGAGCTTAAATGGTTGGTTTTCTCAATTTCTTAAGTGCTCAATCATACTTTTTAACATACATGCAAAAGTACAGTTTATGTTTTTTGTGTTTCAGGTGCAGGAGAGAGATGCTCATTTCCCAAGAGAGAAAAAGCCTTGATCAAACTTATAAACAGGTCCGACCAAAGTTTGTTCTATTTTGATTACATTTTAGTTTTTTTTCTGACAAACTGTTTATAATATGAGGTTTAAATTATGGTGAAATCTGAAATCTGTTTGCTGTATGTTTTCAGAAAGACCTTCTGGGTGATACTGGCGCACAGAGGGAGGACATTTGTGCTCAGAGCATTTGGCTGGGCAAAGCAGAGATCTGCCTCAGCATGGGGCTGCACGCACAGGCCAGACACTTCCTGGAGGAAACCCATTCAGTGGCAACAGTGAGTCTGAGAACGCTGTGCTCATGTACAACTGACACATTTTTGCACTCCAAGAACATCTTTCAGTTTGAATTTATAATCTTCAGTGTAATATCAAGCTCTGAACTTCACAATAGATAGTACTTTGTCTATTTTATTTATGGTATTTTTGCTTTATGTAAGAAGATCCTTTCAGAAATTAAACAATTGAGGTCAAATAATGAAAATAAATGTAAATGAACAATAAAAATATAATAATAATGTAAAAAATAATAACCTTTAATAATGTGAGTATGAAATTGTCCTCATTGTATATCACCAGAATAACAACTTAGATAGCAACAAGTCCAAATAAAATAATCAAATAAATAAAAAATAATAAAAAATAATAAAAACTCCCATAAATTCCCAAATTCTTGTGATAAATTGTATCTGATTATGTTTAAATGATCTAGATTGTCTTTTTTATGATCTACTATTAATAGTTCTGAATGGTGATAAGTTTCTTTCTATAGGAGTTTGCAGATCAGATAAGCGCAGGGCGTGCTCTTCTCCGTCTGGCTGCTTTGGCCTGTGAGCAGCAGAGCTCTGCCCAGGCTTTGATCCTGTTGGATTCAGCCCAAGCCTCTGGAGGAGACCCGGATTTCTGGTACCAGCTGATCCAGACCAGAGTCCAGGCTACAGCCATGCAAAGAGACAAGCACGTACACGCCAAGGTACAGCCAGCTCTGATGCATGCACGCAGATCTGTACATAAGATTAGGCTAAACTCAAAACATGTTTCTTTAGATCGAGGATATTGTAAAACAAGGATGTGACGCACTGGAGCTCATAAAGGAGAAGCAGGTGAACAGACAGAAACAGAAAGAGGTGGAGTTCATGATCACGTCACTAAAAATGAGGTAAAATATCATCAACATTCTGTGTATCCAATGAAAACAAAACAAAAAACACATTTTCAACATTTAATTCAAATGTGTTGTTTAATGTTAGAAAAGAAAATCAGATTTAGACATTTAACTAGTAACTTTTACTTTTTTCTGCAGAGAATAAGATGTTATTGATTTTAAAAAGACAAACAATGAATATTTTCTCCTGTAGAAAAGGTTATACTTCAATTAAAGGATCCGATCAATGTGCCAAACAAAACAAATTCAATAATAAAAGACAAAATTTAAGATTGTTAGCAACTACTTTATTGTGTAATTGCTGTACAAATCTCCAGCGTATATAATGTAAACACTCTATGCCACGTTATTCTTGGTTCAGAAAGTGTATACAATATGCATGTAATAGTTTGTTTAAGCCTTTGACTTCATTCTACTCCTTAAACTTATTGTGACTTGTTAAATATTACAGTTTTGCGTCATTATCTGTGTTTGAGACAAATACATTTCATTTAGGATTTGAACGCTGAATATAAGTAATTAATCAGATTATTCTTTTACAGAGGAGCTGTGGAGTGCATACATTCGGTTGGTGACGTTGAACCTGGTCAGACCCTTTGTCCTGACGAGGCTCTGAGGCTTAAAAGTGACTGTGATAAACTGGAGCAGTGCGCACGAGACTTCACCCTGCTCCAACACAGAGAGAGCAGGCAGCAGAGGCCCTGGCACACTGCGCACATGGACTCAGGTACAATGGGATAAATCCATCAAAATCAAATTCCATAAGATTATCGTTCCCCTGGAAAATTATTTTTGGGATTTTTTCCTTGCAGGTTTCTAGCCCAGCACAGCCCAGAGACAGAGGATAAACAGCGCCTCCTGCTGGATGCACTGTCACAGATGCAGGCAGCTGTCAGGGAGCTGGAACATGTTGCCCTGAATGCTCAGAATCTGCTCCCTGCACAGGAGGAGGTATGAGGGGCACAGGTCCAAGAGTCCATCTGTCATTAAAGCTTATTGAGTTCAAAGGGACCTATTTTCAGACCTAATATTTTTAAGTGAATCTTCAGACCTTTAATTTCATGGGTAATAAATTCTTTTTAACTGAAAATATGAAGACAACTCCTTAATATTTTCAGTTTTCTAACTAAAACTAAAACCATTTTCTCACTATCTTGTTAAAAAGACAATGCATGATGATTTATTTGATCTAAAATCTACTGTATTGTCTGCCTCATTGATTTTGCTTTGCAGCTTTGGTCAGCAGATGGCGCTGCTGTTTAGCAAAAAGAGGCACCAAAGAGGCATTGATTTTTACACTAAACATGCTGTACAGTACTTTTGTCCTACTGCAGTTAATAAATGATTTTGTTGATAATCGATTTCACTGTTTGGTGGCCTCTTTTTTGCTAACAGCAGCGCCATCTGCTGACCAAAGCTGCAAAGCAAAATCAATGAGGCAGACAATACAGTAGATTTTAGATCAAATAAATCATCATGCATTGTCTTTTTAACAAGTTGGTGAGAAAATGGTTTTAGTTTTAGTTAGAAAACTGAAAATATTAAGGAGTTGTCTTCATATTTTCAGTTAAAAAGAAGAATTTATTATTAGCATTTATTACCCATGAAATTAAAGGTCTGAAGATTCACTTAAAAATATTAGGTCTGAAAATAGGTCCCTTTGAACTCAATAAGCTTTAATGACAGATGGACTCTTGGACCTGTGCCCCTCATACCTCCTCCTGTGCAGGGAGCAGATTCTGAGCATTCAGGGCAACATGTTCCAGCTCCCTGACAGCTGCCTGCATCTGTGACAGTGCATCCAGCAGGAGGCGCTGTTTATCCTCTGTCTCTGGGCTGTGCTGGGCTAGAAACCTGCAAGGAAAAAATCCCAAAAATAATTTTCCAGGGGAACGATAATCTTATGGAATTTTATTTTGATGGATTTAGTCCCATCCCTACCTGAGTCCATGTGCGCAGTGTGCCAGGGCCTCTGCTGCCTGCTCTCTGTGTTGGAGCAGGGTGAAGTCTCGTGCGCACTGCTCCAGTTTATCACAGTCACTTTTAAGCCTCAGAGCCTCGTCAGGACAAAGGGTCTGACCAGGTTCAACGTCACCAACCGAATGTATGCACTCCACAGCTCCTCTGTAAAAGAATAATCTGATTATTATTACTTATATTCAGCGTTCAAATCCTAAATGAAATGTATTTGTCTCAAACACAGATAATGACGCAAAACTGTAATATTTTAACAAGTCACAATAAGTTTAAGGAGTAGAATGAAGTCAAAGGCTTAAACAAACTATTACATGCATATTGTATACTTTCTGAACCAAGAATAACGTGGCATAGAGTGTTTACATTATATACGCTGGAGATTTGTACAGCAATTACACAATAAAGTAGTTGCTAACAATCTTACATTTTTTCTTTATTATTGAATTTGTTTTGTTTGGCACATTGATCGGATCCTTTAATTGAAGTATAACCTTTTCTACAGGAGAAAATATTCATTGTTTGTCTTTTAAAATCAATAACATCTTATTCTCTGCAGAAAAAAGTAAAAGTTACTAGTTAAATGTCTAAATCTGATTTTCTAACATTAAACAACACATTTGAATTAAATGTTGAAAATGTGTTTTTGTTTTGTTTTCATTGGATACACATATGTTGATATTTTACCTCATTTTTAGTGACGTGATCATGAACTCCACCTCTTTCTGTCTGTTCACCTGCTTCTCCTGTATGAGCTCCAGTGCGTCACATCCTTGTTTTACAATATCCTCGATCTAAAGAAACATGTTCTGAGTTTAGCCTAATCTTATGTACAGATCTGTGTGCATCAGAGCTGGCTGTACCTTGGCGTGTACGTGCTTGTCTCTTTGCATGGCTGTAGCCTGGACTCTGGTCTGGATCAGCTGGTACCAGAAATCCGGGTCTCCTCCAGAGGCTTGGGCTGAATCCAACAGGATCAAAGCCTGGGCAGAGCTCTGCTGCTCACGGGCCAAAGCAGCCAGACGGAGAAGAGCACGCCCTGCGCTTATCTGATCTGCAAACTCCTATAGAAAGAAACATATCACCATTCAGAACTATTAATAGTAGATCATAAAAAAGACATTCTAGATCATTTAAACATAATCAGATACAATTTATCACAAGAATTTGGGAATTTATGGGAGTTTGTATTATTTTATTATTATTTTTTATTTATTTGATTATTTTTTATTTGGACTTGTTGCTATCTAAGTTGTTATTCTGGTCATATACAATGAGGACAATTTCATACTCACATTATTAAAGGTTATTATTTTTACATTATTATTATATTTTTATTGTTCATTTACATTTATTTTCATTATTTGACCTCAATTGTTTAATTTCTGAAAGGATCTTCTTACATAAAGCAAAAATACCATAAATAAAATAGACAAAGTACTATCTATTGTGAAGTTCAGAGCTTGATATTACACTGAAGATTATAAATTCAAACTGAAAGATGTTCTTGGAGTGCAAAAATGTGTCAGTTGTACATGAGCACAGCGTTCTCAGACTCACTGTTGCCACTGAATGGGTTTCCTCCAGGAAGTGTCTGGCCTGTGCGTGCAGCCCCATGCTGAGGCAGATCTCTGCTTTGCCCAGCCAAATGCTCTGAGCACAAATGTCCTCCCTCTGTGCGCCAGTATCACCCAGAAGGTCTTTCTGAAAACATACAGCAAACAGATTTCAGATTTCACCATAATTTAAACCTCATATTATAAACAGTTTGTCAGAAAAAAAACTAAAATGTAATCAAAATAGAACAACTTTGGTCGGACCTGTTTATAAGTTTGATCAAGGCTTTTTCTCTCTTGGGAAATGAGCATCTCTCTCCTGCACCTGAAACACAAAAAACATAAACTGTACTTTTGCATGTATGTTAAAAAGTATGATTGAGCACTTAAGAAATTGAGAAAACCAACCATTTAAGCTCTTGCTCGTTTATTCTCACAAGACTGTGAAGTTTCTCAAAGTATGGTGAATGTGTCTCCACTTCCAGCTCACGACAGATTTTCACAATTCTAAAAAAAAAAAAGAAATGTGGAAATAATTTGTTGTAGATTTGACACAGTTGCATAAAAGTTACAAGAGTTAATAATGCAATCTGGGCAACATAATCAGACATTACTATACCAGTCTATGGAGAAGTTTTGTATATTGTAGATTATTTATAGTGTAGTTATTTACCTGAGTCTATAAAGTTCTGAGAGGGCTTTCCGGTCCAAAAGGTCATGAGCGATGGTCTCAGCCAGGTGTAACACAGGCAGCGTCAGGTGAGGAAGAGACAAGGACTGAAGCTGTTTCTCCAGTAAGTTCAGGTAAAAACAGGCTCTGAGGCTGTACAAAGAGAGAAAAAAATAGTTTATACATGATCTCTTACATATGAACATTTTCTCTCAAAATGTGACAGTTTTCTAGCATTTTATTCCAAACTACAGAAGCTTAAAGACAAGTTTAAAACACAAACCCAGCATATTTAGGCTGAGAAAACACTCCACCTTGTGACGTCACGTGGTAATACAGGAAGTGCATACAACTTCACTTAAATAATTTGGATAATTTTAGCCCTGCAATTGCCAGTTTCTACAAAAAAAAAAAAAAGGTAAGTCTTAACTACCACATGTCATGACATCACAAGGTGGAACAGAGCATTTTGAGCTTTGGAGATGCAGACAGACTAATAATACTCAATAAAGCATTACTCAAACATTGTGAATGAAACAAAACACAACTCCAGGTATGCTTTTGATTAGGGAACAAAAATAGGACCTTTAATTGCCAGGTTAGGAAAGTTAAGAATACGTCTGAACCGCCGCAAACCATTTCAAATTAACTAGTTTTGTTTTTCCAACCAGAGGGTTCAATGAATAGTTTTAAATTTTAAAAGGAGGTAAAATTGGATAGTATTTGAAATAAATAAATAAATAATATAACCTGTTTTGGAGCATTATGAACATCAATATAATTAAAACAGGAAATAAAACTAATAACTGACAATATACTAAAAAAAATAAACATATGTATTTTCCTTCTGCTCATGTTAGGGGGTACTTGGGAGAGTAAGAGTAAAGCTTATGGTAAAGCTTAGACAAAAGTCCTTAACTAGGCTCCTCCAAACCCCACAGACCTCGTCCACCCTGCTGCCCCCACCCTCTGGATCTCTCTCCCCCTTCACATCAGAAACTTAGACTTACTACAACTTCAAAAAAAAAAAAAAAAAGCTCAAAACTCACCTTTTCCTCACAGCCTGTCACCCCCACACATGACTGCCTCCTCACTGCTTGTTTTGTGTGTCCTGTCCTTGTTTTAGTGTCTTTGAGTTATCATGAAATGTATTATTGTAATTATTATTATGATTGTTGTACTAATTATTATATTAATTGAATATAGGTGCATGGTGTAACATTTCTAGTAGAGGGTCTGCCCCATGATGTCTCCATTGAAATGTTATTGCTTTGTCTAGAATGTTCCACAGTATAGATTAAACCTACCTATCACGAGCGACACAAGCAGAAGAAATTACTATATTTTTGAGAAACAGGAAAGCACGTAATAAATAAATGCTATATGGAATTGTTGAAAGTCATACCATGGAACATTTCAGGCAAAGCAATGACATCTCCATGGAGACAAACAGGCACAGTGCACCTTTAACTCTTTCCCCCCTGGACGCCTACTAGAACAACCCATTACTAGTTCTACCCATAGAGCATAATTGCATAAAGAAAAGACTTCCAGTGATTATAAATTTTTTACACTATTTTGTAACACAGAATATTTGTATCTCTGGAAACCTTAGACTCTGAAACATTCATTTATTTAAATGTGATTCAACTCATTTATAAACAGCTCACTGAAAACCTGGTCAGGTGCAAGCTCGAATAAAACAAAAACTTTCAGCATCTGATTATCTGCATGTTCTGAGTACTATATTCATAAAAAATAAAAATATACTTTGTCAAAGTATTTAAACAGATTTCATATCACCAGATACAGTTAGCCAAGTGTGCACCTGTAAGCTCGTTGTACACCTGTGTGCACCCAATAAATTTTTTTCCATTTAACTTCAACATCATTTAGCTTATTCTTATTATTTATTCATTATTAATAATAATAAAATAAAAAATCCTGTCATGTGGTGTCCAAAGTATTCATATCATAATTAATCAGTATAGCCAAGTAGCGTTTGTTTTACTGTTGTACACCTGTGTGCACCTTAATACATTTTTTCCATTTAACTTAAAAACTCATTTAGCTTATTCAATTATTTATTTATTCAACTAATTTAGCTTATTATAATAAATAATATAATAGGGCAATGTCCAGTATTAATTTTCTCGAGTGCAGAGCTCCGCAAAAGCGTTTCTGTAGGTTCTGTTATTTCGCATCTATGGACGACATTGGACTAGCTTGGGCACACAGACGATTCAGCGGCATTCATCTCACCTTCTCCCCGTATAAAGCTCAGATAGTTTGTTTGGATATCGCAGGACTCCACATCAGACTTCTAAACATCATCACTTTCAAAAAAAAACAAAAATCTAAAAAAGAAATCTTTAAAAGTCTCTAAACTTATCCATAAAATCCGTCCGCATCATTATTTCTAAAACTGTGCGCTGCAGCGCCGCGATCTTTCCATTGCACGTGTTTCGTGTTGTGTTTTTCCGGAAGCTACCATCGTCACTACTTCGATTAACTTCGGAAAAAATCGGCGAAAACATAACCTTGAATCCTAATGGTCAGTCTAGTGTGGGTTGTAGTGGCCCCTACCTATCGCAGTCTCTGTTTAAATGTGAAAAACCGAGCCGTTTCTAAAGGTCGTCAAATCACGTCTTTAGCGATACGGCGGAGGTGTCAAAAGTCGTCATTAAGGGTTCAGGGGGGGTCGTCAAATGTCGTCTTCATGGGGAATTAACAGAGGTTGTGAAGTGGTGCACTACATGACAGAGTGCAGGTTAAGTCAGTATTTTGACGGATTTCATATCCAGTGGAAACAATGTCTAGTCATTCTGAAAATTTGACCCAGGGGAACTAAGAGCCACAGAGTTGTGTTTCGTCATGCCTGTTTGGGGATGGAGCGGGCGTTAGGGCATCTGGGGCTGCTGCTGTTTCTGAAGACGTGTCTGGCCTGGTCGGGACACTGGAAGCACACCCAGTCCCTCAGGGTCAGAGGAGGGGTCGTATCTGAGAGCAGCGACTTCTGTTTGTCCTCATCGGGGGAAATCTATGGGACAAAGCAGAAAGGAGGAAATAGTTCAGATTTTATGACATTTTTTTGATGGACAATCATTACTACACTAAGTTGACTCTTGTGAGCGTTAAGACATGTTATAATGCTCTTACTTTCTCAAAAACATATCTGAACTTGTGTTTTGTTTCATTCACATATGTTTGAAGAGTCCTGGATTATTATTCTGTCTACATCTCAAGTTCAAAATGCTCCGTTCCATCTTGATGTCATGAAGCGATTTCAAGTTAACAGCTATGTTTTAGTTCAGTGGAGATTGGCAATTCCAGATCAGAAATTATCCAAATGATTCTAGTGAAGGTGTATACAGTTTACAAAAAACAGTAAAACAAGGTGGAACAGAGTGTTTTCTGTTTCAGAGAAGGAGTTGTGTGTTAAATGTGTGAATGAAACAAAACACAACTTCAGGTTTGTTTGATGAGGAAACAACATTATAACATAAATCAGAAAGTAGCGTAATATGTGCAATATACAAGTAGGGAATTACTGAATAAATTACTAATCAAATTATGAATGCATGTACTTTGGAACTCTTTTACTCCATTATGAATTGGACACAATGAGAAATTCTAAATAGGTACTTAAATTATATGTACAGCAGTTTAGTGGATTTAAATAACTTTTAAAAATTATTATTAGCTATTATTGCTTATTATTTGAATATGATCTACCATATAATTGTTTAGTTATTTTTATTAATTAAATGTTCTGCTAAAACCAATTATCTTCAGATATTATTATTATTATTGTTATTATTATTATTATCATTATTATTATCATGTAGAATTTAAATAATAATAATGTTTATAATAAAATAATAATAATAATGTTTTTAGCTTTAAATGTGATCTCAAAGTAAATTCATTGAGCCATTTTTCATCTGTAATGTCCTCCAGAAGCCACATGATGGTGCTAAAAACCTACCAGCCTGTCTGACTTTTTTACTAATCAAAGTAAACTAAAACCACAAGCTATATAATCCAAACATACTGATATACTAGGGTGAAGAGCGGATATTTTTATCCATTGTAAAATAATACAGATCTCAACTAAAATATTTTAGCGTTTCAACAAAAAGTCACAAAGTAAAATACAGTCCAAATACTTGCATCTTTGTGAATATGTCTAGTCATAGTAGTGTGCCATCTACAACACCTCCTTCGGTTTCTTCACTTTGCCCTTGTCTTTGTCTTTGCCTTTCTTGGATCCCGCTGAGGCCGGAGACGCACTCTGGGCCTGGAACTTTGCCATATCACTGGAAACATGACTAGCTTCTGTCATCGAAATCTACAGAGAGACAATAATCATATTAAACAAGTTAGTAGACAGAAAAAGACAATTATTCAAGTTAAATAAAGAAGACATATTATGTTTTTTGGGGTATTTGAAAGTATGAAGTAAGTATGAGTATGAAAACTACAACATGTCTAGATCAGATCATTACATATTGTTCATTATAAACTGTAATATCGATCTAAAAATAACTGTATAATAGAAATATGTTCATTGGCAAAACAACTCCATAATGTAATTTCACCATAGCAAGCTGTAGATTTTCAATAGGGCGTTGTACTTGTTTTAATTATGGGAAGAAGAAGAAGAAGAAGAAGAAGAAGAAGAAGAAAAAACCCTATCAACCCTATATGTATGACACCAAGTATGTTTTTTTTTTTAAACAGAGGTAAGTATAACGTGGAAATAGCCTTAAGCCTCAAAATGCAGGACAATGCAGGATTAAAAGGCCATAATCATATTATGCTATTTTCCTATCTACTAAAAAGTTATAATGTTGTTTTTCTCATCAAAAAAACACTTGAACAGACATGTTTGAGTGAGTAATCCTTCATTATTAGCTTATATCTCCAAAACTTAAAATGCTCTGTTCCACCTTGTGATGCTATCAAGCGGAAATTGAGTAGAGATCGGCAATTCCAGGTCGTAAATTATCCAAATGATTCTAGTCAAGGTGTATGGAGTTTAAAAACACAGTGTGGCACCTCCTGCATTACCGCATGACATCACAAGGTGGAGGATAGTGTTTTCTGTTTGAGAGAAGAACTGTTTTGTAGGGTTTGTGTGTGAATGAAACAAAACACAACTCCAGTTCAGTTTTTGAGGAGGTAACAACATTTTAACATGTCTTAAAGCTCATAAGAGTCTGTTTTGTGTAATACAGGTCCTTTAATCAAACATTTTACTCAAAAAGTCCCCTTTAAGCATAAAATACCTTCCACATCTGTACGACGAAGCAGTAGGCTCGGAGCAGGTTTGCCTGGTGCTCAGGGGAGTTCTGTTCGGTCATCACAGCGAGGAGAGTGTGGGCTCTTATTAAAGCATCAAGACACTTCACGTCTCTGATATCAGACACAGTTTGACTCGGTTCCTCTGGAGAGACACTGTTCTGAAATGTAGAGTCACTGTTTGTAGACTCGTCATCTGAAACAAAAATCGATTGAAAAGTCTTTTAAAAAAATAATAAACTAGTATGAAATCTTAATTAGTCTTAATAAAGTAGTTACTAAACCTGAATGACTTTGGTGTAGTTATTGTTAGGTGCCATTTCAAAAACTACTAAGATAGGTTGGGCCAACAAAAAAATGTAAAATAGTAGTACTACAGTATTTCATGGATCAGCGGTAATCAAATCTGTACTAAAACATTAAACATAATTAAATATTTATATTATGTATAACACTTTGCGCAATTTTTCCACAAAACTTTAAACATTAATGCTTAAATCTAATATATTTCCATGACCAATGATTAATATTTTGCTGTAACATTAAGACAGCATTAACCATGTGGTGGTTTATGTAATTAATCTTCAAATGAATTAATTTCGCCTCTTTGGGAATATTTAATGACTGCACAGCGGGGTCACTCTGCTTTTCTCAGCAGGAATTCCCATAGCATTAAATCATTATTATGTAATTCAAATGGTACAAAAATAGTCTTAATACATGGAGCTGTCTCTTTTCAATTTAAAATAGGGCCAGGCTTCCCAAAAAATACAGACACAAGGGATACATTATTGAAGTAAAATTGGAGTAAACAAGGGTGGGTTTTATCCATGGGTTTCAGAATGATGACAAATTTATACCATAGCCATGGCAATTAACATTTAAAAACACATTTATCAGTCACACAAAATACTTAATGAAGAAGATTCTAGTTCTTAGTCTCAATTCTAGTTCCTAGAATTGTTTTGGGCGGCAGTAGCTCAGTTGGTAGAGCATTCGCCCACTGATCTGAAGGTTGGCAGTTTGAATCCAACTCTCAACATAAACATCACAGGTTGAGCGGTCAGATCCACTGACCTACAGGTTGGCTGGTGTGATTCCAGCTCCCACAGATGAATGTTGTCGTTGTGTCCTTGGGCAAGACACTTAACCCACCTTGCCCACAGTGTCTGCGTACACTGGTGTGTGAATGTGTGTGTGAATGGGTGAGTGGTTCCTTGTTGTAAAGTGCTTTGAGTGCCTTGAAGGTGGAAAAGCGCTATAGAAAAATGTGACCATTTACCATTTTAGGATATAGGCATACTTCAAAACTATTCATGAACGCAATGATCTTCTTACATCTATCTTATTGTATCACGTCATGGTCCCAAACCTCCTCAACCACATTGAAATCTCTTTGTTCATTAAAGAGTATACATACATTTACCCTTAAGGTCCTTGACTAAAACCTCAGACACTGGCACCACTGTGAAAAAAAAAAAAAAGTAGCCTATTTAACTTGGAATATTTTTACCCAATTTAATATTTTTAAATATTTTTTTGTCAGTGTCTTAACTCTGATACACCACTGAATTCAGAATTTTCCAGGACCATAAACTGTACACTACAAGAGTGGTAACTCTGTTGTTCTAATGTACAGGACCACTCTTGGTCAGGGGCTAGACAGTGGAACTGCTACAGCGGATTTAAAATAGGAAACAAATAGCAACAAACTTAAAAGCATATTTAAATTATTGTATGTTTCCATCCAAAAATGCTCTCACTGAAATTCTAATAATGCCATACATTTCTTAAAATTTACTTACGTCCCAACTACTAGCCAGTCCCTATGGAATGCCACTTGGCCCCTGCTTTTTCAAATGTTCAAATGTACGCTGATGATACTGTGTTGTATGCATCTACAAAAACACCGGCTCAGGCTAGTCAACATCGGAGTCACTTTATGCCCTTGTTGAAAGATTATACTGCACATTTCTTTATCTGCTCTTTTTGCATCTGTTTTTATATATTTTAGGCAACATACTTACTTATATACTTCTAATTTTGCATATCTTCAAATTAACTGTTTTGATATTACTACTAATTCACTGAACACCACTACAAGACAAATGTGTTATGAAGCCCAGTTTTTGTGCCTAAAAATACATTTCTAAATCTATTTACATTTTACATCCTCTCTTCCTGACTTTGGTGCAGAAAAAGTGTAATAACAGGTGTTAAAGCTGAAGTAATAAAGGTACAAGTAAAGATAGAGGTAATGGTACCTGGTGGTTGTGTATTCTGAGGGTGATATTGCAGGAGGAGGTCTATGGCCCACTGGATCATCTGAACAGCATCAGCTTTGGGGAAGTTGTTGAAGAACATCCACTCGGAGAGCTCCAGGAGCAGACTGGCCTTCTGCCACTGGAACTCTGCGCTCTGTTTACACAAAAAACACAAAGCACAGGAGAGGATGAGAAAACAGAAAAAAAATACAACATATTTAACAATGACCATCTAGACTGTAGACTGTATTTATAGATATGTTTGTAGTTCTAGTTTTATCATGAATTGGTTTAAACAATAAGGGAGTCAGATTGTCATTTATCAAGCGGACACGCTACACAGGTTTCCAGGAAGAACAGTTGATAGCCAAGGTCAGTTAAATACAATCAATCAATGAACCCTGCTCAGGGACGACAGGTGGAAATTACCACTGGTGCTACAACCTGGTACAATGCATCTCTCCTGTTGAGGT
>NW_026571404.1:9872180-10069680 GCF_026225935.1 Boleophthalmus pectinirostris
GGATGCGGAGACGGAGCCAAGAGTGGTGAGTGGTGATGTGCTTCGCTTCAGTGACACGGAGTTCATTAACAATTTTCGCCTACTTCAGCGCAGAATAGTGACGTTTGTGGCTTGTTGATAACGTGTAGGTCGGATGAATGCGCTTTGGCCGTTCAGACTGAAGTCGCATGTCAAAAGATCAGATATGTATCGGTTTCAGGAGCACATATCCAAGTGTCCTGCGTCGCATTTGAAAAAAATCGGATCTGTGTCGTTCAGACTGTCATTAAAAGATCAGATACAGGTCACATAGAGGCCAAAAAATCAGATTTGGGTCACTTCAGGCTGCAGTCTGAACGCAGCCATCATGACATTTTGAACAGCTTGAAAAGCCTTTGAAGTTGAAGTGCAAAATTCAAGTAACAACTTAACAATTGTAATAAAACTGTAGACAGGAGAATCGTGGAGTAAGTCTGACAGAGAAAACAGAATGTGACCGTATCAGCGCACATGGAGTGAGCTGTTTTTTCAGTGCTTATAGTTTATGCAAATTAGCCATGTGGTTTTAAGTTTCGTTTATGTAAAATGTAACACAGACATTTACATGGACAGTCTGGTGTAATAATAGTTTTGTTTCGGGTGTTTCGTGGAGTGGGTAAGACTGTTTTTAGTGGCAGGATAACTAATATGACCATTGACATGCACTAGTCTAGCACAGCACCAGTGACCTCTGCAAATACAAGGACTGGATGGAATATTTTAAAAAAGTGTCTTCACACGTCTCCAACACTCTGGCTCACTAGGAAATGAGGTCCTATCTCCAAAATTCCAGACTGTCCCTTTAATCTTAAAGTACATTTTTACACAGGTACTTGAAATTTTGTTTTATTTACTGCTATTACACCCATGGTCAAACATTGGAGTCAAAATAAGTTTTCATTTTTGTTTCATTCACATATTAAAATTTAATTCAAACCCTGCATATTTAGTTGAGTACTTCTCTCAAACAGAAAACACTCTGCTCCACCTTGTGATGTCAAGTGATACAGGAAGTGCTCCACTGTGTTTTTAAACTCCCTACAGCTTCACTAGAATCATTTGGATAATTTCAGCCCTGGAATAGCCAATCTCTGCTCAACAAAAAGTAAAATGTAGTTGTTAACTTGAAATCTACTTCACATCACAAGGTGGAACAGAGCATTTTGAGCTTTAGAGATGTAGATAAACTAGTAATAAAGTTCACAAATAAAACAAAACACAATTCAGTATGAAGTGTAATTGAATAAATGTAATGTAGAGATGTTTTACTGTGGAAAATTCCAGGCAGAGCAGTGACCCTCCACCGGGAAAGTTACACAATGCACCTTTAAATAAACATCTTAAAAATCCTGACAAGTTACAAACATTTGGTAGCACAGTGTTTTGTTGATTCTTGTAACTAAGATATTGTGTTTCGACGCACAAATCTCTTCATTTACATAGAAAAGAATTCAAGCATAAACAACAAATTTTCCGTTACAGACACAGAGACAAGACGAGACTAGTGTCAGGATTCTGAAACACGTGAGCCTCGTCCAGACCGAGTTACACCACAAACTGTTGAGTTGTGTTTGTCACATGTGGGCCACACTGGAATGTCAGGAATGTCTTGTGCACTAACTGTATTTGAGTTTCACACTGACAGTTTCAAAGCTCTGATGAAAGGAACATGCACTCGATGAACTTTATACACTTTTGTTCAGTGGCGAATGAAGTACTTGATTTTGTTACTTAAAGGTGTGTTGTGTAACTTTGAGATGTTATTGTTTTGTCTGGAATGTTTCACAGTATGGCATTAAATATTTTTATCTTAATGGAAACCAGACCAAGTCACAGGTCAGATCCAGAGAAAAGTGACCCTGCTCACAGTCAGAAAGCTTATTTATGTAGTTAAATTTGAGCACTAAAATTAAACTAGAAAAGCACTCAGAGAGCGCAGACCTCCGCCAAGGACTACCCCCATTTTTTATATAAATAACGATAAAATCAGTCTTCTGGATCAGATCCAGATCAGCCTTTGGAATATGAAAGAGGATCCCATTGTCCATCCCTGAGTCAAATTTCATGGGGTTTGGTCAATAATTAACCGAGATATTGAGAAACAAAATTTTTGGCCCCATTTACCACAATGTTAACTAAAATTTCAAAGTGATCCAGAATCCAGGATTTCTTCCGGATCACCCCCAAAATGAAATCAGTTCTTCCTTTTCACATTTCCAACAAATCCTGAAAATTTCATCAAAATTGGTCCATAACTTTTTGAGTTATGTTGCTAACAGACAAACAAAACAAACAAACAAACAAACAAACAACAGACAAACGCCGGCAAAAACATAACCTCCTTGGCGGAGGTAATAAATGTAAGGTAGAGCTGTTTAATGTCATACTGTGGAACATTCTCGGCAGAGCAATGACCATCTCCATAGAAACAAGCAGGTGACGGACCCTCCATCAGAAAAGCTACACAACGCACCGTTAAGGCAAGGCAAGTTTATTTGTATAGCACAGTTCATACACAAAGTAATTTCAAAGTGCTTTACAGAATAAGAAATACATTAAAATCACAATAAAAACAAATCATAAATAATCATAAAGATTCAAATTAAAAAAGAGAAACATAAATTAAAGAGAAGAATGAAAACCTTTCAATTATATGCACAGTAAAACAGAAATGTTTTGAGTCTGGATTTAAACAGCGTCACAGAAGAGTCTGTCTCACATGTTCAGACTGTTCCAGGTTTTAGCTGCATGAACCTGAAACGCTGACTCCCCTTGTTTAGTCGTGACTCTGGGCACCAGCAGGAGGCCGGTCCCTGAGCTCCTCAGAGTGTGAGATGGTTCATATGACACTAACATGTCACAGATGGACTTTGGTGCTTGGTCATGTAGAGACTTGTACAAAAGCAGAGCTGCTTTAAAGTCTCTGAGGCACAGGAGCCAGTGCAGAGACCTGAGCACGGGATTTATGTGCTCGTACTTCCTAGTTTGAGTCAGAACCCGAGCTGCAGCGTTCTGGATGTTCTGCAGGAGAGACCAGTGAGCAGACCATTACAGTAGTCTCATCTACTGGAGACAAATGCATGATAAGTTTCTCCAAGTCTGATTTAGACAGTAAACCTTTGATTTTTGCTATGTTTTTTAGATGGTAAAAGGCTGCGGATGTTATTGATTTGATGTGGCTGTTAAAGTTCAAGTCTGAGTCCATTATTACCCCTAGATTTCTTGCCTGATTTGAAGGTTTTAGAGAGAGAGACTGGAGGTGACTGCTGACACTGTCTCTTGTTTCCGTTAAGTAAAAGTACTAATGTACACACTTAAAATTGTGGTAGTAGTAGTTTTATTCGGTCATTTTGCAGCACCACAAAACAAAACAAAACATAGACCCCGTTTACACTGAAACGAATCCACGTATCATCGTATCTGAAACGATCTGCGTCCACACACGTCGTTTCTGTGTCCGTAATCCTTCCCTATCCACACAGCTTTGAGCATATTTGTTTATGTTTTACAGAAACTAAACTTAAAACCACATGACATGACTCAGTGGAATATAAGTGTTCTTTCTGTGACAGAGGGATGTTCTGCTGATGGTGAGTCTGTTCTTTGCTTCAGTTGTGTTGGAGATGGTTCATGTTAAACTTTTCAGAGATTAGAGATACGTTTGCACGTCATACGCAGAGACCTACGTCAGCGTATCAGCGTTTTCAGGCGTCCACACAGTACCGGATCAGATCCATACTCAGATGAATTTGTGGGAGCTGGCGGCACCAGATCATTCCGTCTCTGGAGCCGTTTTCAATCCGATTAGTGTGGATGAACATGACTCAAATACAAACTAGTGTGGACGGGCCATAGACTACAACCCCATGGATCATGACCGAAAGGGTTTAGGCTGAAGTAAAAAAGTACTTATAATGCCAAACCCTATTAAACAATGACAGAATTCCAAGACAGAAAATCAGCGTATGAACAGCAAGTTTGCATTTACAATTTCACTTATGACTTACTGTATATATAAAAGACAAAATATAAATGAAAATAAACAAAATTGAATGCATAATTCATTCATCCCAGAGCTCTATATCTTTCAAAACATAACTCTTTAAACTCTTTTTAAAACTTCTACAGTGTTAGACTTTATTTAAATCACCACTTGGATTGTTCCATAAACTAAACCCTCTAGCAGAAATACAATCACTTTTTTTTTTAAAATTTTTTTTTTAGTTCTTATCTTCATTTTTTAAAGATGCCAGTTTTGTTTTCGTTTATGGTCGTACAAACTAATCATAATGATAAAGATGGTACAAAATGTATAATTTATGATCATGATAATGTTTAAAATTATACTTAAAGATCCAAGATTTCACGCATGTTTTGAGATCTAATAAAGCTTCAAATGTAGTGATTTTGATACAGATTTGTGTTGAATTTTGTTCAGTAGACGCAACTGAATCGATAATTTTTTGTCCTAGCTGTTTTTATTTGTATATTTTTGTTTGCTCAAACTACAAATGTGTTAAAAAAAAAACAAAAAAAAACCCTCAGACTTTTCA
The DNA here is from genome assembly GCF_026225935.1 of Boleophthalmus pectinirostris. Taxonomy (NCBI): domain Eukaryota; kingdom Metazoa; phylum Chordata; class Actinopteri; order Gobiiformes; family Gobiidae; genus Boleophthalmus; species Boleophthalmus pectinirostris. The sequence continues at coordinate 9,876,752 of NW_026571404.1, forward strand.
GCCCAGTGTTTCCCGCAGAAAATTGGTTAGTCAAGGTGGTGACCTGGAGAGGTGGGGGTGACCCTCCACGTGAATCCTCGTGTGGTTCGGAGGAACTTAGTCAAGGTGGCGGCTGCCCTAACTATAAAGCCATATGGGAAACACTGCAGCAGGCCTCAAACAATCATAACAAATACTTTTATTTCTTTTCATATAGTGCAGTAGAAAGTACAGATACCTGCTCTCAAATGTAGTGAAGTAATCAAAGTAAAAAATATCAACTGAGATTCAGGAGCCTCTTCTCCAGCCAACCGTGTCTTATCTCAAGCACGTCTTCAATTACCCAGAAGCCCTATTTATACGACATCCCTCGACAACAACGTCTGCGTCAGCGCTCTCGACCATCCCCCTCCCACCCACCCACCCGTGTATTTCGTCCACCCTTTAGTCCGAAGACGTCATATTTAAGGAAGGGGGGGGTATCAATTCAGCTGGGTGACCATTTTGGATTGAAGATTATACCCCCACCCTGAGTCTCCCCCAACATCACATCTATCCACCGTCAATAAACATCTTTATCGTGTTTCATTGCTGTGGCATGGTCCTTGATAGTGAGATGTACTTATAGTAAAGTACAGATACTAGGGGTATATAACGACATCCAAGTCTCACGATACGAAATTTATTGAAATATTTTGTGAAGGCTAACAAAACTGTGAATATGCTTCTTTTTCCTCTTAAAATGCTTTCACAAGACTTAAAATTGCTCATAACTGTTATTTCTTCTTGTAGTCTGCACTGAAATGGAGCAAAGGATCATGGTCTATGTAGTTCCCTCTGTCTTTTTTTAGTTATCGCTGCACCATAACTCTTAATTTAAGCAAAGAGACTTGTAATTCGATAAATTGTGATGGTCCACGATATTATTGTGAGAACTTTGTCGATACGATATCACGATATTTTGGACCAGACTGGGACTGAGACCGGGACCTAGACCGGGACCTGGTTTAGTCCTGGTTCAGTTCTGATTTAGTCCTAGGATCTGTCCTGGCTCAGTCCGTATGTGGCGCATGGAAACACAAAACGGCCGTGATCCATTTTTCGTTTTGGTTTTAGAGACAAATAATGAAGAAAATAATAGTTTTTTCTTTTTATTTTGAAAAATTAATAAACTAATGATACACGGATTTATTATAGACAGTGTATTGTTATTCTTATAATGCACTTTATGACCATTTATTAACCCTTTTTAGCTAATGCTGCACCATAACTCTTAATTTAAGCAAAGAGACTTGTAATTCGATATATTGTGATGGTCCACGATATTATTGTGAGAACTTTGATTATACGGTATCACGATATTTTGGTTATTGTTACATCCCTAACAGATACCAATAAGTAAGCCTACAATAGTTTACTACTTTTACTTTGTTATATCCACCACTGGTTTTGTTTTACTTTAGGTTTCTTCTGGACGCCTATGAGCAGCTGTATGTTTGGAATTATCTTTTAACACGTACATTAACCCCTCGACTCTGACCCTTCATGGCTTTCATATAAACGGAAAAGCACAGATGGTTCCAGTGTTGGACAGACATCAGCTTCTGTCCTGTTATCAAGTCTCTGAACAGCAGAAGAGGAAGAGCAGAGGGGCGTCAACTCATGTTAAATACATAGACAACATTCAGTAAACAAAACAACCCTGTTCCCTACAGTTATGCACAATCCACAATGTTTTATGTATCTTTTTGGATGGAGGTCCTCTCATATCATTTGCTCTTTCCATTGCTCTGCCTCAGATGTTCGACAGTATGACATTAAACAGCTCTACCTTACATTTATTTAATTACACTCGGCTTTGAAGCTCAAAAATCCCTAGAAAAACAGACATTTTGACTGTCAGCAGGGTCGCTTTTTACAGATCTGACCTGTAACTTGGTCTGCTTTGGTTTCCATGAAGATAGAAACTGTGAGTAGGGCTGGGTATCATTAAGAAGTTGCCGATACGATACATACCTCGATACTTAGGCCACGATACGATACATATCTGGATACAGTGCACTTTCGAGTCAATACGATATATTTCAAATCGATTTGATACAGTTCAGTAAAAAATAAAAAAGCTAAAAGTCTTTGTTAAACCACCTCTTCAAGCACATTTTAATCCTCAAAACAGTAGAGAAAAATCCCGCACAAAGTCTTACTTGCCAATTGTGAGAATTATTAGGACACATTTTTTTCAATTTGTCTATTATTATTCAATGATTTTTCTACTGTAATTAATATTTCATTATTATTATTATGACACTATGTTGATTGTCTTTGTTTTTTGAATTACGGTGTTTTGGGTACACTGTTTCTTTACCCTTGAGTTCTTGCCACACCCTATTTAAGATGACCACCTGAGCTCTCATTCTATTTCCCTGACGAAGACCTAGTACCGAAACGTTGCACAGTTTGACCTAATAAATCTCACAATTTGCAAGTAAGACGGTGTGCGGGATTTTTGTCTGTGTTCTTGGGCTGCTCCATCTCTTCCAATGCACCCGTCTCAAGTAACTGATGTGCAAAGTTCTCATTCATCCTCAAAACAGTGAAAATATCAAATGTGTCACATAAATGAGTTTCCTTCCTCTAAACAAGCAACAAAACTGTAGCTGTAACAAAATAATTTTGTAAAATACACCAAAAAATACTCTTGGCGTTATATCGATACAGCAGCCCACGATATCTATACTGTTTCATCACATTAAACGATACGATATACCGATATTTTGATATTTTTGCACACCCCTAACTGTGAAACCTTCCAGACAAAGCAATAACATTTCCACGAAGACAAGGTGATGGCAGACCCTCCTAACCTGATTGATCAGACGGTTTCACTTTGTAGAAACCGTCTGATCTCACAGTGTTAGAATTCGTTCGCTCAACGGTAGGCGGGTACTTTTTATCATTTAACCAATCGCCTCTATTTGTTAGTCACGTATGCAACGTGCCGCTAACAGGGCAAACTAGTATATTAAGCTTTTGCCAAATCCCATAGAAAGAAAGGCAATAACGTCTTTCCCCTTGATAAAATTCACCAAACATTCTCTTTGTTCCGGCTTTAAATCCTCGAACTCGGGAATCTTTGCCAACACAGAATATATGTGTTCGTCTACATCCATCTCGACTGCTTTGTTTACTATTGTGTTGTACCACAAAAGGGACCCAGACAAGCGCTTGAGTTTGACGTCATGGCTTCATAGCTCTTCGCTGATTGGCTGGTGTGTGGTTTAGAACTTGCAGGTTCTTGCAAATCTTCTAGTGGATTCTGATTCCTGACCTTGTTGCTGGAGAGAAATTAAATTGGCCGGAGGCATTAGATGGCTCCAGCCTGGCTAGAAAAGCAGAAAATGCTGCCAGGCCAATTTACAAGTCAGATTTAAGGAGAGGCAAGCCTGTACACAAAAATTCATCAAACATTCTCTTTGTTCAGGCTTTAAATCTTTGATTTCAGGAATCGTTGACAACAGAGAATGTACTGCTCTTCGCTGATTGGCTGGTACCCAAACTCACACTTCCGGAGTTTTTGCGAACCGTCTAGTGTATTTTGATTCCTAGTCACTGGACAGAAATGAAATTGAGCGGAGGCACTACTGGCTAAGACCCTCCACCAGAAAGTTACACTGTGCACCTTTTAAAATTGCAGTGGAAGTAAAATGAGTAGACAGTATCGTAAACTTTTTGACAAATCTTTGGCTTTACTTCGACCAACAAAACTCGCTTCATTCCCTGTGTTTCGTAATAACATCGGTCCACATGCTGGAGTGTACACTGGCTCTGGGACTCGCTCTCCTCTGGCCCTGGTCCGTCTCCGCTCCGACTCTCTAAAAGTGCAGACAGATGATGATGATGATGAGCGAGAGCTTCTGACTCTGACCCATTACTGTGGTATTTCCTCTTGTACAGCTGAGCCACACGACAGCCCTGGAGCTCTGAATCAATGAGGGAATTAAAGGAAAGAGCAGAGGCAAACTGAAACTGGACTTTATCATCTTATCTTTATCTCCTTTAATCGAGACGGTTTAAAGCTGCACTTTGTAATTTTGACAGTCTGCTATTTGAGCTTTTCCCAGAATGTTCCACTGGATTGTTTTCCTGGGATCAAGAATACACACTTTTTTAATACTTTACGAAGATGTGAGTGTGGTTTAAAGGTGAATTTGGCCATGATTGACAGATGGATTAGCCAATCAGGGACACACATTTAAAAAAATAATGGTAAATCTGAAAAAAATAAAGGAAATATCACAGGAAACTGAAAAACATGGTGGTTTACTGCAGAATAATGAGCAAAGCACTACACTTTGTTAATCTGAGGTGAGATAAAGTTGATTTTATTTGTAAATGATGTGACCAATGATTTCCTTTGTTTCACAAAAAAAATAAAAATCTGATTAGACGATCACATTCGGCCAGTAGTGAATGAAGTACTCCATTTTGCTATAAAAGTAAAAGTACAGATACAAGGGCAAAAGGTATCACATGAAAAAAATCAACTTAATTAAAAGTATTAAAAATACCTGTTTAAAAATGTAGTTAAATATTAAAAAGTAAAAGTATTTTGTAGAGATTTTTAGAACAGTTAAAGGGACAGTTGGGAATTTTGGACATAGGACCTCATTTCCTAGTGAGCCAGAGTGTTGGAGACGTGTGGAGACACTTTTTTAAATATTCCATCCAGTTCTTGTATTTGCAGAGGTCACTGGTGCTAGACTAGTGCATGTCAATGGCCATAGTTATCCTGCCACTAAAAACAGTCTTACCCACTTCACAAAACACTTGAAACAAATCTATTATTACACCAGACTGTCGATGTGAATGTCTGTGTTGATAGAATAATGTTTGAAATAAAACTAACCTTGCATCGCATGAATCGTCGCATGTTGAGGGACTATTTTTTCATATATCAGTCCGCCGCTGCCAAACTTTCTATCAGGAAGTACAACTCACTACTGCTGCTCAGACATAAATCCTTCAAATGCAAGGTTGGATTTACTTCTAAAATTATTCTATCAACACAAACATTCACACAGACAGTCTGGTGTAATAATAGATTTGTTTTGGGTGTTTTGTGGAGTGGGTAAGACTGTTTTTAGTGGCAGGATAACTATGGCCATTGACATGCACTAGCCTAGCACCAGTGACCTCTGCAAATGCAAGGACTGGATGGAATATTTTAAAAAAAGTGTCTCCAACACTCTGGCTCACTAGGAAATGAGGTCCTCTGTCCAAAATTCCAGACTGTCCCTTTAAACGGAGTACTGTCTGCACATGAATAATAAACAAGTAGAAAAGAAGCATGCGCACGTACCAAACTACAAAAACAGGTGCACTCTCGGAGGGGTCATTTTAGTCCTGGGTTAGTCGTTGATTTATCAGGCCACAGCACACCAAGCAAACCAGGACTAAAATCCGGTCTAAACTATGGAAGCAGATCTAAAACAGACTTAAAGAATGAAATGTAGTGTTTCTGAATTTAGTGTTTCAACTCATTTCTTTATTTTTCTAGCCATTTTTGTGTTTTTGTATATTAGGTTTTCTCAAAGTTGGGACGTTAACTCAAATGAAATGCGTTGAAAAGAAGTCTCAGCCATTTCAGGAGGTTTCAAATCATAAAGAAAAGTATTTTTTACTTTTCAGTCCTCATCTAAAGTGTAGTTGAGTAGAAAGTATAGATACACGTTCTCAAATGTAGTGAAGTAAAAGTCAAACGTATCCAAATTTGACGTATCTGTACATAAATATTGTACTTTTACTGTTCCAGCGTTGCGTTTGGCTTGAGGCGAGACAGAATGTGTGGGAACCAGACAGATTTTTAACCGTATAAAAACACAGAGATACTATCTTGTGGATTTGCCAGACAAAAGTATTGCACCATACTGATCTACTTTGCATTTATTCAACGGCAGCGCTCTGAAAAAACGTGCATTCTCACTGTGGGCGGGGCCGTCTCTTCACAGATCTGACCTGTAACTTGGCCCCGGTGGCGTAACCTGCTCGTCTTCATGGAGATGTCAGATAAAGTTCAATCCGTCCTGCGTAACATTCCAAACAAACCAATAAGATCTCCATGGTTTTTGTTATTAGATTCTTTTTTCAGACCAAGAATTTCTCCTGAGATCTCCATGGTGCCAAACGGTCCACCAAAAAAGTCGCACAGTGCACCTTTAAACTTCGAAATATGAGGAATGGTATTTTTACCGCATACCAGGATCGGACTGTCCAAAATATGCGGCATTTAAAACCAAAGAATGTGAGCCGACAGGTTGTACGTGTTCGGCATAGCGTCAACAACATTCCAAAGGCCCAAATTCTGCATAATTACAATTTTTGACATTTTAAAGGTGCACTGTGCAACATTCCACAATATAACTGTCTCTTTAGTGCTGTAATTTACGTAGAATGTTCCTGGTACCTTGAGAAGTAGACTGTCTTATTGTTATTATTACACAAAATAGACTCTTGAGAGATTTTTGCCATATTGTAATGTTGTTATCTCATCAAAAACATACCTGGAGTTGCGTTTTCGTTTCATTCACACGTTTGAGTAATCCTTTTATCAGTGGTGTAGCATCGTTACGCAAGTCTGGTGATGGGATACAACCTTTCCCGCCAACCCATGCCATCTCGCCCCATCCCTGTGCGACAAACATAAATCCTCTTCCCATAGGGCCTACCTCCACAACCCAAGACCCAAAAATATAAAAAGCTGTGTTTCAGAAACTTTTTTTCTGGGAACCCATATTTTAAAAGTCACAAACCTTCACGACCCAAGTCAATAGACATTATTCGTAAATCACACAATAAAGGTGGATTATTGAAGATTAATGAGGATATTTTATTGTTGACTGAGTGATTGTGTCTCTCTGAACAATTAGTATTACTCAAGTTTTAAACAATGAAAAACTGTCATTGAAGCAGCAATAAAAGGATCCATAAGTCGCCTATTTGGACATTAAATGTAGCCCATTTCTTTTTCTTTTCAACATTCAACTGAGCTAGCAACATTGGAACAAAATAGTCAATAAAATAATTACAAAAAGATGAGAAATTATACAAAACATGTCGTAACATTTCAACATTTCTAATGAGATAGGCGGGTCTGTCTGTGTTTTTGTAGTGTGTTCTAGTCCGGGCGCAGGAGGCGATCAGGAGCAGCATTCAGTCTGTTTTTGTGCTTTGTCTTCATTTTTGTGAGTGCAGATGAGCATGCAGATCGTGACAAGGCGACCCAAAAAAAAAAAAAAAAATCTCTTGTGAGAACCCAGTCTTTGGGAAACAATAATAGAAAGGAAACACAATCACTATTATAATCCAGTCTGTTCTAGAGAAAGAGAAGGGTTGGGGGGGCAATCCTAGCCCACGACGGACCCTCAAAGTGCTGTGGGCCTCGGTGCGTTGCTCAATATGTTCTGTTCCACCATGTGAGGTCTAGTTTTCAAGTTAACAGCTCCTTTTACCGTTGGTTCAGTAGAGATTGGCAATTCCAGAGCTGAAATTATCCAAATGATTCTAATGAAGTTGTATGGCAGGGGTGTCAATTTCATTTTGGTCCGGGGGGGTTCCAAAGGGGCCGGATCAGAAAACTCACGGCATATATACCCCAAAAACAGCAATAAGTTCAAATATTTGTGCAGAGAAACACAAATCTATTACAGAAATCTTTTTTAACTGCTCAACTCTTTCTTTTACAAAAAATTATAACATCATGAACAACCTAAAACTTTAATAAAAGTGCAATTTCAACACAATGTTTTAACGTAAACTTGTATGCAAATAGGAATAAGTCAATTTTTTTGGGAAAATCCTGCACTTGGCGTTCTCATTTTGGACATTTTGTTGATGAGGGTGTCACGGTCAACAGTCAAAACGATCGTCCTTTAAGAGCGTTTGGAAAGAGACAAGTCTTCATTTGTGCTGCTCTGGTGGGAGGGGCCACGTACAGAGACGCTGGAGACGCTGATATGCTGAGCGGCGCCGAAATTACCAATATTTTAATAGAAAATATCATTAAAATATTTTAGTAGTGTATGGTGTATGGAGTTTAAAAACACAGTGGAGTGCTTCCTGTATCACCAGATGACATCACAAGAAGAAGAAGAAGAAGAACCGCCTAAAATAAAGGAACTGTGTGTTAAAACATGTATGAATGGGTTTTTTAAAGGTTTTTCCAACATGAATTCTGTTGGAAAAACCTAAAGTGATTTTTCATTACACCAGTACAAAAGAAATACAAAGGAATAGGTGATGCCTGTTGGAGATGTGGTAATGACGGGGCTAATCATTTCCAGGGAATGTGAGGTCATCCAAAAATACTGGTCAGAGATTCATCAACATCTGCAACAAGTTTTTTCATTTGTGTTCCCCCTGTCATTTTGAAGCCTTGTATCTCGGTAACGTAATATTACACGGTTTTAACAACACAAACATGAGATTACTCTGTATTCTACTGGCAGCAAGTAAAAAGGCAACAACAAGGAAGTGGCTTAAACCTTGAGAACTGGACTGATATTGTGCTGGACTGGACTGATAAAGATCTACACGATGGAAAAGGTTTCATTTTTATTGAAAGTGCAGCTGGATTTATCTTGGACAAAAATGGACAGATTATGTAAAGCCGGTGAGATCAGACTTCATATAAAACTACTTCATATTTGCAATGTTCTTTTAATTTGTGAAAGAGGTTCCCTGGCTCCCCAGCCTTTTCAAGTTTGTAAATGTTTAAAAAAAAAAAAAAAAGTAAACGCAGGAACGTGTGATTTCATTCTACATACTGCAAAGTGTAATCTGCTTTTTACGGAAGCCGAGAGGGGTCACAACAAACGCAAACGCCGCAACAAATACAAATGCGACAACACAACAAAAAGCCACAACAAACCAAAAAAAGCCACAACGGAAATGACCGCGGGACTCTATTTTAATCCAAACGCCACAACAAATACAAACGCCACAACACAAACGCAAATGCAGCAACACATTAAAAAGCTGCAACACATTAAAAAGCCACAACACATTAAAAAGCCACAACGGAAGGGACTCTATTTTCCGACGGACCGATCAAGCAGCAAGTGAAGAAGAAGAACTACAACGTGAAAAGTAAAAGTAATTTATTGTTTTATGATTATTCGTTTCACGTTGTAGTTCTTCTTCTTCACTTGCCGCTTGATCGGTCCGTCGGAAAACAGAGTCCCGCGGTCACTTCCGTTGTGGCTTTTTAATGTGTTGTGGCCTTTGCATTTGTGTTATGGCGTTTGTATTTGTTGCGGCGTTTGCATTAAAATAGAGTCCCGCGGTCATTTCCGTTGTGGCTTTTTTTGGTTCGTTGTGGCTTTTTGTTGTGTTGTCACATTTGTATTTGTTACGGGGTTTGCGTTTGTCGTGACCCCTCTCGGCTTCCGTAGCTTTTTCAGTAAAAAGTAAAATTGAAAAAAAAAAAAAAAAACATGTATAAATGAAACAAACACAACTCCAGGTCTGTTTCTGATGAGAAAGCAACATCAGAAAACAGAGTAAAACGTGCATTTGCTGAGTGGAAAATGGTCCAAAATGGAACAAAATCATAATCTTTCCAGGATAAATCAGCCATTTTATTTTCTGACATAAAATATAATGCCTCAGCAGTCTCACAGACAAAAATAGTCGTACAGCATCTGTCAGAGTATCTCCTGTGATCTTATATGAGGGCAGATCTGGGCTATATTTAGTCGCACTCACTGGGAGAAGCTCTTAAACCCAGTAGCTTCCTGCATGTGAATAGTTTGGTAAATGTCGACTGAGGGCAGAGCAAGAAGTCAATATAAACCAAACGGCGGAAAGCGTTAAGGAAATATTTCACTCAGTTTAATGTTATTGGTACAAACTAATCATCTGGGGCAGAGGTTGTTGTGTTTCTGGGCAAGGCACTTTCACACCTTGCACGCAGATGTATTGGCGTAGAAGGTCTGTGACTCAAACCTGTGTCATTTGGCCCAGGGCAGCTCTGGCGACTTGACAACACGGTGAATGGAGAATGTTGAAAAGTACAGGGCTTCTACCACTTTTAATTTAGACTTTAAACTGCCTTAATCTATAAAGTATTGTTATTAAAGCTGCACTGTGTAACGTTTCTGAAAAGGGTCTGCAACCTCCATGAAGATGTTAATGGTTTAAATTGTCCACAGTATGGCATTATGGTGTGTTTGACTATGAATGTAAGCGTTTTATTATGTTTTGTGTGTCAGACTTGACGAAAAACATCGACTCTAACCAGAAAGTTGTTATTCTTGTTGCTTATCTTCTGTTAGTGACTCCAGGGACGTTTAGCAACACCCGTTTAAAACAAGTCTTTGTTCAATATTGGCCTCACCACAACACTGACTACCACACCCACAGGCAGTGATAAGGACGCTGTAAAGTTTTGCAGTAATATGAGCGACTGAAATTGTCTTTGAAACCACCAAAGTGTCCAAACACAATGAAAACATTTATCCATTTTCTTCCGCTTATCCAGGGCTGGGTTGTGGGGACAGCAGTCTTAAGCAGGGACTCCCAGACTTCCTTCACCCTGGACACGTCCTCCAGCTCCTCCGGGGGGATCATAAGGCGTTTTCAGGCCAGAGAGACATAGGCTACGTTCAGACTGCAGCCTGAAGTGACCCAAATCCGATTTTTTGGCCTCTATGTGACCTGTATCTGATCTTTTAATGACAGTCTGAACGACACAGATTAGATTTTTTCAAATGTGACCCAGGCCACTTCGATATGTGGTCCTGAAACCGATACATGTCCGATCTTTTGACATGTGGCTTCAGTGTGAACGGCCAAAGCGCATTCATCCACCTACACGTTATCGACAAGCCACAAACGTCACTTTTCTGCACTGAAGTAGGCGAAAATTGTTAATGAACTCCGTGTCACTGAAGCGAAGCACATCACCACTCACCACTCTTGGCTACGTCTCCACATCCACACGTTCCTTTCAACGGACGTCGCTGCCACTGCCCCACAAAACACCACGGCCAAAAACCTCGTCCTTCTCCTCCTTAAAACAAGTAAGTTGTTCATGTTCTGGCTCCGGTACGAGAGGAACTTTAAAATCTCCAGGTGCTCAATGCTCGTGTCCATGTTTGGACAACTTCCGTAAACACAGAGCACGCTCGCTGCGGTTTGACATCATCATGTCTCCAGTGCACATGCGGGACACTTTCGGGCCGTTTACTGTTCACACTGAGATCACATACAAGTCACATTTAATTGGAAATGTGAACGACCTCGCAAAAACATCGGATTTCACAAAAAAATCCGAATTGAGTGTTAAGCCCTGCAGTCTGAACGTAGCCAAAGTCACTCCAACGTGTCCTGGGTCTTCCCCTGTTTTCATTGTCCAGGATGCAAGACAATAAAAACAGCTCATACATAAAAGTGACAGTGCAGTCATCTCGTAGCCAGGCTGGTACCACCTAGTGCCTCTGCTCAATTTAATTTCTCTCCAGCGACTAGGTCAGGAATCAGAATACAGTAGACGGTTTGCAAGAACCCCAGAAGTGCGAGTTGGGCACCAGCCAATCAGCGATGAGCCATATATTCTGTGTTGGCAACGATTCCCGAGATCGAGGATTTAAAGCCGGAACAAAGAGAATGTTTGGTGAATTTTATCAAGTATCAAGAAAGACGTTCTTGCCCTTCTTCCTATGGGATATGAGAAAAAACTTAATATACCATTTAGACCTGTTAGTGGTGCATTACATACGTCACGACCAAATAGCAGTGATTGGTTAAATAAAAAAAGTACCCACCTACAGTCGAGCAAACAAATCGTAATGCTGCGAGGTCAGACGGTTTCCATGAAGTGAAACCGGCTGATGAATCAGGCTAGTCATCTTGGATTCTATCTCCGAATTCTTGCTCTGTCTCCTCCGAGTTCTTTCAAGTTCTGAGTTTCGCCGTCCGAGGAAAAGGGGCGTGTCAGTGTGTGTCGCTATGCAATGTCCTCGGACCTCTGAGTTGGGATGAAAAATCAAATGCACCATTAAACTTATCTGTCTTGTATTTGAAGTTGCATTGTGTAACTTTTTCATTACCTGCTTGTTTCTATGGATATGTCATTGCTCTGCCTGGAATGTTCTGCAGTGTGACTTTAAACAGCTCTACTTCACATTTATTAAATTACAGGTAGTTTTATAGCTCAAAAATACCGAGAAATACGGGCGTTCTGACTCTGAACGGGATCGCCTCTCCGTAGATCTGACCTGTAACTTGGTCTAGTTTGGTTTCCATGAAGATAAAAAGCTTTAATGCCATACTGAAAACTTAAGAATCTCCATGGAGACGTGCAAGCCAAATGAATGACAGGTTAGGTTTGTGGAGAAGTGACCCCACTCAAGATATTTTTGAACAAACAAAACAAACTACACTTTTCTGGTGAAGGGTCCGTCGAATACTTTCCTCCATGGAGATGTTATTACTTTGTCGGGAATGTTTCACAGTATGGCATTAAACCTTTCAGCCTCCGCGGAGAAAAGCGTTTGACAGACGCTCCACCGGAAAAGTTACACAATGCACCTTTAACTACAGGTGTATTTATTGCTCAAAAATATCTTTAAAAAACATCCGTTCTTACTTTGAATCGGGGTCGCCTCTCCACAAATCTAACCTGTAATTTGTCTTGCACGTATCCATGGAGATTCTAGGCATATCTCCACGGAGACGAGCAGGTGACGGACCCTCCACCCGAAAAGTTACACAGTGCACCTTTAAATTTAGTCAGTAAAACAGCTAAACTTCAGGTTCAGCCCTGGTTCAGTCCTGGTTTAGTCCTGGTTTAGTCCTGGTTTAGTCCTGGCTTAGAAGACCTGGTTCAGTCCTGGTTTAGTCCTGGTTTAGTCCTGCCTTAGAAGACCTGGTTTAGTCCTGGTTTAGTCCTGGCTTAGAAGACCTGGTTCAGTCCTGGTTCAGCCCTGGTTTAAGTCCTGGTTCAGCCCTGGTTTAATCCTGGTTCAGCCCTGGTTTAATCCTGGTTCAGCCCTGGTTTAGTCCTGGTTTAGTCCTGGTTTAGTCCTGGCTTAGAAGACCTGGTTCAGTCCTGGTTTAGTCCTGGTTTAGTCCTGGCTTATAAGACCTGGTTCAGTCCTGGTTCAGCCCTGGTTTAGTCCTGGTTTGGTCCTGGTTTAGTCCTGGTTTAGTCCTGGTTTAGTCTTGCCTTAGAAGATCTGGTTTAGTCCTGGTTCAGTCCTGGTCCAGCCCTGGTTCAGTCATTGCTCTTTGTTCACTTCTGGGTTATAGTTTGGTCCTGGTTTAGTCTTGGTTTAGATCTGGTTTAGTCCTGGTTTAGTTCTTGTTCAGTCCTGCTTTAGTTCTTGTTCTATCCTGACTTATTCTTGGTTGTGTTTCGTCCTGGTTCAGTCCTGGTTTAGAGGATCTGGTTCAGTCATTTGTTTTCTGTTCACTTCTGGGTTATAGTTTAGTCCTGGTCCAGCTCTGGTCCAGCCCTGGTTCAGTCTCTTTTATAACCGCTGCAGTGTTTAATAAAAGTGGATTAGGATGTTTTTTAAAGATATTTTTGAGCAATAAATACACCTGGTATTTATTGCTCAAAAATATCTTTAAAAAACATCCGTTCTTACTTTGAATCGGGGTCGCCTCTCCACAAACCTAACCTGTAATTTGTCTTGCACGTATCCATGGAGATTCTAGGCATATCTCCACGGAGACGAGCAGGTGACGGACCCTCCACCCGAAAAGTTACACAGTGCGCCTTTAAATTTAGTCAGTAAAACAGCTAAACGGTGAAAGAGACTGAACGGAGCCGCGTCGATTGTAAACGGCAGCTGCTGGACGAGAACCACGAGGAAGCAACTGCCAGAGACAATAAGAGAGGATATTATCCAATCACAGAGCTTGTTTAACGAGGACCATATGGAAACAACTGCCCGTGTTTATCCCCGACAGTCGTTTCTGTGTCATGGTGCTGCATCAGACTGAAGCGATTAAGTGGGCAGGGTTTGGTCCAAAACACGGGATTCACTTGTTCACAGTCGGTTTGCGTTTTAGCTGATGTGTATTTTATTTTAAAGCGTCAAATGTTTCACGATTTTAAGTGAGAAATACGACGCCAGCAACAGCAAAACCCGTCTCCCATTGTCAGGAGGTTCTATTCCCCAGGGCCCGTGTTAACCTCACACAACCCCCATCTGTCCTCACGTCAACTCTCCTCTCTTATTCATGCACAGGGAACGAGAGAGTTTTGGCCTAGTTTGGGGCTGGTTTAGGCCTGGTTTAGTCCTGGTTCATTTCTGGTTTATTCCTGGTTTAGTCCTGGTTTAGTCCTGGTTTAGTTCCTGGTTCAGCCCTGGTTTAGTCAGCCCTGGTTTAGTCCTGGTCCTTTCAGTCCTGGTTTAGTCCTGGTTTAGTCCTGGTTTTAGTCCTGGTTTAGTCCTGGTCCTGGGTTTAGTCCTGGTTCAGTCCTGGTTTTAGTCCTGGTTTAGTCCTGGTTTAGTCCTGGTTTAGTCCTGGTTCAGCCCTGGTTTAGTCCTGGTTTAGTCCTGTTTAGTCTTAGAAAAGTCCTGGTTCAGTCCTGGTTTAGTCCTGGCTTAGAAGTTTAGTCTGGTTCAGTCCTGGTTTAGTCCTGGTCCCTGGTTCAGTCCTGGTTTAGTCCTGGTTTAGTCCTGTTTAGTCCTGGTTCAGCCCTGGTTTAGTCCTGGTTTAGTCCTGGTTCAGCCCTGGTTTAGTCCTGGTTTAGTCCTGTCTTAGAAAACCTGGTTCAGTCCTGGTTTAGTCCTGGTTTAGTCCTGGTTTAGTCCTGGCTTAGAAGACCTGGTTCAGCCCTGGTTTAGTCCTGGTCCAGTCCTGGTTTAGTCCTGGCTTAGAAGACCTGGTTCAGTCCTGGTTTAGTCCTGGTTTAGTCCTGGCTTATAAGACCTGGTTCAGTCCTGGTTCAGCCCTGGTTTAGTCCTGGTTTAGTCCTGGTCCAGCCCTGGTTTAATCCTGGTTCAGCCCTGGTTTAGTCCTGGCTTAGAAGACCTGGTTCAGCCCTGGTTTAGTCCTGGTCCAGTCCTGGTTTAGTCCTGGCTTAGAAGACCTGGTTCAGTCCTGGTTTAGTCCTGGTTTAGTCCTGGCTTAGAAGATCTGGTTTAGTCCTGGTTCAGCCCTGGTTTAGTCCTGGTTCAGTCCTGGTCCAGCCCTGGTTCAGTCATTGCTCTTTGTTCACTTCTGGATTATAGTTTGGTCCTGGTTTAGTTCTTGTTTAGTTCTTGTTCTATCCTGGCTTATTCTTGGTTGTGTTTCGTCCTGGTTCAGTCCTGGTTTAGAGGATCTGGTTCAGTCATTTGTTCTCTGTTCACTTCTGGGTTATAGTTCAGTCCTGGTCCAGCCCTGGTTCAGTCTCTTTTATAACCGCTGCAGTGTTTAATAAAAGTGGATTAGACTGACAATGGGACTCAGGTGTGAGGATCAGAGGTCACAGATGGACTCACACTTCTCCGGGCCTGAGCTCAGACCCCAGGACGGACTGTCAAATCCTTAATCTCTGTGTTAATGTTTGTGGATATAAATAGAGCTGTGGAGAGTGTCATTAAAGAGACTATTTTTGAACCCGTCTGAGAAACACTGCGGCCTCAGAGCAGCAACAACAACAACGACAACAAGGGCCAAGCAACAATTACTTACTTCCATGCGGCAAATGAAACAAATGAATGAACCAAATACTCTGAATATTTTTGGAAAAGTTCATATTTTTAACTTAAAGGGCTCGTATTATGCTTATCTATGTCATAATGTTGCTTTCCTCCTGTGTCGTCTCAGGAAACAACTGAAAACACTTCGTAATGTCATGTGGTAAGACAGAAAGTGCTCCACTGTGTTTTTAAACTTCACAATTTGGATAATTTCATCGCTGGGTTTCACGTGACGTCACAGGGCTACGTTTGTCAGCACGCAAAATCAGACGGAGGGCAGGAAGTGAACTGACCGGAGGAAAACGCCGATGTGTTGTGTAGTTTACGGCTGCGCCAGTCGTTCTAACCGAGAGAAGAAAAACGCGATTTTTAAAGATTTTTTTTTAGTAGTTTAGAAAAAGCCACAACACATTAAAAAGCCACAACGGAAGTGACCGCGGGAAGTGAAGAAGAAGAAAAACTACAACGTGAAAAGTAAAGGAACGGAGAAGTTGGAAACGTAAGTAAAAGTAATTTATTGTTTTATCATTTATTATTCGTTTCACGTTGTAGTTCTTCTTCTTCACTTGCCGCTTGATCGGTCCGTCGGAAAGTAGAGTCTCGCGGTCACTTCCGTTGTGGCTTTTTAATGTGTTGTGGCATTTGTATTTCTTGCGGCGTTTGCATTAAAACAGAGTAACACGGTCATTTCCGTTGTGGCTTTTTTTGGTTTGTTGTGGCTTTTTGTTGTGTTGTCACATTTGTATTTGTTGCGGCGTTTGCGTTTGTTGTGACCCCTCTCGGCTTCTGTATTAAACAGATGATTCTGCACTAACTCAGCTGCTTTATGTCAAATAAAAAAAAAAAAAAATACAGAGTAAAAATCTCATAAAGTCCATGTTTGTCAATGAAACTCTGAGCTGTAACCTGAACCTTATCTCTCATGTTTATATGTAACCAGTGCTAACTAGAAAATGTTTACAGGCAAAAACAAAGGCCAAAAGTGCAAAACATGTACGACTTATTGTTTAGAGCCACTACGGAAGAAAACATCAATTTGTATCCACAATAAAGCCATTTCATCCAGTGTGTCGCCTGCACCATGTGTGCCGAGAATTTTCACTGTCTTTCATTTACAAGTTAATCTCACTGTTTGTAATACACAGTAAATAACACAAGTTTAAATAGCAAAGATACAAAATTACAACCAAAACTTAGGCTTGCATAAACTTTATTGACAGGGCCCAAAATGTGTGGATCTACTCCACTTCAGTAAAATCACTGGTGTCCTCGTCCGACGACGATGTGTCCAGCGACATGAGAAGTTTCATGTTTTTTTCAAACATCTCCTTCTCTTTCTCCTGCTTCGTCTTCTTCTTTCTTTCCTCAACCCTCATTTTATGCTCTGTAAAATAAAAAACAGACAATGATGATTATTTTTATGGAAAACTGTCTTACCCATTTCTCTCCTTCTATGCTGGGAGAGGGTGAGAAGATGTGGCTGGAATGGATAAACAGAAGAACATATCAGCACATATTTCTTGTTCTGTTTACTATATTCAGTATATAGTATTAGTATAACTGCATCTACTTCACTCACCTCTCGGTTCATCACTGGAGACACAGGACACAGTTCCGAGTTTAGCTCACGAAGCGCTCGCCTCGCTCTTTGGGCCGGGTACTCGTACTTGTGATATCTATCGGCTGCGCTCATACACTGAAAAAAAAAAGTAGCTGGATTTGCGTAAAAAAGTTATGGACAGCGGTTGCACGCAATAAAATTATGTTTAGGCTTTGAAACTTTTTTCGATCCCTCTCTACACATATTTTTCTCGGAACATGAACATCACTTTTTCATGTTGATGAAATTTGAACAAATCATGCTGAATATGCATATTTATCTTATGGTACCTTAT
Source organism: Boleophthalmus pectinirostris (assembly GCF_026225935.1). Lineage (NCBI taxonomy): Eukaryota > Metazoa > Chordata > Actinopteri > Gobiiformes > Gobiidae > Boleophthalmus > Boleophthalmus pectinirostris. Next base: position 9,894,324 of record NW_026571404.1, read on the forward strand.
CATGAAATGTATAAGTATGTATAATTTAATTTAATTGATCTAATTCTGTAAAAGAATACAAAAACAGTCTTTAGTTTTCCACAGTTCTATATTGTCTTAAACAGAATCAAACACACAGGGACAGAGACACACAGTTTGGAGCTGGACAGTGTGAAGATTTATTCCAGTGAAGAAGCTCTGGTCTCTGCCTGTGGACACAGAATAACACATGATGATCACATTCTGATGATCTACTCTGTTCTACATGTTTAAATACACTTAAAGTACTTATTACTACAATAATGGACCAGAACAGAAGAACAAGAACATTAGAAGTGTATCTGCAGAAACAAAACTCACCATGTGCTGCTTTTCTTCCTCTAAACACAGTAACAGGGAGGGCATCTGGTGTAAAGTCTCCTAATGCCACATCACCTTAGCCTCCCACTGTGGAGAAATAAAATACATCACAACTGGGTATATTCCTCCAGAATCTTCAGAAGATGGTCCGTAGGAAGGTACGTGTTAAGTATTTTCACAGTTTATTCAACGTTTATGACTGTGATAATTGTGATCATGAAGATCTTCCAAATGACAGAATATTTGGCAAAACAAGGTCACGTGTTCAAATTTGCAGTGAAATAAAATCTTATCTGACCATTTCTTCATCACCGTTTTATACAAATCAGTGTCCTCTCTTCTCTCCTCTCTTCTCTCTCTCTCTCTCTCTCTCTCTCTCTCTCTCTTCTCTTCTTTCCTCTCTCTTCTCTCCTTTCCTCTCTCCTCTCTTCACTCTTGTCTCCTCTTTCCTCTCTCTTCTTTCTCCACTCCTCTCTCCCTCTCTCCTCTCCATTTCTTTTTTCCTCTCTTCTCTCTCCTCTCTTTTCCCTTCTCTACTCTCTCTCCTCTCCTCTTTTCACTCTTCTCTCCTTTCCTCTCTCCTCTTCCTTCTTTCTTCTCTCCTTTCCTCTCCCCTCTCTTCTCTCCATTTTCCTCTCTCTTCTCTCTCCTCTCTCTCCTTTCCTCTCTCTTCTCTCCTCTCTTTTCATTCTTCTGTCTTTTCTCTTCTCTCCTGTTCTCTTTTCTCTCCTTTCCTCTCCTGTCTTCTTTCCTCTCTTTTCTCTTCTCTCTTTTCTCTTCTCTCCCTCCTTTTTCCTCTCTCTTCTTTTTCCTCTCTTTTCTCTTCTCCTCTTCTCTCTCTTTTCCTCCTCTTTTCTTGTTTCTTCTCTCCTTTCCTCACCTCTCTTCTCTTTCTCTTTTCATTCTTTCTTCTTTTCTCTCCTCTCCTCTTTTCCCTCTCTCTCTCCCTCCTTTTTCCTCTCTCTTCTTTTTCCTCTCTTTTCTCTTCTCTCCTCTTTTCTCTCTTCTCTCCTCTTCTCTCCCTCTCTTTTCTCCTCTTTCTTGTTTCTTCTCTCCTTTCCTCACCTCTCTCTCTTCTCTTTTCATTCTTCTCTCTTTTCTCTTCTCTTTTCTTTCCTTTCCTCTCCTGTCTTCTTTCCTCTCTCCTCTCTTTTCTCTTCTCTCCTCTTTTCTCTCTTCTCTCCTCTTCCCTCCCTCACTTCTCTCCTCTCTTTTCATTCTTCTGTCTTTTTTCTCCTCTCCTCTTTTCCCTATTCTCTCCTCTTCTCTCCCTCTCTTCTCTCCTCTTTTCTTTCATTTCCTCTCCTGTCTTCTTTCCTCTCTCCTCTCTTCTCTCTCCTCTTTCCTCTCTCTTCTTTCTCCTCTCTTTTCCCTTCTCTCCTCTTTCTTCTCTCCTTTCCTCTTCTCTCTCTTCTCTCTCCTTTCCTCTCTCTTCTCTCCTCTCTTTTCATTCTTCTGTCTTTTCTCTTCTTTCCTCTTTTCTCTCCTTTCCTTTCCCGTATTCTTTCCTCTCCTCTCTTTTGTCTCCTCTCCTCATCTCTCCTTTCCTCTCTCCTCTCCTCTTTCCTCTCTTTCCATTCTCTTTTCTCTTCTCTCCTCTCTTATCTCTTCTCTCTCCTCGTCTCTCCTCTCCTCTCTTCTCTCCCCCTCTCTCCTCTTTCCTCTCTTTTCATTCTTCTCTCTTTTCTCTTCTCTCCTCTTTTCTTTTCTCTCCTTTCCTCTCTTCTTTCTCCTCTCTTTTCTCTTCTCTCCTCTCTCTTCACTCTTGTCTCCTCTTTCCTCTCTCCCTCTCTCCTCTCCTCTCTCTTTTTTCCTCTCTTTCCTCTCTTCTTTCTCCTCTCTTTTCTCTTCTCTCCTCTCTTCACTCTTGTCTCTCTCTCTTCTCTCTCTCTTCTCTTTCTCTCTCTTCTTTCTCCTCTCTTTTCTCTCTCTCTCCTCTCTCTTCACTCTTGTCTCCTCTTTCCTCTCTCCTCTCCTCTCTCTTTTTTCCTCTCTTTTCTCTCTCTCTTTCCTCTCTTTTCTCTCTCTCTCTCCTCTCTCTTCTCTCTTGTCTTCCTCTCTCTTTCCTCTCTCCTCTTCCTCTCCTCTCTCTTCTCTCTCTTTTCTTCTCTCTCTTTCCTCTCTTTTCTCTCTCTCTCTTTCTCTTCTCTCTCTCTCTCTCTTCACTCTTGTCTCCTCTCTCTCTCCTCTCTCTTTTTTCCTCTCTTCTTTCCTCTCTTTTCTCTCCTCTCCTCTCTCTTCACTCTTGTCTCCTCTTTCCTCTCTCCTTCTCCTCTCTCTTTTTTTCCTCTCTCCTCTTTTCTCCCTTCTCTCCTCTCCTAAATCCGCCGTCGCACCACACCAGCCTTTCTTTCTTTCTTTCTTTTTCTGCCTCTTGTCTTGTTTATTCCGACCGACCGTGAGCGGCAGATGTGCACGGACCCGGATCTCCCTCTCCCCGTGTCCACGTTTGTATCCGGATGACCTGGGAACGTCCCCTCCCACTGGGCTCGGCGCGTTTGAAGTCGGAGCCAAGCTGTAGTGCAGAATAATACTGAGATAAAGAACCGGGCCACGGGCAAAACTGGAGACATGTGAAGCAAAATAAGATGAGACACGGGGATAAAGGAGCGCGGCGAATACCTCAGGAAGTGTAGAGACATGCACGGATTTAATTAAACTATATTCACATTTTTCTGCAAATTGGGCCTCGCTTTAGTCATTTGTGTTGCTTTATTCTGCGTGGGGCTTTTGATTTGGATGAGAAGTTTTACACGGAGTATAAAGCCTGAACCAGGAACATATTTCATATTTTAGCAGTGAAACGCAAATTTTCCATTGAAATTAAGGGAATTCGTGCTTAACTGGAAGTACCACCATAAAGAAAGTGCAGTTTAGAAGAATTTAAGACGAAAGCGGTCGAATAAAGTCAATATTACATCCAGTTTTCTTCTCTCTCCTCTCTTTTCTCTCTCTCTCTCTCTCATTTTTCTCTTCTTTTCTCTTTTCTCTCCTCTTTCCTCTCTCTTCTCTCCTTTAGTCTCTCTCCACTCCTCTCTTCGCTCCTTTCTCTTCACTCTTCTCTTCTTTCTTCTCTCCTCTCTTTTCATTCTTCTATCTTTTCTTTCCTTTCCTCTCCTGTCTTCTTTCCTCTCTCCTCTCTTTTCTCTTCTCTTCTCTCCCTCTCCGTCCTCTTTCCTCTCTCTTCTTTCTCCTATCTTCTCTCTCCTCTCCTCTCTCTCTTTTTTTTTTAGAAGAATTTAAGACGAAAGCGGTAGAATAAGGTCAATAGATCAGAAATCGCAAAGCTATTACACCCACTTCTCTTTTCTATTCTTTCCTTTCCTGTTTCGTCTCTCTCCTCTGCTCTCTCCTCTTTCCTCTCTCCACTCCTCTCTCCCTCTCTTCTCTCCTTTTTCCTCTCTCTTCTCTCTCTCTCTCTCTCTCTCTCTTCTCTCTCTCTCTCTCTCTCTCTCTTTTCTCTCTCTCTCTCTCTCTCTCTCTCTCTCTCTCTTCTCTTCTCTCTTCTCTCTCTCTTCTCTCTCTTCTCTCTCTCTCTCTTCTCTCTCTCTCTCTCTCTCTTTCTCTTCTCTCCTCTTTCCTCTCCTCTCTTTTCTCTTCTCTTCTCTCTCTCTCTTCTCTCTCTCTTTCTCTCTCTCTTCTCCTCTCTCTCTCTCTCTCTCTCTCTCTCTCTCTCTCTCTTTCCTCTCTCTCTCTCTTCTCTCTTCTCTCTCTCTCTCTCTTTCTCTTTCTCTCTCTCTTTCTCTTCTCTTCTCTCTCTCTTCTCTCTTTCTCTCTTCTCTCTTCTCTTCTCTTCTCTCTCTCTCTTTCTCTCTCTTCTCTCTCTTTCTCTCTTCTCTCTCTTTCTCTCTCTCTCTTCTCTCTCTCTCTTTCTTTCTCTTCTCTTCTCTCCTCTTTCCTCTCTCTCTCTCTTCTCTCTCTCTCTCTTCTCTCCTCTCTTTTCTTTTCTCTCCTTCTCCTCTTTTCTCTCCTTTCCTCCCCTGTCTTCTTTCCTCTGTCCTCTCTTATCTCGTCTCTCTTTTCCTCTCCTCTCTCTCTCTCTTTTCCCTTCTCTCCCTCTCTCCTCTCCTCTCTTCTTTCTCAGTAATACCGAATAACCCAATAATAATAAATAAATAAATGGGGGCCTGGTCCTCCTGATTTTAAGTCTTGTTTCAAGCCCTCGGACCTCAACGCGAACACGGGGAGATGTAAATCTGGATGAGGTCCAAGACGTCCTGTGGGTTAGGGTTAGACAATAAAACAATAAAAACTTAAAATCAACTCTAAATCAAACAGGAAGCGAGAGCAACGATGCAAAGATTGGTGCGATAAGTTCTCCTTTTTTGGTTCCTCTTAATTATGAACCTGCTGCACATGACCCTGGAGTTTTTATTTTGCTATTTTGTCTGTAAATAAATGTGTTTTCCTAATTGCTCCTATAACTAGTTGCTTTATTTTACTGGAAGCAAAATTTAGCCGCACTCCCTTAGTCCACTTCTTTATATTTTTTGTCAGATTTGAGTTAGAAAATTTCATGTATTTATTTTTCTTGAAGTCAAACTATGTCCATCACATCCTATCTCCAATCATAAAGCGGTTTACGGTCCAAAAATCAGGAAGTGTGCACTCAGCATTCTAGTTCTTACATGCACGTACAGTTTCCCCGCCCACTTATTTGCAAATCTTTGAAACTTAGACGCCACTTTGAAAATGTAATGCCCTTTGTAGTTTTCTTTTGCCAATATTGAAAGTTTGATAAGCCGTTTCTTAGACAAAACAAGAAACCGTTTTTATCTTTTAATGAGTCACGCACGCTTTTATCAGCCACCATGCGCTTTACCGCCTACAGTTGGTCCAAAATTCTACCACATTACCCCGATTTTAGCGTCGTTGCGCAGGCTTCCAGTCTGTTTTGAAGCTGATTTTAAGATTTTATTGTTTGTTTTTAAGGCTTTGAATAGAGTGGCCCAACATTACATCTTGGACCTCATCCAAATTTACTTCCTTGCGCACTCTCTGAGACCCCGTTTACACTAAAATAAAACCGCGTATCACCGTAACGGAAACGATCTGCGTCCACACGTCGTTTCTGTGTCCGCAGTCCTTCCCTGTCCACACAGCTTTGAGCATATTTGTTTACGTTCTACAGAAATGAAACTTAAAACCTCATGGGTAATTTGCATAAACTGAGCGCTCAAAAAAACGGTTTGCTCCTTGTGCGCTGATGCGGTTCAGCTTCTGTCAGACTAAAAGACACAAATGACAAAACAGTGGAATATGAGTGTGGGTGTTCTGCTGATGGTGAGTCTGTTCTGTGCTTCTTAGGCTACGTTCAGACTGCAGGGCTTAACGCTCAATTCGGATTTTTTTGTGAAATCCGATGTTTTTGCGAGGTCGTTCACATTTCCAATTAAATGTGACTTGTATGTGACTCCAGTGTGAACATTAAATGGCCCAAAAGTGTCCCGCATGTGCACTGGAGACACGATGACGTCAACCGCAGCGAGCGTGCTCTGTGTTTACGGAAGTTGTCCAAACATGGACGCGAGCATTGAGCACCTGGAGATTTTAAAGTTCTTCTCGTACCAGAGCCAGAACATGAACAACTTACTTGTTTTAAAGGAGGAGATTGAGAAGGAGAAGGACGAGGTTTTTGGCCGTGGTGTTTTGTGGGACAGCGTCTGTAGAAAGGAACGTGTGGATGTGGAGACGTAGCCAAGAGTGGTGAGTGGTGATGTGCTTCACTTCAGTGACATGGTGTTCAGTAACAATTTTCGCCTACTTCAGCGCAGAATAGTGACGTTTGTGGCTTGTTGATAATGTGTAGGTCAGATGAATGCTCTTTGGCCGTTCACACTGAAGTCGCATGTCAAAAGATCAGATATGTATCGGTTTTAGGAGCACATATCCAAGTGGCCTGGGTCACATTTGACAAAATCGGATCTGTGTCGTTCAGACTGTCATTAAAAGATCAGATACAGGAACATAGAGGCCAAAAAATCGGATTTGGGTCACTTCAGGCTGCAGTCTGAACGCAGCCTTAGAAGCTTCTCTCGGGTTAGAGATGGTTCATGTCAAACTTTTCAGAGATTATACATCTGCAGGTCATACACATAGACCGTATATATGAATATATGCAAACCTCTTAGTGTTTTGGAAGTGAATTATAGCTACTTCACGGTGCATAGACCTACATCAGCATATCAGCGTATCAACGTTTCCAGGCGTCCACGTGGTGCTGGATCAGGTCCGTACTCAGATGTGGGAGCTGGTGGCGTCACATCGTTCCATCTCTGGAGCCGTTTTCAGTCGGATTAATTTGGACGAACACTACATCCACAACAAAAATAACTCGAATACATAATAGTGTGGACAGAGCCTAAGGTCCAAGGTCCAGCTCCAGCTCGTGGTGCCTAAGAGAAGACTTAAAACCGGGGGGACAGGGTTTACTCTGTGGTCAGCCCCAAACTCTGGAACATTCTGGCATGGAGTATTTTAAGTATTGTCTTAAGACCCACTTTTATTCTCTAGATTTTAACACCGTGGGAGTTGTGTGGTGTGGTGTCTTTTATTTATTTTTATGTTTCTTTTATTATTTATTGATATTCTTGCTCTTATTTAATTTTACTAGTTTTATTGTCTTAACGAGGACTAGTGGATTTTTTTTTTCTTTTTCTGTTGGATATGTTTTATTTGTATTGTGCAGCACTGTTTGATGGAAATAAAGTGGATTAGTTTGGGTAACACGAGGGCAGACAGGTGGCGAGAAGAGAAGGTGATGCATTTTAAAACTAAGCCCCGCCCCCTTCAGGAAACGAGCCAAAAAACAGGTCGTGGAGTAAACAACACCTCCGCAGCGGCGTCTCATAATGACGACCGCGGAGCTCTCCAGAGGGCACTTTATCACACTTTTAATCAGGGTCGGGTCATTTCAAAGTCAAGTGAACCACAAGGGGAAATTATTTGGACACAGCAGCTCAAACATCACAATATAAATATAATAACAAAGAGTAAAAAAGGGTGAGTTGTTGTACAGTTGTAGGGAGTATTATCTATTACATAAGGGTGAGTTGTTGTACAGTTGTAGGAGTATTACAGTTGTACAGTTGTAGGAGTATTATCTGTTACATAAGGGCGAGTTGTTGTACAGTTGTAGGGAGTATTATTGTTACATAAGGTGAGTTGTTGTTTACAGTTGTAGGGAGTATTATCTGTTACATAAGGGTGAGTTGTTGTACAGTTGTAGGGAGTATTTATATTACATAAGGTGAGTTGTTGTACAGTTGTAGGGAGTATTATCTTTACAAGTGAGTTTGTTGTACAGTTGTAGGGAGTATTATCCATTACATAAGGTGAGTTGTTGTACAGTTGTAGGGAGTATTATCCATTACATAAGGGTGAGTTGTTGTACAGTTGTAGGGAGTATTATCTATTACATAGGGGTGAGTTGTTGTACAGTTGTAGGGAGTATTATCTATTACATAAGTTTGAGTTGTTGTACAGTTGTAGGGAGTATTATCTATTACATAAGGTGAGTTGTTGTACAGTTGTAGGGAGTATTATCTGTTACATAAAGTGAGTTGTTTGTACAGTTGTAGGGAGTATTATCTTATTACATAAGTTTGAGTTGTTGTACAGTTGTAGGGAGTATTATCTATTACATAAGTTGAGTTGTTGTACAGTTGTAGGGAGTATTATCTATTACATAAGTTTGAGTTTGTACAGTTGTAGGGAGTATTATCTGTTACATAAGGGTGAGTTGTTGTACAGTTGTAGGGAGTATTATCTGTTACATAAGGGTGAGCAGTTATACAGTTGTAGGGAGCATTATCTCTTACATAGTGTTGAGTTGTTTTTGTACAGTTGTAGGGAGTATTATCTGTTACATAAGGGTGAGTTGTTGTACAGTTGTAGGGAGTATTATCTGTTACATAAGGGTGAGTTGTTGTACAGTTGTAGGAGTATTATCTGTTACATAAGTTTGAGTTTTACAGTTGTAGGGAGTATTATCTGTTACATAAGGTGAGTTGTTGTACAGTTGTAGGGAGTATTATCTGTTACTTAAGTTTGAGTGTTTACAGTTGTAGGGAGTATTATCTGTTACATAAGGGTGAGCAGTTATACAGTTGTAGGGAGCATTATCTGTTACATAGTGTGAGTTGTTTTTGTACAGTTGTAGGGAGCATTATCTCTTACATGGGTTTGATTGTTGTTGTACAGTTGTAGGGAGTATTATCTGTTACATAAGGGTGAGTTGTTGTACAGTTGTAGGGAGTATTATCTGTTACATAAGGGTGAGTTGTTGTACAGTTGTAGGGAGTATTATCTGTTACTAAAGGTAAGTTTGTACAGTTGTTAGGGAGTATTATCTGTTACATAAGGGTGAGTTGTTGTTACAGTTGTAGGGAGTATTATCTGTTACATAAGGGTAGTGTTGTACAGTTGTAGGGAGTATTATCTGTTACATAAGTGATTGTTGTACTTTGTAGGGAGTATTATCTGTTACTTAAGTTGTAAGTGTTGTTAGTTACAGTTGTAGGGAGTATTATCTGTTACATAAGGGTGAGTTGTTGTACAGTTGTAGGGAGTATTATCTTGTTATATAATTGAAGAATCGCTCTGTTGGACTCGGAGCTTTATAAATCAATTCCAGGGCTGAAATTATCTAAATGATTCTAGTGAAGGTGCATAGAGTTTAAAAACACAGTGGAGCACTTCCTGTATTACCACATGACATCACTAGGTGGAACAGAGAGGTTTTTGTTTGAGAGAAAAACCTAAATATATGAAACAAAACTCAACTCCTTGTAAGTTTTTGATGTAGAAACAACATTATAACACATCTGGTTAGTGACGGCATCAGAAATGTTTAAAAAGAGTTTGAGGAAATGTTTGATGTTTCATGACGATGTTTGATAATCATTCAGTTGTGGATGTTTCAATTTAATTTAATCCATGTTTGAATCAAATATATTTAATCTAAGGTGTGTAAATCTATATATTTTTTTTAATTAACACAGCTATAACGTTGAATTTTAATGTGTTCATAAGGCTTTACTATGCGCCCTTTTCGAGTTTTTTGCATCTTCCAGCTCCTACTTTTTTATCCAGTGTGTGCTTTTTAATTATGTTATATACGTACAAAATAAATTAAATAAAATGTAAATAAAACATGAGAAAATAGCATAATATAGGCCCTTTAACTGCATATTGTTGTTACATCATTGAGCAAGACCATTAAAGCTGCATTACCCAATTTCGAGTTTTCCAAACCACGTAAAAAGGAAGTAGGTTTCTTTTATTTATCTACCCAGTTCCAAGCTTTCACAGAATTTGATGATATTATAGTCTCAGATGGAGGGCCTATTAAACTCTACTGGAAATAAACAGTTTTTGAAAGAAATACCCAAACTTATGTCCCACAAACGTTGAACTTTGTCATTATTTGTTTGGGATTAGCTCCACAAATTTGCAGTAATCTTACGTCTTAAAGTCCTTTCATCTGACAACAATCACGTCTTTTTGGGGTTGAATAATGGCACCACTTTCTTGGCTTTTGTGAAAAATAATTCCACTTTTCCTTATTTATAGTGACGGAAAAATGCATTGAACTTTGTGCCAGTTTTTTCCCCCCCGAGTAACTACGGAAATATTAACCATAAACCAGGTCAACGCGTTTGCAATCTGACCTGAATGAGAAGATTTATGTGAATGGAAAACACTAGAGGAAATGAAAGGTGCACTACGTAACTTTTTGGTTGGGTTTCCGTCACCTGCTTGTTTCTATGGAGATGTCATTGCTCTGCTTTGTTCCACAGTGTGACATTAAACCTTACATTTATTCAATTACAGGTGGTTTAATAGCTTAAAAATACCAAAAAACAGGCATTCTCACTGTGACCAGGGCCGCCTCTTCGCAGATCTGACCTGTAACTTGGGCTTGTTTGGTCTCCATGGAGATAGAAATATGGAGTAAGAAAGTTTTCAGAAATATTCGAGCGCAAAGGATCGAAGTTCGTGCGTATTTGGCTGTAGTTGAGCATAAAATAAATATTTGAAAACTCCTGAATGAGTCCAGTATGGTGTTAAAATAGTCCCGAAATACAGGACTGAGACCAGGACTGAGACTGGTTTAGTCCTGGTATAATCCTGGTTTACTCCTGGTTTAGTTCTGGTTTAGACCTGGTTCAGTTCAGGTTCAGTCCTGTTTAGACCGGGTTTAGATCTGGCTTAGTCCTCTTTTAGTCCTTTCTCAGTCCTGGTTCTGTCCAGATTCAGACCTGGTTTAGTCCTGGTTCAGTCCTGGTTTAGTCCTGGTTCAGTCCTGGTAAAGTCCTGATTCAGACCTGATTTAGTCCTGGTATAATCCTGGTTTAGTCCTGGTTCAGTCCTGTTTAGACCTGGTTTAGATCTGGTTTAGTCCTGGTTTAGTCCTGGTTCAGTCCTGGTTCAGTCCTGTTTAGACCTGGTTTAGATCTGGTTTAGTCCTCTTTTAGTCCTTTCTCAGTCCTGGTTCAGTCCTGATTCAGACCTGGTTCAGTCCTGGTTTAGTCCTGGTTTAGTCCTGGTTTAGTCCTGGTTCAGTCCTGGTTTAGTCCTGGTTCAGTCCTGGTAAAGTCCTGATTCAGACCTGATTTAGTCCTGGTATAATCCTGGTTTAGTCCTGGTTCAGTCCTGGTTTAGACCTGGTTTAGATCTGGTTTAGTCCTGGTTTAGTCCTGGTTCAGTCCTGGTAAAGTCCTGATTCAGACCTGATTTAGTCCTGGTATAATCCTGGTTTAGTCCTGTTTTAATCCTGGTTTAATCCTGGTTTAGTCCTGGTTCAGTCCGTATGCGGTGCAAAACTCCGGCATCGCAGTTTAAGTCACGGAAACAGGAACCGGTCGTTATCCGTTTTTTCCATTTTTCATTTAAACACAAAATCGAAAACTGAAAAAATGAATCGTTATCTGTTTTTAAATTTTGGTTTTGGAGACAAATTATCAAGAAAATAGTTGTTTTTATCGTTTTCTTAGTTTTGGTTTTATTTTGAAAAACGAATGAACGAATGACACACGGATTCAGAAATCCACCTTGTGAGTGAAAAAACCAGAAACAACTTCGAGAGAGCAAAAATGAATCTCGCGCGAACAGAAATCAACTTTGAGAGAGCTCGTCGTCTTGTTTTGCCTGCAGGTCACAGATTTCTCCTCGCATACAGAGATAATTTGCTCACTTGCAGTTAATATCTATCTATTTTATCCATCAGAATATGAATTGAAAAGTTACAACATCAAGAATTACAATCACACTTTTTTCAGTACAAATACAAATTCACAGATGTGACTCAACTGTTCTGAGGCATTATATAATTATCTGATGGATAAAATACATACAAGATATTTTATGTATGACAGGACTGGATTTTACGCTCAACTACAGTCACATATGAATGGATTTCTTAGCCAGGCTGGCATCACCTAGTCCCTCCGCTCAATTTCATTTCTCTCCAGGAATCGGAATACACTAGACTGTTTGCGAGAACCCCGGAAGTTGTAGACCACACACCGGCCAATCAGTGAAGAGCTGTGAAGCCATGACGTCAAACTCAAGCGCCTGTCTGGGTCCCTTTTGTGGAACAGCACAACAGACATTTTGTGTTGGCAACGATTCCCGAGATCGAGGATTTAAAGCCGAAACAAAGAAAATGTTTGGTGAATTTTATCAAGGGGAAAGATGTTATTGCCCTTCTTCCTACGGGATTTGGCGCATTACATACGTCACGACCAAATAGCAGCGATTGGTTAAATAAAAAAAGTAACCACCTACTGTTGAGCGAATGAATCGTAATGCTGCGAGGTCAGACGGACCAGCTGATGAATCAGGCTACATTTCCTGTATGAAACTGGGACAAAACACTGGCTTTGTATAGATCTGATGGCACAGGGGGCACAGGGCTAAAAACTGGGACTCCAGGAATAAGAAGACACTAGACGGTTTGCAAGAACCCCGGGAAGTTGTAGACCGCGCACCGGCCAATCAGCGAAGAGCTGTGAAGACATGACGTCAAACTCAAGCGTCTGTCTGGGTCCATTTTGTGGAACAACACAACAGTAAACAAAGCGTCGAGATGGATGTAGACGAAGACAGACATTCTGTGTTGGCAACGATTCCCGAGATTGAGGATTTAAACCTGGAAACAAAGAGAATGTTTGGTGAATTTTATCAAGGGGAAAGACGTTATCACCCTTCTTCCTACGGGATTTGGTGCATTACAATACGTCACGACCAAACAGCAGCGATTGGTTAAATAAAAAAAGTACCCGTCTACCGTTGTGCGGACAAATCCTAGTACTGTGAGGTCAGACGGTTTCTACGAAGTGAAACCGGTTGATAAATCAGGCTACGGATTTCTAACCTACGCAGACAAATATTTCTGAAAGCTTTAATGCCGTATTGACAAGTAAAAACACCTCACGGAGAAACGATTTTGATGAAGTTAAACGATGCAAAAAAAACAAACAAAACAAAACTGCACAATATAAATGCATCATCAAATATTATCAACACAATAAACATATGGTTTGACTTTGAGTAATGTCCTCGCACCCCAGGAGGTCCGCAGTGGTCCAGTGACATTGTGCAGTGCTGGTGGTCTCTTCTCTCTACGATTGATCTGTTAATAGGATTTGGAGCTTACAGCAGCTCTGATCTGCACAAGGCTTCAATGAGAGTGCGGATAATACGTTTCTGAAAGTATCCAGATGTTACCACTGAAACTAATTTAGCATGACAGACATTTCAAACAGTTTACCATGTGTTTTCCAGATTAAACTTGAAATGGAAGCACTTCTTTTACTAAAATTTAAAACACCATGTTCTAAAGTGAATGTTGGTTGTTGGGTAAATACCTTAACCAAATTGCGTAGTATTAAAGTGCTGTGTGTGTGTGTGTGTGTGTGGTGCAGATTGGCAGCCTCTCTTCTGTCATTTGACCCCAAGGCAGGTGTGGCTACAGCAGTAATACAATACAATACAATAATAAAACATAATTAAAAAGGTGTGTTGTGTAACTTTTCTGGTTTCACAGTACGGTTTCTATCTTTGTGGAGATCAAACCAGACCAAGTTACAGGTCAAATCTGTGAAGTGGCGACCCCGCTCACAGTCAGAATGCCTGTTTTTCTGTGTTTTTGGGCTATAAAACCACCTGTAATTGAATAAATGTAAAGACCACTCAACGCACAGCAATGAAATATCCATAGAAACAAGCAGGTTCCATATCTAGGGTGACCCCAGACGTCCCTATTTACCCGGGACAGTCCCAATTTTGAGCCCTGTGTCCCCTGTCTCATCAGATCTACACAAAACCAGTGATTTGTCCCAGTTTTAATACAAGAAATGTTGGGTAGCCTGATTCATCAGCCGGTTTCACTTCGTAGAAACTGTCTGACCTCACCGCATTACGATTCGCTCGCTCAGCGTAGGCGGGTACTTTTTTTGATCTAACCAATTGCTGCTTTTTGGTCATGACTTATGTAATGTGTCAAATCCCGTAGGAAGAAGGGCAATAACATCTTTCCCCTTGATAAAATTCATCAAACATTCTCTTTGTTCCAGCTTTAAATCCTTGATCTCTGGAATCGTTGCCAACACAGAATGTCTGTCTTCGTCTACATCCATGTCAACCACTGTTGCGCTGTTCCACAAAAGGGACTCAGACAGACGCTTGAGTTTGACGTCATGGCTTCACAGATCTTCGCTGATTGGTCGGTGCGCGGTCTACAACTTCCGGGATTCTTGCAAATCGTCTTGTGTATTCTGATTCCTGACCTTGTCGCTGGAGAGAAATTTTGATTTAATTTGATCTAAACCAGGACAAAGATTAAACCAGGACTACATCAACTCTAAACCAGGACTAAAACAGGACTACCACTACCCTGCTAACAGTGAAGAGGAGCATAAATTGTCATTTGTTTAGCCAAAATACAGAAATGTTTGCGAATGATCGTTGTTTCCCAAAGACTGGGTCCCCTTCCCCTTGTCACGATCTGCATATAGGTCTGCAATACCTCACTTTTTTGTCAGCTCCACCGTGCCTAACCAACTTTCTGTGGGAAAGCACTGTTTTTCATAATTTAAAACTTGAGTAATACTCAAGTTTTAACTCAGTCAACAATAAAACATCGTCATTAATGTTCAGTAATGGTCACAGATTTATTTTATGATTTACAAATAATGTCTGTTGACGTGGGTCGCGAAGATTTGTGCCTTTTAAAATATGGCTCCCCAGAAAAAAAGTTTGGGAAACACTGCCATAAATCAACAAAATACAAAATACAAAAGTCCCTCAGATTATGACTGACACGAGAATCCACAATGTTACACGCTCTTTTCATAATTTTATTTATATTAACAATCCCAACTCGGGTGTGTCCCAGTTTAAAATTTTGAAAATCTATCCATAGTGCAAGTTTAATTCAAGAGCTTGGATGTCTTGAAAGGAACTATATAAATCCAATTCATTATAATAAATTAAGTCTCCAGTGTCAAAGCCAAAAAAGAAACAAACAAAAGAAACTTGCACGTCCAAAATTTCTTCTTGGCAGGCTCCAGTTTGGCAAAGTTAACGCTGTTGTTGGTTAATGCAGCAAAAATAAGAATGGGTAGAGAAATCTCCATTACCTAAACATGCCATCTGACCAAGCTGCAGGTCAGATCTGTGGAGAGGCAAGCCCGCTCACAATAACAACGCATGTTTATCAAGGTATTAGTGATTTTAAAAAGTATAAAACATGCTCAGTAAAAACTAACTGAATAAATCCAACATGAATAAGGCAAAGCAAACATCCTCTTGGAGACAGAAGACCCTTACTAGAAATGTTCCACAGTGCACTTTTAAAGATTTACATTTATAAAAGAGAATTTGTTGTAATCAGTACTAATTGTCATGGGAAATAAACTATAGAAAAACGTAAAATGGAGTGTCTGTTTTGCTCAGTGAAGCGCCGCGAAGTTGTTTTTTTGACTCGTACGACATGTTGGAACAGCACCTCGGTTTCCACACGCCTTTTGTCACTGCACCAAATTGTGGACTGTATAATGACTCTCTATCAGTAATGTGATTAAACCTGGAGGTGTGGCGGCGGTGGTGGTGTTTGGTGTTTGGTGGAGTCGAGATTTCCTGTAGTTCAAATTCTATTCAAAGACCTGATACAAAAGAACATCGACGAAATGAGTCACCTTCACGTGTTACTGCTGCGATTTCTCATGCTGCAATAAAAGGACAATACAAACCAAAAGAAACCCAGGTCAGACCGAACCAGAGTGATTCAGAGGCGTAATTGTTATAGTGATAAAGTGAACGTCTGTTTGAGTCACGCACGGTGCTTCATACTGATTTCGAAAAACACTCTAAAGCAGACGTATTACGCAAAAATCGACTTTACAGAGCTTTTAACCATATTAGAGTTGTTCCCTTTCACATTTCCCCTCGCAAAGTTGGATTTGATAATTGTTTCCCGTTCTCGTTTCCTCTCTCAAAGTTGTATTTGGATTGATTCGTGCACGTCTGAGGACTCTTTAACTGCTCTTATTCAAGATGCCATATTACTAATTAATCCGTGTTTTCACCACCGCTGGGACACACCCACAGCTCTGTACTTACTTTGTTCGTCAATTTTATTTCTTAATCAATGGTACATGTATACGGTGGCCAGTTTTTCAAAATTCTAAACGGGGACACACCCAAGTTGGGATGGTTAATACAAATGAAAACTGTGAAAAGAGCGTGTAACGTTGCTCAATCTCGTGTCAGTCATAGTATGAGATTACGTTTCCAATGAAATGTATCACAACTTTGCACATATTTGTTTACGTTTTACAGAAAGGAAACTTAAAACCACATGGCTAATTTGGTTCAGCTTCTGTCGGGCTAAAGGACACGACTCAGTGTAATATGAGTGTTCTTTCTGTGACAGAGGAGTGTTCTGTTGACCGTGTCTGAAGTTGCAGCAGCCGATTTCGAGCCGAGGGAGACGACAAGCATGAACACAGTCTTTTCGTGGACCGTCTACTAGCAAATAGTTCTAGCTCTGCTTTTCCATTTGTTTATGGTTTGTTTAAACTGTTTTCTGCAATAGCGTCACATGACCGATGACCGAAGGCGCAAGTCACAGTAAAGTGGTCCAATAAGGACGCAACTAGAGCTCCTACATCAGCGTATCAACGTTTTCAGGCGTCCACACGGTGCTGGATCAGATCTGTACTCAGATGAATTCGTGGGAGCTGGCGACACCAGATCGTTCCGTCTCTGGAGCCGTTTTCAGTCAGATTAGTGTGGACGAACACTGCAACCACAACGAAAACGACTCGAATACGCACTCGTGTGGACGGGACCTTAGTAATAGTCGGGGAGCCAAAGTCTCAAAAGCTCAAGAAAATGGGTTGAACCTGACATCGCCTGCCATACTTTTATTTTTGTGTTTTTTTGTTAACTGTGACCCTGAGGACCAATAATTGGAGGGTCTGCTCTGCCGGAAATATCGCATAAAAAATTGTGGCCATTTTAGTGCATGTAACCTTAATTTTTTGATAGAAAATTTTAAAAAATGAAAAATTTCCTGAAGTGAACACGTGGTGACAACATTCAGTGAAAACTAATTATTAAAACACATTTTTATATGATTTTGGCTCAATTTAATGCAAAAAAATAAGCCTTTTTTCCCCCCACTTTTGTCCAATATTTTCATTTTTACCTCATTGGCAATCAACTATTCCAGCAACTTATGACATCAGCCAATATGCCATTCTTTTCACCAAACAGTAGACTCACTCCACAGAAAAAAAAAAAATAAAAATCCAACCAAAATCAATGGAGAATGGAAAAATCTAACTTATGTTAGTCAAAAATTGTTTTAGTCCTCAGGTTTACTGGTTTAGATCAAATTGGTCAAAAATATGGACACCTAGGACATTTCTTGTATAAAACTGGGACAAATCACTGGTTTTGTGCAAATCTTCTGGGACAGGGGACACAGGGCTCAAAACTGGGACTGTCTAGGGTAAATAGGGACATCTGGTCACCTTACACATGTAGAATTTGGCAGAATCACATAGTTATTTTGGTACAAATTAAAAAAATCTGGTACTTGCTAGTGTGATCTGCAGCTGTCCATTGGAGTTTGCTGACAAAACAGCAGCTTTTTGTTAGTAGAATGTAGTCTTTTACACACTGATACAAATAAAGACCATTTTAAACAGTTTACAGTGAACATGATGTCAAAAAAAATCTCTCCATATGTTAGAGTTTAACAAAATAAATAAATATCCCCACGGTGAACATAATACTAATTCTTAAAAGAGAAGACTGAGCTGTTAAACCACATTTAGTGCCTCTTCTCGCTCTGATGTTGAACCATGACTGAGACACAGCTGTTTGGGATAGTCACAATGGTTCTCACCTAACAAACTCTGAATGGATAAAATTGTCCCTATAGTAGCTCCCTTATGGTTCCCACCAACAAATTTCTATTAAAATGTTCAGCCTTTACAAAAAGCAGTTTTTACAATGTACTGTCTGGAGTAAAGAGTCTTTTCTTGAACTAGAAGAAGAATTAAATGTCACGTACGGACCCTTTAACCTTCAAATTACACACTTAAAACAGCTCTTTTTTGTTCAAACTAAAGAAAGTCCACATCCCCTTCGTCACGATCCTACTTTTTTCTTCTCTTCTTGTTCACAAATGAGCCGCAGAACGCTTGTTTTTCTCTGGGCCACACCGGTCCACTCTGGTGCACCGAAGCCCTGGAGGTTTGAGGCTACAATGCAAGGACAATGGGAAGGATGGGGAGAAGGTAAATGGGTAAGGATACAACAAGGCAGTTTCGCAGTGCTGAATAGAAATGGGGATGGTTATGTAATTTTTGAAAAAACGTCGCCCCTCTCTTTGTCACTGCGGTTCTCAGGCTCCACGTTTTGATCTTAAAATGTTCGTATTAACCCACTTTATACCCCGCTATTTTGTCTGTAGATAAATTTCGTGAACTTCCTTTGGCTGGAGCCGAACACTATGGATGACGTCACACTCCCTAAAGGGCGAAGTGTAGTTCTTCGGCGACTCAACACTCACTTCCGCCGTCGTCTTGTCGCCGTCGTTTTTGATTTATGGATCTGCGTCGAGGTCTGTGCGCCGCGAAGTAATTCACCGCCGCAACACTAAGAGGCGAGGATTTAAATCTGGCGTTCGTGTAAACAAAATAAAGTGGGAAAACTGCGTACCGGAAATGTATGTAGAGCAGATGTTCTTTATTGTCTGCGTCGCTTTCCTCTGCTGTCTGCGTCGTTTAAACGTGTAGTTAGAACATTTCTGAGGACGCTCTGTGGAGGGGGTTCGCGGCGACGTAGACAAACGTTTTGATGCGCGGCCATAAATTTGGTTTTAGTCCACTTCTTTATACAGTATAGCATAGATATGAAATATACAGCTTGAAAAATGAGGAGTACCTTTGAGGACAATTGGATTAGTTGTGCTAAGTTATAACAAAATTGTGATAGAGACTTGAAATGATAAGAATACATGCGCCTGAATTTTGGACTTCCGGTCATCGTGCGCAATGAATACCGGGAAGGGTCCTCAGAAAAAGTGAGCATCAAACCGCCATGTTTGTTTTCCCAGTGAGGTGCGTCTATTGACAAAGCCGATCTTTTCTACCATATCACTTTGAACCATATCACTTTTGTTTCTGGTTCTGATATTGTCATATTTTAGTTTAGGGATTCGGACATCGTAATTGTGTGGTTGTTGGATCCTAACAGTGGAAAACTGCTCTAGAAATGAACTTCGGAAGTTTGCAAACTCCATTACTGCAAAAGGGAATCAGATCTGTGTGAATGCAAACCTCCATTCAAACTGTTTCCCAACGAAATTGAAAAATAGTGAAAGGTGAAGGCGATGGGCAGGATTGAACCACAGGAATGTCGAAGAAAGAAACCTTTGGCTGCCTGAGAAATCATTCCGAGTTTGCAGCGAACGTTTTGTATGTGGAGCGCCAATAAAGCAAAACCCCGATCCCTCGCTCAACCTTGATTATGAATTTAAAAAGTCAACGCCAAAGCGAAAGGCACCAGTCCAAAATTCTAAATGAACGCTAAACTAAATGAACGCAAAATCAGCTGTAAAGAACTTGGCAATGAGGCTTGAATGTTGTAGTCATTTATCGAAAATAACACTGCAGTTTAGTCAATATGTTGGAATCTGACAAGGACAATAGGAGGAATAGTTATTTATAAGGCAAAATGGACAATAGGCTCTATTCACAAAACCGGAAGACGATTGGAAACAGGAGGATGACGACTTCTTTTCTGACAAAATCTAGGAAAATGGCCCAGTTTTCTTCATCTAAATGTCATTGTTTTCTTTCCTTTTTCCTTTTATAAACTGCCTGTATTCATTTGTGTATTATAATTTGTCAAACTTAATTTAAAAAAAAGATGTAGTTGTAGCTTCCGTAATGTTCGGCGGATCAACAGTTCCAACCAGCTGCCTGTACGTGACACTGAATTCACGATTAGAGTCACGTTCTCCATGGAAAAGCTTTGGCAACTTTTATCACATGCCCAGTGTCATTAACTACACCGAAAGTCGTCATTCGCGTGTTTCCAACGTCTTCTAGTAAGCGTGAATAGATCTTATTGTGAGACCACTTTGGCAACGCTCAGACTGCAGGGCTTGAGGTTCATTTTGGACTTTTATGTGAAATCCGACTTTTTTGCGAGGTCATTTCCAATTAAATGCGACTTGTATGTGATCTCCAGTGTGAACTTTAACTCTTTCCCCCATGAAGACGACATCTGACGACCCCCTTTGTACCTTGTATCTTAATGACGTGTTTTGACACCTCCGCTGTATCACTAAAGACGTGATTTGACGACCATTAGAAACGGCTCGGTTTTTCACATGCAGCGTTGGGAAGGTGACTTTTAAAATGTATTCCCCTACAGATTACAGATTACATACCCCAAAATGTACTGTCTAACGTAATCCATTAAATTACTTAAAGTGAGTAACGTAATCTGAATACTTTGGATTATTTGATTTGCTGTAGAAAAGCAAAGACTAGGATATCGTAACATAAGATGTTTTATCTGCTAAAAGAAAATAAAAAGCCAGACTTTACTTAACCAAATTAAAAATATTATTGAAGAGGAAAAGACACGTCCACGCAGCATGATTTAGTCCTGTTTTAGTCCTGTTAAAACCTGGTTTAGTCCTGGTTATAGTCCTGGTTTTAGTCCTGGTTTAGTCCTGGTTTAGACCTGGTTTAGATCTAGTTTAGACATGGTTTAGTTTCCGGCAATGAGTGGAATTACTGAGAAAAAAAAAAAAAAAAAAAAAAGGGGGATATAGCCCAAAATGTGAAAACAGGAAAATACCGCCGTGTAATCCATTTATTTCAATAAAGTAACTGTAATCCAATTACCACTCACTGAAACAGTAACTGTAACTGAATACAGTTACTCATAATTTGTACTCTGATTACGTAACTCTGGTACATGTAATCTGTTACTCCCCAACACTGTTCACATGTAAACAGAGGCTGCGATTGGTGGGGCCCACTACAACTCTAGGCTGACCAATAGGATTCAAGGATACGTTTTCGGCAATTTTTTACAAAGTTAATCGAAGTAGTGACGATTGTAGCTTCCGGAAATGAGGAGCGGACTCTGGAGAAAGTGATTTTTATACTGTTTAAAACCCTTTATATATATTTTTATGAATATAGTACTCAGAACATGCAAATATCAGATGCTGAATGTAGTTTTTTGTTTTCGATTTTGCACCTGACCTGATAAACTCTCATTTTCAGTGAGAAAACCTGTAAATGAGTTGAATCACATTTAAACATCCATAAATAAATAGTTCAGAGTGTAAGGTCTCTAGAAATAAGAAATATGTCTATATATATATATGTGTGTTTATATATGTTTATAAATATGTTTCAATAAAGTTTGTGAGTGTGAGAATCATTTATAATCACTGGTAGAAGTTTTCTTTTATGCAGTTATGCTCTATGTGTAGCTCTAGTAATACATGTATGGGTTGTTCCTAGTCGGCGTCCAAGGGGGAAAGAGTTAAACGCCCCAAAATTGTCCCGCTCAGTGTTTACAGAAGTCGCCTAAACATGGACACAAGCATTGAGCACCTGGAGATTTTACATTTGTTTTCGTACCGGAGCCAGAACATGAACAACTTATTCATTTTAAGGAGGAGATTGAGAAGGAGAAGGATGAGTTTTTTGGGTTTTTTTCATTAAAAGATCAGATACAGGTGGCATAGGGACGAAAAAAATCAGATTTGGGTCACTTCAGGCTGCAGTCTGAGTGTAGCATTTGCCTGCTTTCCCATGAAAACCAGAATTGCTAAGTAAAACGATGTAAAAAAAAATCACACATGAAAGCAGATGGACTGTTTGCTTACTTTGCTGTTCAAGGTCGCACTGAGAGGTGGAAAAAAAAGGTATAAACTTCTTAAAGGGCCCATATTACGCTATTTTCTGATCAATAAAAATGTTGTTTCCTCATCAAAAACAGACCTAGGATTGTGTTTTGCTTCATTCACACACGTTTAACACACAAACCCAGAATATTTAAGCTTAGTTCTTCTCTCAAACAGAAAACGCTCTCTTTTTCTTTGAGATGTCATGTGGTAATACAGGAAATCCTCCACTATG
This sequence comes from Boleophthalmus pectinirostris, assembly GCF_026225935.1. Lineage (NCBI taxonomy): Eukaryota > Metazoa > Chordata > Actinopteri > Gobiiformes > Gobiidae > Boleophthalmus > Boleophthalmus pectinirostris. The sequence goes on from NW_026571404.1 coordinate 9,916,355, forward strand.
TTTTTAAAAAATCATACACGTTCACTAGAATTAGTTGAATACTTTCGCCTCTGGATCTACTACAATCTACATTTTCTACTAAACAGAAGGTAAAAAGTAGCTGGAATGTATTTTTTGACAAGGAAACAACATCATAACATAGATTATAAAATAGTAAATGCAGATTTTGTTGTAATACAGTGAGTTTTAGAGTCTAGTCACTAAAAATAAACGATCAGGTTCAACATTTGTGAATTTACCTTTCGGATATTTCGTGGCAAAGTAAAACGTAACCAATAACCAGCATTATTACGTTCTAAAATCTGAAAAACCATGCTTAAAACACACTGCATTCATGTGTTTAAAACGCTCCGATTTGCTGTGCTCCCTGTAGTGCTGCCTGCCTGCCTGCCTGCTGCCCATCCCCCCGCGCAGAGCCGAGCAGAGCGGAGGCTGGTGGGGGAGGGGTGTTTCTCTGTTTCTGTGAAGCCAAGTCAACAGCTGCTCTTGAGCCAGCGCGGCGTTGAAACAAGCCCGGCCAAGCTCTCCACATCCGGGTAGATTCAAATGCGCGGTCACGTAAAGAACCAGGGGCCAAACGTGAACTGAATCGCACAAAGGAAGACGGGACTACGACTGTGTGCACAAGCTGCTCATGTGCTATTGTGCTGATGTGTGCTAATATCCCGGTGTTTGAGGAGTCCCGCGGTTGCAAAGCGTGAAAACTCAAATGCTAAAACTTGTTTGAGGGGAAATGCAAGTGGGAATGACCGAGCGTGTTCTGACGTTGCTGATAATCATGAAAAATCATTTGTAAAGCATAATTAAAAATGTACTTTTATGGAGTTGGAGTAATAATATCACTGTGGAAACAAAGGCGGTAGATCCTTGACCAAAAAAGTACAAAGTTAGGGTGATCAAATTTTCGGAGAGGTTATGAAACGTGTGCAAATTTAAGGAGAATTGTTCCGCAAGAGGCACATTCATGACGAACATGTGAGTCAGTATAGTCACATTTTCTTTGTGTTTTGGTCGTTTTTAAGCAGCTTTTCTGTTTTTTACCTAAACAAATTACAATTTATGCCTCTCCTTACTGTTGGCGGGTATCAAAATGGTCAAAAATAGGGACACTTTGGACATTTCTTGTGTAAAACTGAGACAAATCACTGGTTTTGGATCAATCTGCTGGGACAAGGCTCAAAACTGGGACGGTCCCAGGTAAATAGGAACATTTGGTCACCCTGCAAAGTGCACTTTTAACACTGAAAATATCTTACTTGTTGTACTTATTGTGCATGTTTTTGGAAACCAAAGTGCCACAAAGAGAAACACAAAGAGAAACGTATAATAAAATCTGAAGGTGAACCCAAGATGCCATCGTATTGTTCTCAAAGGCCTATGGGCCCATTACATCCTCAATAAGGGCTAGTGCAGGAGAAGGCAATTATTTTTTCCTCTGAGCCACGTGAGAAAATATTGTGGAGGGCTGGGCCAAAATGCTCAACTCAATTCTGCATATTTATTGTAGCAGTAAATATTGTTTTGACGAGATGGTAAGACTGGTGGGAGTTTATGTTATGACTAATAAAAAAGTGAGGGTACCTTACAAAAAACACCTCTAAAATAAAAACAATGCAGCTTTAGTCCATGCATGAGGTAAAATGATAAAATAGGTTTATTTTGTAATTCCAAGTCAGAGTCAACCAAAAAGCTGCATGTCACTCGGGAGCTGTACAGTGCCCGGGTCTGGTGTAGTGCTCCCGACTGTGTAACATCAGTAACATGCACGGTGTGGTCAGTTCTGAGTTTTGAGCTAAATCTTACAAAGCAAACTTTTAAGATTTGAGGCTGTGGAAAATTTAAAAAGTTCATCTTGTGAAAATAGCAAAGAATCCCTACACAATCAGACTTTTGTGAAAGCTGATGCTCTGTCGGCCAAACATGAGCAGTTTGAATTCCCAGAAAAATACATTGTGATAGAGTTCTGGGTATGGGCGGGAGTGCTGGGAGCGGCCACTAGTCGATCTCCCCACTAGTCAATTTCGCCTCAGGACATGGGGGAGTGTCTTATTCAGTTCTTATTATAGATCCATGATTGAAACCTGACATTTTCTTGCTACAATGAACTGCAAAAATACATAGAATAACAGGGCGTTGTGTTTTTTGGGGATATTACAGTGCATATTTAATACTTGGACTACTACTCAACTTTTGTGGTAGCGTCCGTCACTATGGAGATATTATTGCTTTAAAAATATTTCAGAATATGGTATTAAATGTAACATATCTATCCAGCAGTCATTTATTGTTTATATTGCTCTAAAACACCTTGAAAATATGGGTTTTTACAGATCTAACCTGTAACTGTGGCTACGTTCAGACTGCAGGGCTTAATGCTCAATTCAGATTTTTTTGTGAAATCATATTTTTTTTGCGAGGCCGTTCACATTTCTAATTAAATGTGACTTGTATGTGATCTCCAGTGTGAACTTTGAACGCCCCAAAAGTGTCCCGCATGGCCATTGGAGAACACGACAACGTCACACACCGCAACTGTGCTCAGTGTTTACAGAAGTCGCCTAAACATGGACTCGAGCATTGAGCACCTGGAGATTTTAAAGTTGCTGTCGTACCGGAGCCAGAACATGTACAGCTTATTTGTTTTAAGGAGGAGACTGAGAAGGAGAAGGACAAGGTTTTTTGACCATGGCGTTTTGTCGGGCAGTGGCAGCAACGTCCGTAGAAAGAAACGTGTGGGTGCAGAGTCGCAGCCAAGACTGGTGGGATTGAGTTCATACACAATTTTCATATGACAAGAAGAACGTTTGTGTACATTCGGGCCTACTTCAGCACAGAATAGTGACATTTGACGCTTGTTGGTGACGTGTAGGTGGGATGAATGTGACCTGGCCGTTCAGACTGAAGTCGCACATCAAAATATCGGATATGTATCAGTTTTAGGAGCACATATCCAAGGCTACGTTCAGACTGCAGGGCTTTATGCTCAATTCCGATGTTTTTGCGAGGTCGTTCACATTTCCAATTAAATGCGACTTGTATGTGACTCCAGTGTGAACGTTAAATGGCCCAAAAGTGTCCCGCATGTGCACTGGAGACACGATGACGTCAACCTCAGCGAGCGTGCTCTGTGTTTACGGAAGTTGTCCAAACATGGACGCGAGCATTGAGCACCTGGAGATTTTAAAGTTTCTCTCGTACCGGAGCCAGAACACGAACAATTTACTTGTTTTAAGGAGATTGAGAAGGAGAAAGACGAGGTTTTTGGCTGTGGTGTTTTGTGGGACAGCGGCAGCGACGTGCGTTGAAAGGAACATGTGGATGTGGAGACGTAGCCAAGAGTGGTGAGTGGTGATGTGCTTCGCTTCAGTGACACGGAGTTCGTTAACAATTTTCGCCTACTTCAGCGCAGAATAGTGACGCTTGTGGCTTGTTGATAACGTGTAGGTCGAATGAATGCGCTTTGGCCGTTCAGACTGAAGTCGCATGTCAAAAGATCAGATATGTATCGGTTTCAGGAGCACATATCCAAGTGGCCTGGGTCGCATTTGAAAAAATCATATCTGTTTCGTTCAGACTGACATTAAAAGATCAGATACAGGTCACATAGGGTCGAAAAAATCTGATTTGGGTCACTTCAGGCTGCAGTCTGAATGTAGCCTTAGTGCGGTTGTGTCACCTGCTTGTTTCCATGGAGATAGTTATGCTCAATGCCACACCGAGGAGCATTCATCTCTTTGAAGGCAACCAGAAACATTTCTTAGTATTGCTTTAAGGCACAGTTTATGGTCATTACAAGGAATTGTATATTCTGGATTTAACCGGCCCTTCAATGCCTTCTCCAGATATTAAATCTGACGTACCTGAGCTTGTCTGGACCAGCGGGGTTAACAGAAAACACGAACAGAACCTGGATTTTACTTGCTATTTCGGTCGCGCTGTTCTGTCCTATTTTTACAATGTGCATAAAATATTGATTCTCTGTTTTCCGGAGCATTTCCCGCTTCCCTCTTCACGTCTCCTTCATGGATGAGTGCAGTGTGAATCCAGGACAAAAAAAAAAGAAAAGAAAAAAAAACACGATGCAATTACTGCTAATGATGTGCCTCTATGCAAGCTGTGCTCATGGTTCGGAGGGATGGAAATGAGGAAGTGCGCTAAATAAACAGCTAATGTAATTTTAATTAATGGAAAAGCATCAGCGCAAACCCATACAGCCCAAGTGTACGTTATTCAATGTTTAATCACGCTTTTAATTCCTTACGGTAAATGAAAATGAAAATCAGAGAGGCATTGTGCTAGTTTGGGATATTAAAGTGCATATTGAACTACTTATTTCACAAAAACGGTAAAATATCACCTACTTGTCACCATGGAGATGTTATTGCTTAAAAAATATTCCAGATTATGGTATTAGACGTAAAATATCTATCCAGCAGTCATTTATTTATAGTTTTATTGCTCAAAAATGCCTTGAAAATGTGCATTCTGACTGTGAGCAGGGTTGCCTCTCCACAGATCTGACCCGTAACTCTGGCCTGGTTGTGCCACTTGCTTGTTTTTATGGAGAAAGAAAAATTTTATGCCATACTGTGGAACTTTAAAAAGTAAAGCAATGGCATCTCTTAGGAGAAAATGAGGTGGCGGACCTTCTACTACTCAAGTTAATGCGGCTGCGCTCCTGCTTTAGTCCTGGTTTAGACCTTATTTAGTCCTGGTTTAGACCTGGTCCAGTCCTGTCCAGTCCTGGTTTAGACTGTCCAGTCCTGGTGTAGTCCTGGTTTAGACCTGGTCCAGTCCTGGTGTAGTCCTGGTGTAGTCCTGGCGATCGGCTCAGCGGTTGCGGCGTGTATATATTTATACTAATGACGCTGGTTTAGTCCTGGTTTAGACCTGGTTAAGTCCTAGTTCAGTCCTATTTCAGTCCTGGTGTAGTCCTGGTTTAGTCCTTGTTTAGTCCTAGTGTGGTCCTGGTTTAGACCTGGTCCAATCCTGGTGTAGTCCTGGTGATCGGCTCTGCGGTTTTCGGCATGTATATATTTATAATCCACTAATGACACGCTGTAGGTTCAATCCTGGTTTAGTCCTGGTTTAGATCCTGGTTTAGTCCTGGTTTAGACCTGGTTTAGTCCTGGTTTGTACCTGGTTAAATCCTGGTTTAGACCTGATTTAGTCCTGGTGTAGACCTGGTTAAATCCTGGTTTAACCCTGGTTTAGTCCTGATTTGGACCTGGTTAAGTCCTGGTTTAGACCTGGTTTAGTCCTGGTTTAGTCCTGATTTAAGACCTGGTTTAGACCTGGTTTAGACCTGGTTCAGTCCTGGTTTAGACCTAGTTCAGTCCTGGTGTAGTCCTGGTGATCAGCTCTGCGGTTTGCGATGTGTATATATTTATAATCCACTAATGACACGGCGTAGGTTAAATTCTGGTTTAGTCTTGATTTAGTCCTGGACTATTTGGCTGTCGGACTAATGGTCTGACCCCGAATTATCACGGAAACGGGCGGGTAACGGATGGAATGTTAACAGGTCCCGACAGGCGTGGATTTAACTCTGATATAGGTCTCCAAAAATAGGACCCGTCTGTATAGTTCACCGACTCTGAGCGGGGTCGCCTCTTCGCAGATTTGACCCGTAACTTGGTCTGGTTTGGTCTCCATGAAGATAGAAAGATTTAATACCATACTGTGAAACATTCCAGAGAACGCAATAACATCATGGAGAAAAGTATCTGACGAACCCTCCACCTGAAAAGTTACACAGTGCACCTTTACATAAACGCAAAATAAATCCAAGTTACACTCAAACCCAAATCCACTTTTACAAACAAACCAGTTTCCAAAGTGCTGCACAGAGATCGTAAAATGAAGACCACAAAAATGTAAATTGCTAAAAATTTGGTCATACACTGTGGAGCATTCCAGGCAAAGCACTAACATCTCCATGGAAACGGGCAAGACCTTTCACCAGGAAAGTGAACATAATGAAATCAGCGGGAAATCAGAGTACGAGCTCCCCAGACGCCGGGAGAACAGGGTCAAGAATTGAACCATCGACCTTCTAACTGCGACGCTTTCCACTTACGCCAAATGAGGTGTAATTTGGCGTGATCCAAATGTAACGGCTCAAACGTGGAAAATAAAGGCTCAGTTTGAGAGTTGGTTAGTACCAGGACCGTGCGAAGAGATCTGGGGCAGTCAGGGATTTTTTTCTTCTTTAACCCAGATTTGGCTCCTTGGGTGGTCCTTTGAAAAACTCAAGGTTGGGCCTCACATGAAATAATGTTGACCTGTCAGGGTTTAAACTGGTCTAAATATACCCCGTGAAAAGAGAGGAAGAGCTGCAGACCGAAGCATGTGGGTCGGGCGGATCATGTCAGCGGTGGAGCGGACCGGTATCTGATCTGAGCTATTGAGTTTTACAGTTTTTATGCAAGAGCTGAATCTCTACTGCGGTGTTTAGAAGAACTTTTAGAGCTTTTATGATGGTTTACTACAATATCGCTTAAATATCGTCACTGGGAGAGTTTAAAATTCTACTAGTTAAGATTTTAAGACATTTATTTTTGTCCATATCCGCTTGTAAAGATCTTAAAAATGTAAAAAACGGAAGTATTTAGTCTTAAACATTTCAAACTTATTCCGCACTTTCTTCTAACACATTCGAAACATCCAATTTAATCGCTTTTCGCAACTTTCAGAGACCAGAACGGATCACACCACCGCGTACAAATAGCATGCTAACAGAACACCACCACATCTCCCTGGTTTGCCGCTAATAAAAACGTTTCATAATTAGATACAGATGCAACTTTCAGGGGCCGGAGCGGATCACACCACGGCTAACAACAACTAGCATGCTAACAGAGCACCAGTGTTACTTCACGCTTTGCCAAGGTTTCATTTCATTTCATTTATTTCTTTGTTTGAGCCAGGTACAACAAAATTCATCATAGATATCCAGTAGATATACTCAATATAAATGTTTACACACATATGCGTAACAACATATACGTACACGCAGAAACATATTTTCGTTTATAGTCGTACAAACTAATAAAAATGTTAATCTAGGCACAAAGTTTATCGTTTATGATCGTATAAAATAAACAGCAATGAGAATGAAAAATGTAAGGATTTTTTATTTTCGTTTATGGTCGTACAAACCAACAACGGGAATGAAGAAGGCACAGAGTTTATCGTTTATGATCGTACAAAATAAACAGTAATGAGAATGGAAAGGATGAATGAAATGAAGGTCGCTCAACTCCAACAGACTCGCTCCAGATTGGCTCTTTGGTTGCTATGGTACTCGTGGCTCCAAATTCAGGCCCTATAACTTCCAGCCTCGATGAGCTTCATTTGACTGGAGCTGAACACTATGGGGATGTCACGCTCCCTCAGTCTACTTCTTATATACTAGTACCGTAATTCCCGGACTACAAGCCGCTACTTTTTTCTTATGCTTTGAATAGGAGGGTTTCAGTCACGTGATCACAATGATGCGTGAATTTCAGGTGGAGGGCAGGAAGTGAAGACAAACACGACAAACACGGCTCTGGAGAACACAGATATGGAGAAGAGTTCTTATTGTAAGGATTTAGAGCCAGGAGCAAGACAAAAGTACGAGCAGTTACTCGACAAATATATCGGGCGTGACCCCATCTTATTGAAAATGAGAGAATTTTCAACCGAAGTAAAAGATTTGCAGAGGATATCACAAACTATTTAGTTCTTCAGACATCATCATTTTTCACCAGACAACGGATGAAGACGTACAAAAGTTTGGAGGCTTATAACTTTTTTTGTGAGTGGATGGGTCCACAACCTCGGTGCAAAACGCCTAAATGATGATTATCGTTTGGTCTTCGCTGGGGTGAGTGTTTCTCTTATTTTATCTGTATAGACTCGTTTATGTTTAGGTAAACCACAAAAAACAATTTAGCTTTGTAACAAACCTTTGTCGAAGTGTTCACTGCAGACACGAGCATTAGCGAATTCTGCTCTGTTCTGTCAGCTTTTCCCATTTCTGACCTTTGTGGACGACTATATTTGGTACTCTAAAAAAATCCCTTTTCCTTCTCTCGGTTAGAACGATTGGCACAGCCGTAAACTACACAACACATCGGCATTTTCCTCCAGTCAGTTCACTTCCTGCCCTCCATCTGATTTTGCGCGCTGACAAACGTAGCCCTGTGACGTCACGTGAAACCCAACTATACTGTGGCTTAAACAACAATGCGTCTAATACATGGATGGATTATTACTTTGGCACATTCATATTTACCGTCTATGGTTTGGTAACAGTGGAGAAAGCACCGCTGTCTGTGCAGTTAACATGAAGTTGCAACACTAGCTAGTGCTCTTGTTAGCACTAAAACAGTTTATCGCCATCTTACATTTTGCAAGTAAGACGTATTCGAGTCGTTTTCGTTGTGGATGCAGGGTTCGTCCACACTAATCCAATGGAAAACGGCTCCAGATGTCATGTCCTGTTTGTTCCCTTTTATTTTGAAATGACCCTGTTTCTGTTGCAGATTTACTTCCGCCCTCTTGTGTTCCCGCCTTTGATAACTGCCCCGTCCTAATGTGCTGCACCTGTGCCCCATTAGCTCCCCTTTTTAGTCTGTGTCTTGTCTTCCCCCATTTGTCAGATCGTCTTTCTGTTTTGTGGATGTAACTGTGTTTTGCGAGCCTGCTGTGGAATTATTAAAACCCAGTTAAAACTTCTTCGTGACTCTGGGTCTATTTGGAGCCAATCTTCGTACTAACCTGACACCGGAGACGGAACGATCTGGTGTCGCCAGCTCCCAAGAATTCATCTGAGTAAGGACCTGATCTGGCACTGTGTAGACACCTGAAAACATTGATACGCTGACGTAGGAGCTCTAGTTGCTCTCCTTATTGGACCACGTCACTGTGACTTGTGACTTCCTGATTCTCTCGGTTTGTGACAACCATGTGACGGTCATGTGCTGTTAACAGTAGCTAGAACTACTTACTACTTTCACGCTTGCCCTCTTCCTCGACAACTTCAGACACGGTGCTCCACTTCCTTGTTTTTTCCGCCCATGTGACGTCGTGACAACGTGACACCAGCCTCATCATGTGACCAGCGTTTCAGGCGGTTTCACGTTACTGTGTGGATAGGGAACGGACACAGAAATGACGTGTCTGGACGCACATCGTGTCCAATACAATGATACAGTGATTTGTTTCAGTGTAAATGTAACCTCTATGTTCTTGTGCTGCTCCCTCTTTTTCAATAAACCCGTCTGAAGTAAATGATGTGTAAAGTTCTCATTCTTTTGTATTATATGTATGTATTTATGTTTTATGCATTACTGTCCGAATAAACTTTCATTCATTCATTTATTTCAAACAATCTTACAACTTTTTGTCTGTAATCTGTGTACCATTCGTTCATTCGTTTTTCAATATAAAACCAAAAATAAGAAAATGAAAAAACAACTATTGTCTTCATTATTTGTCTCCAAAACTAAAATGAAAAAACAGATAACGAGTCGTTTTTTTTAGTTTTCGATTTTGTGTTTAAAGGAAGAATGGAAAAAACGGATAACGACCGTTTCCCGTTTACGTGACTTTCGTGACTGCGATGCCGGACTTTTGCACCACATACCAGGACTGATCCAGGTCCGGGACCACACCGGGGCTGAGACCGGGACCAGACTGGGACCAGAGCGGGACCAGAGCACTTTGAGCTTTGACTCCAAGCCTCCGCGGGGTCTGAGCCTCAGCTTCAAGCTCTGGCCCTGCCATGGGCTCTGAACCTCCGGTCTGGTCCCGGCCTGGTCTCGGTCTCAGTCCTGGTCTCGCTCTCAGTCCTGGTCTGGTCCCGGCCTGGTCTGGTCTTGGTCTCAGTCCCGCTCTGGTCTCAGTCTAGGTCTGGTCCCGGTCTCAGTTCTGATCTCAGTCTCGGTCTGATCCCGGTCTGGTCTCGATCTCAGTCCCGCTCTGGTCTCGGTTTGGTCCTGGTCTGGTCTCGGTCTGGTCTCAGTCTGGTCCCAGTCTGGTCCCGCTCTGGTCCCGGTCTGGTCCTAGTCTCAGTCCCGCTCTGGTCCTGGTGTGGTCCCGGACCTGGATCAGTCCTGGTTCAGTCCGTATGCGGTGCAAAAGTCCGGCATCGCAGTCACATAAGTCACGTAAACGTCCGTTATCCATTTTTTACATTTTTCATTTAAACACAAAATTGAAAACTGAAAAAACAAATAAGAAATAAGAAAGAAGAAAACAGTTTTACTTCCCTACATGTACAGCTCCTTTAACAGCACCACCTCTGCTGCTCACGATGATCCGTGCTCGCAAACCGCTCACTGTGGCAGCCGTTTCTCTCCAACAGCTGGTTTGTTTAATATTGTTTTTCTATAGGCCTTTTAAAGCTCCATTATCTTTACTTCACAGCTCTAAATCTCGGTTTAATGGGCAGTCCCACCTGTCTCTGTGGTTATTCCGAGGAGGTCCGGGCATGTCTCCAACCGCCTCCTGCTCCTCCGTCCTTGAGCCTGGTAATTCCTCTTTCCTGTCGGCCGTATTGACGAACAACGGCTGATTTAAATTGGTTTTATTGATCTGTTTAATCATTCGGGCTTTGATCACTTCTGGAATTGTGCATTGAAATTCAGCAGCAGCAGCAGCTTCTCTGGTCATCCTTTATGTCACAGGCGAATACATAATCATACAGTTCAATTATGCAATGTTTTAAAGTCCTTGTATTACACTATTTTCTTTGTTATATTGTTGTTTTCGCCTCAAAAACAGACCTGGAGTTGTGATCTTTGTTTCTTTCACACATGTTTAACACACAAATCCTGCATATTTTCTCAAACAGCTCCAACTTGTGATGTCAGGTAGATACAACTCACACTGTGTTTTGAAACCCCATACACCTTCACTAGAATCATTTGGATAATTTGAAAACTACCACAATGAGTGCGTATACATGCACATCAGTAACCCGGTTATGATCGGGTTTTTTGAGTATCCCGGTTTCTTGATGGTGCATGTATACGCAGTAACCCGGTTATGGCAGTATCCCGGTTATTAGAAACCGGGTTACTGTAGCTGGTTTATTCCGATAGTAACCGGGTTACTTGTGGCATGTATACGCAGTACCCCGGTTACTGCAACATAAAGTTGAGTGCGCATGCGTCCAAAAGACACTTTCCAGCCTTTCACCACAACAGTAGTGACATAAATAAATTGACCAACATAAATAAAGTGACCAAACGAGTGAAATGACGTAAAATAAAGAGCTGCGCTAAACCTGCACACGTACAATCTGCACTCGTACGACCTGCACTCGTGTGACGCTGAAAAGCTAAAACATGAACTATCTCCTATACTCTATACGCACGAAACACACTTACCATCATTAGCGCCTCTTCTGTCACAGAAATAACACACATAATCCACAGAGTCGTGTCATTTAGTCCAAAAGAAACTGATCGCATCAGCGGCACAAGGAGCGAGTTGTTTTTATCGCCGCTAACAGTTTATGCTAATTAGCCTACGGTCTTAAGTTTCGTTTCTGTAAAACGTAAACAAATGTGATCAGAGCTGAATTATCTGATCAAACGGGCTGATGTGGCTCTATAGTCTTTATGGTTTATATGTTGTAAAGTTGAGTTTATTTATGCAGAAGATTTTAATGAAGAATCTGCACAGTGGATTGTGGGAGATCTCGTAGCTCCTTAGCTTCTTATGCTAACAGGAGCTCACGGTTTGTATTTTTTCCTGGTTTCATGAAATTGATTTGAAGTTAATTTTTGCGCCTGCGCATTTGTAAGATTATATCAAGAAACCGGGATACTCCATTTGATCATGTATACCCGAATATGAGTATCCCGGTTTCTCAGTGTGCATGTATAAGCAGTAACCCGAATACTGACATAACCGGGATATGGCTAATAACCGGGTTATTGATGTGCATGTATACACACTCACTGTGACATCGCAAAGTGGAGCAGAGCATTTTGAGCATTGGAGATGAAGACAAATGAATAAACCAGGATTACTTAAACATGTGTGAATGAAACAAAACACAACTTAGGGTTTGTTTTTGAGGAGGCAACAACATTCTAAAATGACTTAAAACTCAAAAGAATCCATTTTGTGTACCATATTTTTCGGACTATAAGGCGCACTGTTGATTTTTGAGAAAATTAAAGGATTTTAATTGCAATTTATAGTCCGAAAAATAAACCAGGCCTAAACCAAGACTAAATCAGCCCTACACCAGGTCTAAACTAGGACAAGACCAGGACTAAACCTGGACTAAAACAGGAATAAACCAGGTCTAAACAGGAATAAACCAGTCCTAAACCAAGATTAAATCAGGACTAAACCAGAACTAGCCCAGGACAAGACCAGGACTAGACCAGGACAAGACCAAGGCTAGACCAGGACTAAAAGAGGATTAAAACAGGTCTTAAACAGGACTAAACCAGGCCTAAACCAAGATTAAATCATGCCTACACCAGGTCTAAACTAGGACTAAACCAGGACTAAAACATGAATAAACCAGGTCTAAAACAAGAATAAACAAGGACTAAACCAAGGTTAAATCAGGTCTAAACCAGGACTAGCCCAGGACAAGACCAGGACTAGACCAGTACTAAAACAGGACTAAACCAAGAGTAAATCAGGCCTAAACCAGGTCTAAACTAGGACTAAACCAGAACTAAAACATGAATAAACCAGGTCTAAAACAGGATTAAACCAAGACTAGACCAGGCCTAAACCAAGATTAAATCAGGTCTAAACCAGGACTAGCCCAGGACAAGACCAGGACAAGACCAGGACTAGACCAGTACTAAAACAGGACTAAACCAAGACTAGACCAGGACAAGACCGGGCTAGACCAGGTCTAAACCAGGCCTAAATGAAGATTAAATCAGGCATAAACCAGGTCTAAACTAGGACTAAACCAGGACTAACACAGGACTAAGGCGCACTGTTGATTTTTGAGAAAATTAAAAGATTTTAAGTGCGCCTTATAGTCCGAGTAAAGTTGAAGCAAGTTTGAAAACAGCAACATGGAACAACACTTAAAATAAATAGTTCACTTGAATGCGGTAGTGTGGGACATTCCGGGCAAAGCAATGTTATCTCCATGGAAACAAGAGAGTGGCAGATGTTTACCTGCAAAGTTCCATAGCGTGCCTTTAAAGTCAGCGTGATTTACGTATTTACCCAACAACAGGATGTAACACAAGTGCGTGGATCGCGAAATATAAACAACACGAGGATATGGAAATATGGAAGGATTCGCCGGGTCAGTGGGAAGTATAAAAATAATGTAATCTTGGGAAAATGCGCAGCTATGGGGAAATCTCTTTTGACTGGATCCTGATTTCCTTATAAAGAGCTGCTGGTTTTCAGGAAGACTCACTTGTGGTTTGGGAGCGATGACTAATCAGAAAATGAAACGGATATTTATGAAAAGGAAGATGACTTAATTTTTCATTTAATCTTTAATCTTACAATGATCCACAAAATCCTTCCCGCTTTCCCTCTTTTGGCTACAGGATTCCACAGTATTGCATGAATCACGGCGTCTGTAACAAATTAGTTTTAACTTTCGATTTCTGCGGAATTGTGCAGGTGACGTTCCATTTCCAGAAAGTTTAATTAAATTTTGTTTTCTTTTCGCAATCCCAATACTGGTGAAACTAAAACTAAAATGACAAGTTGCATCTATTGGGTTTCTTTGGTGACTCGTGTCCAATTTATTCAGCAGATTAATCACCAAAAACAGAGTGACGTAGCTCAGTTTTTGTGGTTTCTTTTCTGTTTTGCCGTAATGTAATTTGTTGAACTCATGATAAAAGATTTACCCCGGATATTTAGTTCCCAGAATGAGGTAAATACACACTAATTTCATCAAAATTGGGATGAAACTAAGACAAAATCCAGGACTAAACTAGGACAAGACCAGGACTAGACCAGGACTAAACCAGGACTAAAACAGGACCAAACCAGGACTAAACCAAGATTAAATCAGGCCTAAACCAGGTCTAAACTAGGACTACACCAAGACTAAATCAGGACTAAAACACAAATAAACCAGGTCTAAAACAGGACTAAACCAAGACAACCAAGACAGGACTAAACCAGGACTAAACCAAGACAAAACCAGGACTAAACCAAGATTAAATTGGGCCTAAACCAGGTCTAAACTAGGACTACACCAAGACTAAATCAGGACTAAAACACAAATAAACCAGGTCTAAAACAGGACTAAACCAAGACAGGACTAAACCAGGACTAAACCAAGATTAAATCGGGCCTAAACCAGGTCTAAACTAGGACTACACCAAGACTAAATCAGGACTAAAACACAAATAAACCAGGTCTAAAACAGGACTAAACCAAGACAACCAAGACAGGACTAAACCAGGACTAAACCAGGACAAAAAACCAGGATTAAACCAGGACTAAAACTGGACCAAACAAGGACCAGACCAGGACTAAACCAGATCTAAAACAGGACTAAACCAGACCTAAACTAGGTCTAAACCAAGTCTAAACCAGGACTAAAACACAAATAAACCAGGTCTAGACCAGGCCTAAACCAAGACAACCAAGACAGGACTAAACCAGAACTAAATTAGAACTAACCCTGGACTAAACCTGGACCAAATAAGGACTAGATCAAGACGGAACCAGGACTAAACCCAGACGAGACCAGGACTAAATCAGGACTAAACCAGGATTAATCAGGAGCATATCAGGACTAAACCAGGACTAAACCAGGACTAGGCCAAGGCTAAACCAGGACTAAAACAGGACTAAACCAGGACTAGACCAGGACTAGACCAGGACAAGCCCAGGACTAAAACCGGAATAAACCAGGTCTACAACAGGATTGAACCAAGACTAAACCAAGATTAAATTAGGTCTAAACCAGGACTAATCTATGACTAAACCAAGACTAAAGCAAGACTAAATAAGGACTAAACCAGGACTAAATCAGGCCTAAACCAGAACTAAATGAGACCTAAACGAGAAACAAACAATTCCAAAAAGAGGCCTAAACCAGATCTAAACCAGGACTAGTCCTGAACCAAACCCAAGTCTACATCAGGATTAAACTGAACTCCAAACGAGAACAAGTGTAAACACAGCCTGTGATGCAACCCCCGCTCTGAGCATGTGCGTGTGCTGCATGTGTTTCCATCCATCAGTGACAGGAAACGGGGCCCACAGTGGCATTTGAGAGCTCACAAACTCCGAGCACGACTTCAGGAAGAGCGGGATTACAAAGGGACAGGTCCGCGTGTTGTGTAAGCACGAGTGTATGCAGCCACCGTCGCGCTGCGTGTTTGATGTAAACACTACGGTTGGGGCTCAGAGGACTGGACGGACAGGTTCTCGCTCCAGCTCACGTTCACGGAAAAGTCAGTTACGAGCTGAAGAGCGGAGCCAGAATGTGAACTCATGAAATAACACGCTGTTACAAGTTAAAAGTGTGATCCAAACCATGACTTAAAGCTCAACTATGTACTATGCTCGAGTGACGTGATAAAACTCAACGTTAAAAAACTTCCCACAAACATCATGGAACGTTTATCTGTGAATTCTTAACTAATTTATCCCTGGATGTTTAAGTTCAGTTTGATTTCATGCTTCAACTCTGCAGACTGCTTTGGGTATTTACGAAAGACATTTAGGCTACGTTCAGACTGCAGCCTGAAGTGACCCAAATCCGAATTTTTCGCTCTTATGACTGTATCTGATCTTTTAATGACAGTCTGAACCACACAGATACAATTTTTTTTCAAATGTGACCCAGGCCGCTTGGATATGTGCTCCTAAAACCGATACATATCCGATCTTTTAACATGCGACTTCAGTCTGAACGTTCAGGTCGCGTTAATCCCAAGTCTGGTTCATCAGCCGGTTTCACTTCGTGGAAACTGTCTGACCTCGCAGCATTAGGATTCGTTTGATCACTGCTATTTGGTCCTGACGTATGTAATGCACCAAATCCCGTTGGAAGAAGAGCAATGACGTCTTTCCCCTTGATAAAATTCACCAAACATTCTCTTTGTTCTGGCTTTAAATCCTCGATCTCAGGAATCAGAATTGATCTCTGAAATCGTTGCCAACACAGAATGTCTGTCTTCGTCTACATCCATCTCGACCTCTTTGTTTACGGTTGTGCTGTTCCACAAAAGGGACACAGACAGACGCTTGAGTTTGACGTCGTGGCTTCACAGATCTTCGCTGATTGGCCGGTGCGGTCTACAACTCGTGGGGTTCTTGCAAACCGTCTAGTGTATTCTGATTCCTGACCTAGTCGCTGGAGAGAAATGAAATTGAGCAGCTAATTCATCCCACCTATACGTCACAAATGTACACACACTTTCTTCTCGTCAAACAAAAATTGTGTATGAATCCCTCCACTCTTGGCTGCGACTCCACACCCACACGTTCCTTTCTACGGATGTTGCTGCCACTGCCCCACAAAACTACATGGCCAAAAAACGTCGTCCTTCTCCTTCTCAATCTCCTCTTTAAAACAAATAAGCTGAACATGTTCTGGCTCCGGTACGACAGCAACTTTAAAATCGCCAGGTGCTCAATTCCTAGCCAGTCTGGTGTCACCTAGTGCCTCTGCTCAATTTCTTTTCTCTCCCGCGATTGGTCAGGAATTGGAAAACACTAGACGGTTTCCAAGAACCACGGAAGTGCGAGTTCGGGCACCAGCCAATCAGTGGAGAGCCATACATTCTGTGTTGGCAACAATTCCCGAGATCGAGGATTTAAAGCTGGAACAAAGAGAATGTTTAGTGAGGTTTATCACGGGGAAAGACGTTATTGTCCTTCTTCCTACGGGATTTGGGAAAAGCTTAATATAACAGTTAGCCCCGTTAGTGGTGCATTACATACGAGCAAATAGCAGCGATTTGTTAAATGATAAAAGTACCCGGCCACTGTTGACCGAACTAATTCTAATGTTGTGAGGTCAGACGGTTTCCACAAAGTGAAACTGCCTGATGAATCAGACAAGCTCAATGCGTCCATGTTTAGGCAACGTCCATAAACGCTGCGTGTGATGTTGTCGTGTCCTCCAATGCACATGTGGGACACTTCTGGGTCATTTAAAGTTCACACTGGAGTCACAGACAAGTCGCATTTAATTGGAAATGTGAACGACCTCGCAAAAACATCAGATTTCACTAAAAAATCATTGAGCCCTGCAGACTAAAGATTAAATCAGGACTAAACCAAGATTAAATCAGGCCTAAACCATGCCTAATCTAGGACTAAACCAGGACTAAAACATGAATAAACCAAGTCTAAAACAGAACTAAGCCAAGACTAGACCAGGACAAGACCATCGTTAGACCAGGACTAAACTAGGCCTAAACCAAGATTAAATCAGGGCTACACCAGGTCTAAACTAGGACAAGACCAGGACTAAACCTGGAGTAAACCAGGACTAAAACAAGAATAAACCAGGTCTAAACCAGGACTAAACCAGGCCTAAACCAAGATTAAATCAGGTCTAAACCAGGACCAGCCCAAGACAAGACCAGGACTAGACCAGTACTAAAACAGGACTAAACCAAGAGTAAATCAGGCCTAAACCAGGACTAAACCAGAACTAAAACATGAATAAACCAGGTCTAAAACAGGACTAAACCAAGAGTAAATCAGGCCTAAACCAGGTCTAAACTAGGACTAAACCAGAACTAAAACATGAATAAACCAGGTCTAAAACAGGACTAAACCAAGACTAGACCAGGACAAGACTGGGGCTAGACCAGGACAAAAACAGGACTAAAACCGGACTAAACAAAGATTAAATCAGGCCTAAACCAGGTCTAAACTAGGACTAAAACAGGACTAAGGCGGACTCTTGATTTTTGAAAAAATAAAGGATTTTAAGTGCGCCTTTTAGTCCGAGTAAAGTTGAAGCAAGTCTGAAAACAACAACATGGAACAACACTTAAAATAAATATTGTTGACTTTAATGCAATACTGTGGGACATTCCCGGGCAAAGCAATATGTCAGACGCGTCAGATTTCACACAAAAAAACCCTGAGTCTGAACGTGGCCTTAAACCTACACTCTTTATGAACTTCAATCACAAATCTGAAAATATAATATATTTATACTACTAATATTACTGTCCTTGAGTTACTTGTCCTTAGAAATTTCTATCTGCATTGTGATCGTGGAGCTGGTTGTGTATAAAACTGTCCAGATCACTCAGTCCGTCTGCACAGCTCCTCGTGACAGACCTGCTGATTATTATTGTATTCGACGGTCAGGGTCGGACACCTGTTTGTATTTTATTGCTTCGCCTGAAATGGTCCACGGTGTGACACTGAATCTATTTTCATGAAGAGAAGCAGGTGACGAGCCTTGAGCCAGAACCAGTGATTGTGCAATTTCGCATGTGAAACTAAGGAGCTTATCCCACACCCTTCGTTTGATTGACATTACATTTCTCTCAGCTCAGATTTACAGAGTTTTATTTTTTTTATTTTCTTTTTTCCTTATAAGAAGCCATATTTGTACAGGTGGACCATGGTTGTCTCTGATTGGCTAATTCCCCTGTCAATCATGGTCATCTGAAAATGTGCAAATTCACGGCGACCAGATTCAAAGTCCTGCACGGGTCCATTGTTGGAGACCCACACTCGTCAGCACCGCACCCGCCCGTTAACCCGTGGTTATCTGCCCCGTGCCCGTGATAAATCGGGGTCAGCCCGTTAGTCTGACAGCCCAATAGTCCAGGACTAAACCAGGACTAAACCAGAACTGGACCAGGTTTAAACCAGGACTGAACAAGGTCTAAACCAGGACTAAAACAGTGTCATGAGCATAAACATATACACGCCACAACTGACGAGCCGATCGCTAGGTCTACACCAGGACTAAACCAGGACTGGACCAGGACTGGACCGGGACTGAATCAGGACTACACCAGGTCTAAACCAGGACTGAGCCAGGACTAAACCAGGTCTAAGCGAGGAGTAAACCAGGACTACACCAGGACTGGACCAGGTCTAAACAGGAGGAGTAAACCAAGACTAAACAAGGTCTAAACCAGGACTAAACAAGGTCTAAACAAGGTCTAAACCAGGACTAAACAAGGTCTAAACCAGGTCTAAACCAGGACTAAACAAAAATTAAAACTAGGACTAAACCAGGTCTAAACCAGGACTACACCAGGACTAAACAAGGTCTAAACCAGGACTAAACAAGGTCTAAACCAGGACTACACAAGGTCTAAACCAGGACTAAACAAGGTCTAAACCACAACTAAACCAGGACTAAACAAATATTAAAACCAGGACAAAACCAGGTCTAAACCAGGACTACACCAGGACTGGACCATGTCTAAACCAGGACTAAACCAGGACTAAACCAGGACTATACCAGGACTAAACCAGGTCTAAGCCAGGACTTAACCAGGACTAAACCAGGAGCCGATCACCTCCGCTGATGTTTTTATGTAATAAATTCACTTAAGTCTCTCTCAGCCTGGTCCATTGTTTTGGGTAAAAGCCTGGGAAATGGCACTTGTTTCCAGGGCAACGAACGTCCTGGATTCGCCTCAAGTATTTTTCTCCCGCTTGTCGTTAATTTTTAATCACCTGACCCGCCCGTGTGTAATCACTACCCGCCTGTAAAACACCAGAACATTAAAACCCGCCCGTTTCAGCAACTACTTGACCGGCTGCAGGACTCTGACCAGATTTACTTCTTCGTAAAGTATTGAAGAAGTGTGTCATTTGGACAACACATATCTGTAATCATGTTGGACTGTAGCCCTCCATTCATCACAAACACTTAACCAAACCATAAACTCTAGTGTCTCGTACGTGGAAAATAAACAAAACATTCACTTTTAGCACCTTGAAGTGGGCGGTCGATGTTTTATCACTGGGAAATTCTCAGTCCTGTGGGTCTCATTGATTTAGTTTTATCGAAATTCTTAATAACATTTTACTTAATAGTATTTCCAGTGTTGGGGAGTAACAGATTACATGTACCGGAGTTACGTAATCAGAGTACAAATTATGAGTAACTGTATTCAGTTACAGTTACTGTTTCAGTGAGTGGTAATTGGATTACAGTTACTTTGTTGAAATAAATGGATTACACAGAAGTATTTTCCTGTTTTCACATTTTAGGCTATATCCCTTCTTTTTTTTTTTTTTTTCCTCTGTAATTCCACTCATTCTCGGAAACTAAACCAGGTCTAAAACTAGATCTCAACCAGGTCTAAACCAGGTCTAAAACCAGGATTAAAACCAGGTCTAAACCAGGTCTATAACCAGGACTAAATCAGGACTAAACCAGGACTAAAATAGGACTAAAACAGGATTAAGCAAGACTAAAAGCAAGTTTAAACTAGATCTAAACCAGGTCTAAAACCAGGACTAAACAAGGACTAAACCAGGTCTAAAACTAGATCTCAACAAACCAGGTCTTAAACACCAGGACTCAGGACTAAAATAAACTGGATAAACAGGACTAAAGCAGGACTAAAACTAAGGACTAAATCAGGACTAAATCATGCTGCGTGAACCGTGTCTCCTCCTCTTCTATCAATAATATTTTTAATTTGGTTCAGTAAAGTCTGGGCTTTTTATTTTCTTTTATCAGACAAAACTTCTTAAATGAAGATTTCCTCGTCTTTGCTTCTCTACAGCAAATCAAGTAATCCAAAGTATTCAGATTACGTTACTCACTTGAAGTAATTGAATGGATTACGTTACAAAGTACATTTTGAGGTATGTAATCTGTAATCTGTAGGGGAATACACTGAGTATTTCTAGACCAGCACGTTGCGTTTTCGTCTCGCACTAATGCCTCTCTTTACCTCGGCGTCGTGTTCCCTAAATATATTGGAGGTTGCTCAGTGAACCACTCCCAGGTTAAACATTACAAGACTTCGATACGGCTTTATTGCAGAACAGTAAACAATAAAAGTTTAAGAGGACCATTAACTCGTACAAACTCCGCTGGCTTCTTCAGAACAGATCAAAGCGCGCTCGTAGCAGATGGCTCAGCACAGACATCTGCAGGGCTCGTCCACACTTCATCGGTTTTAGTTACATAATGATTCATATCTCTCGAGTTTTACGGTTCACTGAAACGAAACATTAACTACGTCCAAACCTTCAGTACTTTCTGCTTTCTACTAATATGGAAGGGGTTTTCAGACACGAGTGAAGACGCGGGGAGAGAATCAAAAATAATATGACTCAAGTAGAAATTCAAGGTAATAGAACATGAAATTACTCACCAGGCGAACATCAGATTGATATGTAAAGTACTCAGTGTTGGGGAGTAACAGATCAGAGTACAAATTATGAGTAACTGTATTCGGTTACAGTTACCGTTTCAGTGAGTGGTAATCGGATTACAGTTACTTTAGTTGAAATAAATGGATTACACGGTGGGATTTTCCTGTTTTCATATTTTGGGCTAAACCAGGACTAAAACAGAATTAAAACCAGGACTAAATCAGGACAAAACCAGATTAAAACCAGGACTAAATCAGGACTAAACCAAGACAAAAAAACAGGCCTAAACCAGGACTAAAACCAGAACTAATCCAGGACTAAACCAGAACTAAACCAGGACTAAACCAAGACAAAAAATAGGACTAAACCAGGATTAAACCAGAACTAAACCAGAACTAAACCAGGACTAAAACCAGAACTAAACCAGGACTAAACAAGACAAAAAAACAGGACTAAATCAGAACTAAAACCAGGTCTAAAACCAGGACTAAACCAGGACTAAACGAGGACTAAAACCAGAACTAAACCAGGACTAACACCCGGACTAAAACCAGGACTAAACCAGAACTAAACCAGGACTAAACCAAGACAAAAAAAAAAAAAAGCACTAAACCAAAACCAAACCAGGACTAAACCAAAACCAAACCAGGACTAAACCAGAACTAAACCAGGACTAAACCAGGACTAAACCAGGACTAAAACCAGAACTAAACCAGAACTAGGACTAAAACCAGAACTAAACCAGGACTAAACCAAGACAAAAAACAGGACTAAAACCAGGACTAAAACCAGGACTAAAACCAGGACTAAAACCAGAACTAAACAAAAAAAAAACAGGACTAAACCAAGACTAAGACCAGGACTAAAATCAGGTCTAAAACCAGGACTAAACCAGAACTAACCCTGGACTAAAACCAGGACAATATCAAGTAATCCAAAGTATTCAGATTACATTACTCACTTTAAGTAAATTAATGGATTAAGTTACAAACTACATTTTGGGGTGTGTAATCTGTAATCTGTAGGGGATTACATTTTTAAAGTGACCTTCCCAACGCTGAAAGTATTTCTACACATTATCTATCGGGAACGGCTCCTGAGTGAGGTCGATTCGGCTTCTTTGAATGATTCTTGAACGTGAATGGTCTCATTTTTTAAAAGAATCAAATCATTTTCTTCATTTTTTTGCATTTTCACACTAATTAATTCTGAACCAACACCAGAAGCAGCACAGAAGCAGAACACATTTGGCATTTTCACAACAACTAGTTTTGAATTATTGTTATTATAGTGCGACATTTTATTTTGGATTGTAGTTTGGACCATTTTAAACAAATCTTAGCCTTGGTCATTTTTTCTGTGATTAGTTTACAGTTAAATGAGTTCTCACATTGGCTCCTGTCATAAAAATAAACACAAAAAGAGCCTCTTTGACATGAACGAATTTGGATTTGGATCTGAAAGTCCCATCAACAGAAGAAGGACTCTCCGGAGGGTTTGATACGCGCTTGTATTTCATTGCTTTGTCTGAAATGGTCCACAGTATGGCATTAAATGTACAGTATCTCCATGACGATAAGAAGGTGACGCCCATGACCAAGTTATAACTCAAGGTTTTCAAGGTATTTTGAGCAGTTATAACATTTTGGAATAGAAAGAAACGCAATATAGGTACTAGGGGTGTAATAGTACATTCGTATTCGTGCCGAACTATTTCTTTACAGGAAATAGTTCAGTGCAGGGCTGTGCATGACTGATTTTGCGCAATTTGTGTGTGTTAAATTCTGTCACTACACGGTAAAGGTCACATTTTTCTATAGCGCTTTCCCACCTTCAAGGCACTCAAAGCGCTTTACAACAAGGAACAACTCACCCATTCACACACCAGTGTACGCAGACACTGTGGGCAAGGTGGGTTAAGTGTCTTGCCCAAGTACACAACAACAGCATTCATCTGTGGGAGCTGGAATCACATCAGCCAACCTGTGGGTCAGTGGATCCGACCGCTCAACCTGTGACGTTTTATGTCGAGAACTGGATTCGAACCATCAACCTTCAGATCAGTGGGCGAATGCTCCACCGACTGAGCTACTGCCGCCCCTGTGCACGTGCAGCTACAGAAGGCTCGGCTCTTTTATATTCACAAGGAAACTCGTCCGTGATTGGGGCAGTGTTTCCCTCAGCGCTTTATAGTTAGGGCGGCCACCTTGACAACAATTGCCCCTTTCCTTGACTCCGTCCCTCCGAACCACGTGAATCCTCGCAAAACTATGGTCGTTGCGCCCCTCTCCTCACTTTCGCCTTTCGTCAGCACCGAATCTCCGCTGCAGACACTGTGGACAAGTTGGTTTTTCTGACCAAAAATATGAAGATTGAGTAAAACTTCATCCTGGAACTGTTAGTGCTGCTTTACTTTTTGAAAAGTTTTGTTTACTGTTTACAAGGAATTTAATTTTTTATAATATTTCATACATTTGTTGCTTATTTGAGATTTTATTTAACTTATTAGTATTACCAAGCAGCACTTTGCATTCATTTTATTTTCCTGTTTGTTTAAGGTTAAAACTAACTATTGGCTTAATAAAAACACAAATAAACAACAAGCAAATGTTTTTGTTTTCGCAAATGGTTTAGCATTTTTCTCATACTGTACCGAAAATGAACCAAACCGTGACCTCAAAACCGAGGTACAGACCGAACTGTGATTTTTGTGTAACATTACACCCCTAGATCTTATAAAAGAGCTGAAAGTTCCATCAATAGAGGAGGGTTTGATACCTGCTTGTATTTCATTCCTTTGTCTGAAATGCTCCACAGTATGGCATTAAATATATCTCCACGACGACAAGAACTTGGTCAACTCAAGGTGTTCAAGATATTTGTGAGCAGTTATAACATTTGTAATTGAAAAAAATGATAGGGAAAGCCTGCTGTCGATATAATTCAGGAAGAGTTTCATCGCATTTTTTTAAAATTATTATTATTATTTTTTCTTAAATCGGAGCGGTCAATTAATATGCTTGAATATTAAAACAACTTACTTAAATGTGTAGCATCATACCTACTGTTTATATCTGGTGCCTTGTTAGAACTACTGAGTACCTGTTTTTGTTGTTTTTGTCAGAAAACTTGCACTTTTTGCTCCTTACCAGAAACAGTGGACTCAAATAGATCATCCTGGACAAACACAAACACAAACCGGGTTCTTGTGAGGCTGAAAACTATCATTGCGAAAGACCAGTTTGCAGCATTGGATTTCGCAATTACTCAAGAAAGACTGTAAAAGTAACTGTCAGTGTGAGTCTGTAACTAGGCCAACCCAGTAATGGTGAATGTTATAAAACTGTACACTGAATAATTGTGTAACAGGACTGTCAAAAGTATTGAAAATCAGATATTAATCGATACTAAAACTAGAATCAAAAC
This sequence comes from Boleophthalmus pectinirostris, assembly GCF_026225935.1. Classification (NCBI taxonomy): domain Eukaryota; kingdom Metazoa; phylum Chordata; class Actinopteri; order Gobiiformes; family Gobiidae; genus Boleophthalmus; species Boleophthalmus pectinirostris. The sequence goes on from NW_026571404.1 coordinate 9,941,069, forward strand.
TAGATACTCATTTGAGCAGGTATCAGTAATAAAATAATCACATTTATAGGATCATTATGTAACCAACCTGGAGCAGAGAGTTAGTAACACAAAAGAAAGTAAAATAGTATTTAATGTTGGAAAATCACCTTCTATTGTCTAAAGAGAGTGGACATGTTTTTATTATCATCATGGTTTCGAGTCCGTATATCATTCATTCATTCGTTTTTCAAAATAAAATCAAACAGAAGAAAATTATCTTCATTATTTGTCTCCAAAACCAAAATGAAAACACAGATAATGGTTAGTTTTTTCAGTGTTGGATTTTGTGTTTAAATGAATAATGGAAAAAAAAGAAGTTTCCCGTTTCCGTGACATAAACGATGCCGGACTTTTGCATCGCATACAGACTCAACCAGGACTAAAACAGGACTAAAACAGGACTAAACCAAGACTAAACCAGAAATAAACCAGAACTAAACTGGTCTCAGTCTCAGTCCCAGTCTGGTCCCAGTCTGGTCCTGGTCTTAGTCCCGGTCTGGTCCTGGTCTCAGTTCCAGTCTGGTCTTGGTCTGGTCCCGGTCTAGTTCTGGTCTCAGTCCTAATCTTGTTCCAGTCTGGTCCTGGTCTCAGTCCTGGTCTGGTCCTGGTCTCAGTTCCAGTCTGGTCTTGGTCTGGTCCCGGTCTAGTTCTGGTCTCAGTCCTGATCTTGTTCCGGTCTGGTCCTGGTCTCAGTCCTGGTCTCAGTCCCAGTCTGGTCCTGGTCTTAGTCCCGGTCTGGTCCTGGTCTCAGTTCCAGTCTGGTCTTGGTCTGGTCCCGGTCTAGTTCTGGTCTCAGTCCTGATCTTGTTCCAGTCTGGTCCTGGTCTCAGTCCTGGTCTTAGTCCCGGTCTGGTCCTGGTCTCAGTTCCAGTCTGGTCTTGGTCTGGTCCCGGTCTAGTTCTGGTCTCAGTCCTGATCTTGTTCCGGTCTGGTCCTGGTCTCAGTGCCAGTCTCAGTTCCTGTCTTAGTCCTGGTCTGGTCTCGATCTCAGTCCTGGTCTTAGTCCTAATCTCAGTTCCTGTCTTAGTCCCAGTCTTAGTCCCTGTCTCAGTTCCTGGTCTCAGTCCCGGTCTGGTCCCAGTCTCAGTTCTGATCACACGACAATCTACGCGGGCGCACCTCCGGGCCTGTCCCAACACAGTTCTGGTCCAGTCCTGGTTTAGACCTGTTTTCAGTCCTGGTCCAGTCCGTATGTGTCATTATCCGTTTTTTTCCATTATTCATTTAAACACAAAATTGAAAACTGAAAAAAATGATCTGTTTTTTGTTTTTTAATTTTGGTTTTGTAGACAAATAATGAAGAAAATCGTTGTTTTTTCATTTTCTTATTTTTGCTTTCATTTTGAAAAACGACAAATAATACACAGAATCAGTATTGAATATTGAGTCTATTCCTCCGTATCCAATTTGAGTTTGAAATGAGAATATCGTGACAACATTATTCTGCACCGACACAAAGACTTCACTGTTTCTAAGTCGACTTTATTCCTCTGATATTGCTCTTTTAAGTGTTCCCATAAACACATTTGGGTGGGGCGTATTTGATCACTCTCACAGTTTGTATGTTTTGCAGTCTGCTCCAGGATGCAGGGAAAGACTTGTTGGCAGCAGCAGCCGTTCTGTGTAAACCAGCCCCATGACAAAGCTCCTGTGGTCCCCGACTGTCTCCTCACACAGACAGGCCTTTGTGTACGCGCTCACATACTTGCGGCTTCATGACGTTGGATCGAGTCTCCGAGTCTCCTCTTTAACCTGAAGACACAGACCAAAAGCAATATGGATGTGATTTTAAAGAATGACATTTTTACACAATTTTCTGTTTTGTTGTAATATTTCCTCATCAAAAACAGACCTGGAGTTGTCCTGAATCCTGAATATAAACCGAAAACTCTCTGCTCCACCTTGTGATGTCATGTGGTAAAGAGAAAGAAAGTGCTCCACCGTGTTTTTAAATCCAATCCAAGGCAAGGCAAGTTTATTTGTACAGCACAATTCGTACACAAAGTAATTCAAAGTGCTTTACAGAATAAGAAATACATTAAAATCATAATAAAAACAAATCAAAACATAAATAATCATGAAGATTAAAATTTTAAAAACGAGAGATTTAAATTGGAGAGAAGAGTGCGGAATGAAAACCTTTCAGTTATATGCACAGTTAAACAGAAATGTTTTGAGTCTGGATTTAAACAGCGTCACAGTAGAGTCTGTCTCACATGTTCAGGAGGATTGTTCCAGGTTTTAGCTGCATGAACCTGAAACGCTGACTCCCCTTGTTTAGTTGTGACTCTGGGCACCAGCAGGAGGTCGGTCCCTGAGCTCCTCAGAGTGCGAGATGGTTCATATGACACTAACATGTCACAGATGGACTTTGGTGCTCGACCATGGAGAGACTTGTACACAAGCAGAGCTGCTTTAAAGTCTCTGAGGCACAGGAGCCAGTGCAGAGACCTGAGCACAGGACTTATGTGCTCGTACTTCCTAGTTCGAGTAAGGACCCGAGCTGCAGCGTTCTGGATGTTCTGGATGTTCTGCAGCGTCTCACAGCTCGTTTGGAGAGACCAGTGAGCAGAACATTACAGTATCTAACCTACTGGAGACAAACGCATGGATAAGTTTCTCCAAGTCTGATTTAGACAGTAAACCTTTGATTTTCGCTATGTGTTTTAGATGGTAAAAGGCTGCAGATGTTATTGACTTGATGTGGCTGTTAAAGTTCAAGTCTGAGTCCATTATTACCCCTAGATTTCTTGCCAATCCAATCCACTTTATTTCTATAGCACATTTCACAAACAAACTGTTTCCAAAGTGCTGCACAAATACATAAAAAATAACAACAATAAGATGATAAAGTAAACTACTAAAATAATACTGGTCTTAAAATAATAAAACCAGTAAAATAAAAATAAAAACTAAATCATAGAATAGAAATAAATAAACCTATAAATAAATAAAATCAGTAAAACCAATAAAAATAAATAAAAGACACAGAGGACCACACAACTCACGCGGGGTTAAAAGCCAGAGAATAAAAGTGGGTCTTCAGAAAACTCTCCACTGTGGGTGCTGCTCGAATGTGAAGCGGCAGATCGTTCCAGAGTTTAGGGCCGACCACAGAGAAGGCCTGGTCCCCTCTGGTTTTAAGTCTCGTCTTAGGCCCCCTGAGCTGGAGTTGGACCTCAGACCTCAGAGCGCGGGGGTATAAATTTGGATGAGGTCCGAGACGTACTGTGGAGCCAGTCCATTCAAAGCTTTAAAAACAAACAATAAAATCTTAAAATCAATTCTAAAATGAACATGAAGCCAGTGCAAAGATGCAAAGATTGGGGTAATGTGCTGTGTCCTTTTTGTTCCTGTTAAAAGTCGCGCTGCAGAGTTTTGGACCAACTGTAGTCGGTAAAGTGCGTTTAAACTCCGTACACCTTCACTAGAATCATTTTGATAATTGGCGAGAGCAGCTCAGTTGGTAAGAGCGTTTGTCCTCTGATCTCGACATAAACATCACTGGTGAGCGGTCAGATTCATCCTGACACTTGGCTGGTGTGAGTCCAGCTCCCACAGATGAATGCTGTCATTATGTCCTTGGGCAAGACACTTCTCATCTCCCATTTTCATCTGTGTAAATTGGGGAGTGGTTCCTTGTTGTAAAAGTGCTTTGAGTGCATCGAAGGTGAAAAAATGCTATAAAAATATATATGTGTATATTAGGGGTGTGCAAAAATATTGAAATATCGATATATCGTATCATTTAATGTGATGATACAGTATCGATATTGTGGGCTGCTGCATCGATATATTGGCAAAAGTATTTTTTTGTATATTTTACTAAATTATTTCGTTACAGCTTCAGTTTTGTTGCTTGTTTAGAGGACGGAAACTCGTTTATGCGACACATTTGACATTTTCACAGTTTTGATGATTAAAATGTTTGTGTTACTTACAGAAATAAGTTAATCTGTAGTGTCAGACAAGCAAGGAACATTTACTTTGATAAGCATAAACAAAAGTGGCACAATGAAATTTTATGTAAACTAAAATTAAGAACATATATCTTAATTAAAGACTGTTTTGGCCCTGAGCCGTATGTCACCCGGGTCAGTATGTGCCCAGTTGAGGTGTGGGACTCTGCCTCTGGCCTTGGAGACTTGGAAGCTTCCACTCAGTCCCAGAGGAGGAGCGCACATGAGCTTTGCGCGAATTAAAGGACATTGAAAATTAAATGCATTTTCTGTTCTTCTGTCCTTTGTATCAGGACCTGCTCTGTCAATTGTGTCTAATGTGTCTTACTGTTGGTTTGCTGTGTCTGATGAGGAGAGACTGGAGTATCTGTTTAAATGTAATGTTTTCAAGTTGGCTCGGTTTGTGTTGAAAGCCTGGGACCTCCGTAAAAGGACACTTTATGTTTGATGTGTGATCTGTCTGCTCATTGTTTGATGTGTCTTATAAGCTTATGCAGGCTGGGCACCAACTAAATGGTACATGACACTAAATAAGAACAATAAACTAAACTAAACTAAACTGTGTTTCATATGAACTTTACACAAGACGTGGTTTAACAAAGACTTTTAGTGTCAGAGCCATGATTTAGCCTTTAGAACGGTATCGAATTGTTTTGAAATATATCGTATTGAACTGAAAGTGCACTGTATCGAGGTATGTATCATATCGTGACCTATGTATCGTATCTTGACCTATGTATCGTATCGTGACCAATGTATCGTACCGTGACCTACGTATCGAGGTATGTATCATATCGTGACCTATGTATCGAGGTATGTATCGTATTGTGACCTATGTATCGTATCGTGACCTATGTATCGAGATATGTATCGTATTGTGACCTATGTATCGTATCGTGACCTATGTATCGAGGTATGTATCGTATCGTGACCTATGTATCGAGGTATGTATCATATCGTGACCTATGTATCGACGTATGTATCGTATTGTGACCTATGTATCGTATCGTGACCTATGTATCGAGATATGTATCGTATTGTGACCTATGTATCGTATCGTGACCTATGTATCGAGGTATGTATCGTATCGTGACCTATGTATCGAGGTATGTATTGTATCGTGACCTATGTATCGAGATATGTATCGTATCATGACCTATGTATTGTATCGTGACCTATGTATCGAGGTATGTATCGTATCGTGACCTATGTATCGAGGTATGTATCGTATCATGACCTATGTATTGTATCGTGACCTATGTATCGAGGTATGTATCGTATCGTGACCTATGTATCGAGGTATGTATCGTATCGTGACCTATGTATCGTATCGTGACCTATGTATCGAGGTATGTATCGTATCGTGACCAATGTATCGTACCATGACCTATGTATTAAGGTATGTATTGTATCGTGACCTATGTATCGAGATATGTATCGTATCGTGACCTATGTATCGTATCATGACCTATGTATCGTATCGTGACCTATGTATCGAGATATGTATCGTATCGTGACCTATGTATCGTACCATGACCTATGTATTAAGGTATGTATCGTATCGTGACCTATGTATCGAGGTATGTATTGTATCGTGACCTATGTATCGAGATATGTATCGTATCGTGACCTATGTATCGTATCATGACCTATGTATTGTATCGTGACCTATGTATCGAGATATGTATCGTATCGTGACCTATGTATCGAGATATGTATCGTATCGTGACCTATGTATCGTATCGTGACCTATGTATCGAGGTATGTATCGTATCGTGACCTATGTATCGTATCGTGACCTATGTATCGAAATATGCATCGTATCGGCAACTTCTTACTGATACCCAGCCCTAGTGTATAGATGCCATAATTTCAGCTCTGGAATTGCCCATCTCTAGTGAACAAAATGTAAAAGGTAGCAGTTAACTTGGAGCCTTATGACATCACAAGGTGGAACAGATCATTTTGAGCTTTGGGGATGTAGACAGACTAATAATAGAGGGTTACTCAAACATGCATGAATGAAACAAAACACAATTCCAGGTCTGTTTTTGAGGAGGTAACAATATTCTAAAGCTCACAAGTTTGTGTAATATATGGACAGTGTTGGGAAGGTGACTTTTAAAATGTATTCCCCTACAGATTACAGATTACATACCCCAAAATGTAGTTTGTAATGTAATCTGAATACTTTGGATTACTTGATATTGTCTTGCTTTTTAAACTACATGAATTTAGTGACCACATCCTGAAAATTCATGTTTGTTCTCTTTAAATTGGCTGTTGAGCCCAAAGTCTCCATGAACAGGTAGCTGTTTGCTGCAGAGAAGCAAAGACTAGGAAATCTTAAGACGTTCTGTCTGCCAAAATACAATAAAAAGTCCAGTCTTTACTTAAACATATTAAAAATATTATTGATAGAGAAATGCTTTTTATATGAGATCACTGCTGCTTTAAAGTATGTTCACTCTACTGTTAGTGTCATATTGTTTAGTCCTGGTTTAGTCCTGGTTTAGACCTGGTTTAGTCCTGGTTTAGACCTGGTGTAGTCCTGATTTAGACCTGGTTTAGTCCTGGTTTAGACCTGGTTTAGTCCTGGTTTTAGACCTGGATTAGTCCTGGTTTAGACCTGGTTTTAGACCTGTTTTAGTCCTGGTTTAGACCTGGTTTAGTCCTAGTTTAGACCTGGTTTAGTCCTGGTTTTAGACCTGGTTTAGTCCTGGTTTAGACCTGGTGTAGTCCTGGTTTAGACCTGGTTTAGTCCTGGTTTTAGACCTGGATTAGTCCTGGTTTAGACCTGGTTTTAGACCTGTTTTAGTCCTGGTTTAGACCTGGTTTAGTCCTGGTTTAGACCTGGTTTAGTCCTGGTTTAGACCTGGTTTAGTCCTGGTTTTAGACCTGGTTTAGTCCTGGTTTAGACCTGGTTTAGTCCTGGTTTTAGACCTGGAATAGTCCTGGTTTAGACCTGATTTTAGACCTGTTTTAGTCCTGGTTTAGACCTGGTTTAGTCCTGGTTTAGCCCAAAATGTGAAAACAGGAAAATACCGCCATGTAATCCATTTAGTTCAACAAAGTAACTGTAATCCAACTACCACTCATTGAAACAGTAACTGTAACTGAATACAGTTACTCATAATTTGTACTCTGATTACGTAACTCCAGTACATGTAATCTGTTACTCCCCAACAGTGTATATGGAGTTACTATGATTAAGTGAGGTTCAGGAGTTGGACCGCGCCTCAACCTCCTCTACAGCCAACCACAGCTTATCTCAACCACGCCTTCAATTACCCAGGCCTTTCCCGACAACACGTCTGTGTCAGCTCATCCTTCATCATCTTTAAGGGGGAAGGGGGAGTGTTCCGAATCAGCTGGGTGACCATTTTGGATTGAAAACAGAGCCCCCACTATCCAGCTGCTGTCAATAAACATCTTTATCATATTCCATTGTTCTGCCGTGGTTCTTGCTAGTGAAAGGACCTTCAAATATGGGCTATTTTACTTCTATGGGGTATTACCGTATTTTCCACATTATAGGGGGCACTTATAAGCCTCCAACCCCATCGAAAAAGGGCTGCGCGTCCCACAATCCAGAGCGCCCGATACACGAATCCACTCGGGTGTCCCAGCACGACTTCAGTAAACTACAAAGCCACACGGAGCAGACAGCGACCGCGCAGCGAAAAACATCCGCAGACACACTCATCACTCCACGCAGAGGAGGAACGGAACGGAGGAACGAACCGAAAAAGCGAGCGCAATGTGCCACTTCTAGACACAACTGAACAACTGAGTCACTGCGAACACGCCGACAATCCAGCGGTCCCAGACAGCACCTCCCTACACGCCACAACTGAACAAAGCCCAGAGTCACCGTGAACGCCACAAACAAAGTCCTACTGACCCATCCAACTGTTGTGTTTCGTTTAATGTCCGGTGCTGTTTATTTGTGAAAAAAGTTCGAAAATAGACCATTTAATGACAGTGCGCCTTATAATCCAGAGCACCCTATAGTGCGGAAAATACGGTAACTGCTAACACATAAAATATTTAGATCACCATGTTAACTTTGTTTGTTTTAAAAATACTACATTCACTGAAAACAATGTATTAATGTGTTTAATAGCTTCATAATTTTGTTTTAAGTCACTCCCCCTTCAGAGCGCTTTCACAACACAATCGGTGAGCAACCTGCTACTGAAACTGCACATCACACCAGGTTTGTGAAGTTGTATTATATGTATCATGCATGTATCTTGTTTTTGTATATTTATATATTGTAAATTTAGGATCGTACACATAGACTGTATAAAGAAGTGGAGTAAGGAAGTGTGATTTCACCCACACTGTCCAGTCAAATGAAGCTCACGAGGCCAGAAGTTATAGCAGCGAATTCAGAGTCGAGTTCCATATTAGGAATATTTATTTATGAACAAAATAGTGAAATAAGTGAATTGGAAAGAAGTTGCAAGATGACTCAAACATGCATGGATGACATAAAAAACACTTCTGGAATGTTTTGGATGAGGTAACAACATTAAAACATGGTAGAAAAATCCATGACTTAATCTTTAGCACCGCATATGGAGTGAACCAGGACTGATCACAGGATTAAAACAGGACTAAAACGGGACTAAACCAGCACTAAATCAGGACTAAACCGGGATTGAGTGTCCTAGAGGTGCGCCGACGTAGACCATCGGGTGACCACAGGCCAAAGTACCGCAGGGCTCCGCACCCCATGGGGCTAAAGTGCAGCTGTCGCCCGTTCGTGCTTTGTGGACATCCTGCTCCACAGTCTCAAGGTTCTCTTTCTCTCAAGTCCAAGATTAGACCTGGTTTAGGCTATGTTTATATGATGACGGTCTGAACAGAAGTGGTGTCGCGTCTTCACTTTTTATTCCGTGTTTAGACGAGCATTTTTGTAAGGAAATCTGCGTGCAAACGGTGACGCAAAAGTGTGTGGAATTCGGGGCCTGTTTACATGAGAACATTTGTGGGTAAAAATGACAAAATATTTTATTGGAAGTGCCTTTTGTTTAGACGGTGACAGCGTTTTTGGGGCTAAAAACGCAAAAATCTGAACCTACCCTTCGGAGTGAAAAAGTTGAATACGCGTTCCGGTCTACACTGCCCATTAGACCTGGTTTAATCCTGGTTTAGACCTGGTTCAGTTCTGGTTTTATCCTGGTTTAGTCCTAGTTTAGACCTGATGTAGTCAAGGTTTAGACCTGTTTTAGTCCTGTTTTAGTCCTGGTTCAGTCCATATGTAGTGCAAAAGTCCGGCATTGCAGTTTAAGTCACAGTTCATTTAAACACATAATCGAAAACTGAAAAAAAGATTCATCATCTGTTTTTTTCAGTTTGGTTTAATAATGAAGAAAATAGTTTTTTTAGTTTGTTTTATTTGTGGTTTTATTTTGAAAAACAAATGAACGAACGAACGATACGCAGATTCAGAAATCTCCAGAAGGTTGATTTTGCACAACACTTTACTGTTCTCTAGTGATTTTATTGCTTTGTCTTTCAATTCAAATGAAATGTTGTAATCTTAAAAATATCCGGAGAAACTGACTCCAGTACTGTGAAGAAAACCAGAAAAATTACGAAATCCTCCTTTACTACACCACCTACACAAACGCATTTTAACTCCCAGTCTGAAATAATATGATTTGTAACTCAAACGTCTTCATATAAAACATAAGGCGGTTTTCTGAACATATTAAATCAAAGTGAATTTCCACGTTTTTCTATCTGTTTATGAGTCTCAAGGTTGACGCCCAGGACCCATATGGTGTAATGTACTTATAGCCCGAGCATAAAACGCACTTGTGCAGGAAGCTCTCGTCTGATGAAGGCCTTGGGTGTTGCCATGGTTACTGTGCTGTTCCGCTCAATTGCTCGGAGCAAAAGAACATACCGTATCAGATCATATCTCTGCTGGCATATACACTGGGATAACTGCGCTCGCATTCAGGTTAGGACAAAATGGACACCAATTGAAATGGTTCAGTGAATGTAACGTGTCAAGAAGGAATATTTCAGCCTGAGCAGACCCGGGCAATCGCTGAAGCTGTAAAATGGCCAAAAATCTCTTCTCTTAGCCTTTACCGGAATATTTTTAGGTATAAGAAAATCATAATATTTACCCTTCCAGATTGATGGTATGATTTATGATACGTGGAAATATGTTTTATATAATCGCGCATAACTTTCCGACCATAAAATCCCTTGAAAAGCTGAGAGTTGTTAGTCAAGTCTGTTCATCAGCCAGTTTCACTTTGTGGAAACTGTCTGGCCTCGCAGCGTTAGGATTCATTCGCTTGACAGTAGGTGGGTACTTTTTTTATTTAACCAATCACTGCTATCTGGTCGTGGTGTATGTAATGTACCACTAACAGGGCGAACTGGTATATTAAGCTTTTCCCAAATCCCGTAGGAAGAAGGGCAATAACGTCTTTCATTTGATAAAATTCACCAAACATTCTCTTTGGCTGCGTTCAGACTGCAGCCTGAAGTGACCCAAATCCGATTTTTTGTCTCTATGTGACTTGTATCCGATCTTTTAATGACAGTCTGAACGACACAGATCAGATTTTTTCAAATGCGACCCCAGCCACTTGGATATGTGCTCCTGAAACCGATACATATCTGATCTTTTGACATGTGACTTCAGTCTGAACGGCCAAAGCGCATTCATCCACCTACACGTTATCAACAAACCACAAACGTCACTATTCTGCGCTGAAGTAGGCGAAAATTGTTAATGAACTCCATGTCAATGAAGTGAAGCACATCACCACTCACCACTCATGGCTCCGTCTCCACATCCACATGTTCCTTTCAACGGACGTCGCTGCCACTGCCCCACAAAACACCACGGCCAAAAACCTCGTCCGTCTCCTTCTCAATCTCCTCCTTAAAACAAGTAAGTTGTTCATGTTCTGGCTCCGGTACAAGAAAAACTTTAAAATCTCCAGGTGCTCAATGCTCGCGTCCATGTTTGGGCAACTTCCGTAAACACAAACACAAACTCGCTGTGGTTGACGTCGTCGTGTCTCCAGTGCACATGCGGGACACTTTTGGGCCATTTAACATTCACACAGGGGATCACATACAAGTTGCATTTAATTGGAAATGTGAACGACTTCGCAAAAACATCGGATTTCACAAAAAAAGCGGAATTGAGCGTTAAGCCCTGCAGTCTGAACTTAGCCTTTGTTTCGGCTTTAAATTTTCCATCTCAAGATTCATTGCCAACACAGAATATATGGCTCTTCGCTGATTCGCTGGTGCCCGAACTCACACTTCCGGGGTTTTTGCGAACCATCTAGTGTATTCCAATTCCTGACCTAGTCGCTGAAGAGAAATGAAAATGAGCGGCGACACTAGGTGGCACCAGCCTGACTAGAGAGTTGTGGCTTTCTGAGGATATTTCTGGCCTTATCCTACGTATGGAAAACGAGTGTCCAAGGAACTTTGTTTTCCGCCAAACACATGCGCTCCATCCATTTTGATTGGCCCAAACTTTGCCAAAGAGTGTAATGAGTCAAAATGGTCGATGCTCTGCCTTATACTGAGAATTGGACTGGGTATCATTAAGAAGTTGCTGACACGATACATACCTCGATACAGTGAACTTTCGGTTTGATGAGATATAGTTCAAATCGATTTGCAGTGGTGGAGTAAACAATTGTTTATATTTATTGCCTGTTTTTTCTCATTGTTCATGAGACACGCACATCTCTATTTAAATTAGGGTGGATTGGAAACTTGGGTAACATTTTATAATAACTACACCTTATTTAGCCTTAATAAAGCATGAACAAAGGTTTAATTAATAATGATTCACGCTTAGTAGCTACTTAATTACTACCTTAATTAGCACTTGCACTTAATTTGCCTGTGCTGTAAATAGTTACTCATAATTATTTCATACTTAATTACTCATGGACTAACCATTTGTGCATTTATTAATCATTAGTAAACTATGAGAGAATGATTTACTAATAATGCAATGCAATGATCATTCAGGCAGCTGTTATCTGTTAGTTAAGTCTTTTTGAGAGCTTTTCTAAAGTGAAGACGAATTATGCTTTATTAAGCATTTACTAAACGTGAATCATTATTAATTCAAATCTTTGTTCATTATTAATTAAGTCTTTGTTCATGCTTTATTAAGGATAAGTAAGGTGTAGTTATTATAAAGTGTTACCGAAACTTGTTTTATGAGTTTGGTCGCTACTGGATAACCAGAACTGAAAGTAATTATATTTTTTGCTAATATAATTACATTTTTGTTTACATCACTTACATTTATGATTCTGCTATGATTATGTTCAAATCTGGGTCAAACTGACTCGTCCATTCTAATATGAATGGGGGGGAACGCTTTGACAATTAAAATAGATTTAACAATCAGATACTATTGTGATGGTGTTTTCTTGTTAAAAGTAAACTACTCTCATTTAAATATCGAGAGAAAATTGAAATCAATGCTCTGAGGTGTTGACCATTAGTGGCACTGAGGGCAATTGGTTGGGGGCCCCTCCAGCTTCGGGGGCCCTAAGCAGCTGACTACTTTTGCCTAATGGTAGCACCGCCTCTGTCAATTTGATACGGTTCAGTAAAAAATAAAGGCTAAATGATGGTTGTGATACTAAAAGTGTTTGTTAAATTACTATTTGTGCAAAGTGAACATGAAACACACACATTTTACTCATCAAAACAGTGAAAATGTCAGATGTGTTGCATGAACGAGTTTCCTTGATCGTCCAATGAGGTTAATTTTGTCTTCCGATATTTTATGTTATTAGGTTCTTTTTACAGACCAAGAGTTTGTTTTTCAGGTATGAAAAACAAACTCTTGGTCTGTAAAAAGAACCTAATAACATAGAGTTTCCTTCCTCTAAACAAGCAACAAAACTGTATTGCTGTAACAAAATAATTTAGTAAAATATAACAAAAAATACTCTTTGCGATATATTGATACAGAAGCCCCCAATATCGATACTGTATCATCACATTAAACGATACGATATATTGATATTTTGATATTTTTGCACACCCCTATCTATCTTCAGGCTACACGTACTTTCTGTAAATGTGTCTGGAAGTTTCCCAATGGAAAGTACGGCCACTCATCTCCCTAAAGGGTTGTTGTTGCTTTGTGTGGAATGTTTTACAGCGTGATTTATAGTACCTCTGTGGCGATAAACCGGTGACACCACTGGTCCAAGTTCAGTGTTGGGAAGGTGACTTTTAAAATGTATTCCCCTACAGATTACAGATTACATACCCCAAAATGTAGTTTGTAACGTAATCCAGTAAATTACTTAAAGTGAGTAACTTAATCTGAATACTTTGGATTACTTGATTTTCTGTAGAGAAGCAAAGACGAGGAAATCTTCACATGAGATGTTTTGTCTGATAAAAGAAAATAAAAAGCAGAGTCTTTCCTTAACCACATTAAAAATATTATTGATAGAAGAGGAGGAGACACGGTCCACGCAGCATGGTTTAGTCCTGTTAAATCCTGTTTTAGACTTGGTTTAGACCTGGTTTAGACCTAGTTTAGACCTGGTTTAGTCCTGTTAAATCCTGTTTTAGACCTGGTTTAGACCTAGTTTAGACCTGGTTTAGACCTGGTTTAGACCTGTTTTAGACCTAGTTTAGACCTGGTTTAGACCTGGTTTAGTCCTGGTTTAGTCCTGGTTTAGACCTGTTTTAGACCTAGTTTAGACCTGGTTTAGACCTGGTTTAGTCCTGGTTTATTCCTAGTTTAGACCTGGTTTAGTCCTGGTTTATTCCTAGTTTAGTCCTGGTTTAGTCCTGGTTTATTCCTAGTTTAGACCTGGTTTAGACCTGGTTTAGTCCTGGTTTAGTCCTGGTTTAGACCTGGTTTAGTCCTGGTTTATTCCTAGTTTAGACCTGGTTTAGTCCTGTTAAATCCTGGTTTAGACCTGGTTTAGACCTGTTTAGACCTGGTTTAGTCCTGGTTTAGTCCAGGTTTAGTCCTGGTTTAGTTCTGGTTTAGACCTGGTTTAGTCCTGGTTTAGTCCAGGTTTAGTCCTGGTTTAGTCCTGGTTTAGACCTGGTTTAGACCTGGTTTAGTCCTGGTTTAGACCTGGTTTAGACCTGGTTTAGTCCTGGGTTAGACCTGGTTTAGACCTGGTTTAGACCTGGTTTAGTCCTGGTTTAGTCCTGATTTAGCCCAAAATGTGAAAACAGGAAAATACCTCTGTGTAATCCATTTATTTCAACAAAGTAACTGTAATCCAATTACCACTCACTGAAACAGTAACTGTAACTGAATACAGTTACTCATAATTTGTACTCTGATTACATAACTCTGGTACATGTAATCTGTTACTCCCCAACACTGGTCCAAGTTACATGTCAGACTGTGGCTTGGTGACCCAACTAAACCAGACCAGCTCATACAGTCACACCGTGTTCCTTTAATCTCACTTCATCACTTCTGCTTCTGTAAAAAGTCACTGTATTCTCAGATCTCTATTGTTTTATAATGATTGTATAATTCTGAACTCGGGTCAGTCTGGGCGTGTGTTCCCAGAAGCACTTGTTTTTCCCCTAAATTTGTCAGCCATGTCTTATTTTAATGTCTATTTCAGAAACTTCCTGTTGTTTTATAAATGTTTGACAGAGCTAGTCATTTCGCGCTGTGAGAGGAAACGCACTGAAGGTTTTCCTCAGCAAGGCCAAACCAAAGGAGCTATAATAAAATGTGAAATAATGACATTTGCGCAGAGGCTAATTTAATACAGTGTTCAAAAGCATACGCCCTTGGTTTAACGCAATTAAATGTACAATTTGTGCATGAGATCAGGGCAACACCTCAGTGAATATGAGCCAGTGTTCTCATTGTGTAAGTAAAAAAAAGGAGAGGGCATGGACTGGAAGGGCATCTGACACTAAAATCTGATGTTAACATGGTTGTGTTGCTCTCTCATACTTCCATACCTGACATATTCTATTGAAATTTGGGGCAATAACTACCAAACATTACTTCTTCTCCTTTTCAAATTGCAAAACCGTGCTGTGAGAATAGTGCAGAAGGTTGATTACCTGGATCATACAAAAGATTTGTTTTTCAAATCAAAATTATTAAAATTTTTTGATTTATTGAAATTCTACACTGCTTTGCTTTTGTATAAAGTAAACAAAAATATGCCGCCGTTAAATCTCCAAAAACTGTTTAGTAAACAAGAAGTAGATTATGAATTAAGGGGAAGGGGTCAATTTAAAACAAAATCAGTGAGAAGCACCAGGAAAAGTCTGTGTGTGTGTATCTCTGTGGGTCTGTGTGTGTGTGTGTGTGTGTGTGTGTGTGTGTGTCTGTGGAATGGGTTGGGAGAAAACCTGAAGCAGTGCCCAAATATTCACAGCTTCAAAAGGAATTATTATTATTAAGATTTTTTGCTTTCGTGGTAACAGGGTGAGTGACAGCACTGGGTGATCTTAAAAAAATAAAATAATATATGTATGTGTATCTATCTATCTATCTATCTATCTATCTATCTATATATATATATATATATATATATATATATATACATATGTGTGTGTGTGTATATACATATGTTTTGTCTGATAAAAGACAATAAAAAGTCGAGTCCTTCCTTAACCACATTAAAAATATTATTGATAGAGGAGGAGACACGGTCCGCACAGCATGATTTAGTCCTGTTAAATCCTGTTTTAGACATGGTTTAGACCTGGTTTAGTCCTGGTTTAGACCTGGTTTAGACCTGGTTTAGTCCTGGTTTAGTCCTGGTTTAGACCTGGTTTAGACCTGGTTTAGTCCTGGTTTAGACCTGGTTTAGACCTGGTTTAGTCCTGGTTTAGTCCTGGTTTAGACCTGGTTTAGACCTGGTTTAGACCTGGTTTACTGGTTTAGACCTGGTTTAGACCTGGTTTAGTCCTGGTTTAGTCCTGGTTTAGACCTGGTTTAGTCCTGGTTTAGACCTGGTTTAGACCTGGTTTAGTCCTGGTTTAGTCCTGGTTTAGACCTGGTTTAGACCTGGTTTAGTTCTATTTTAGACCTGTTTTAGACCTGGTTTAGTCCTGGTTTCGACCTGGTTTAGTCCTGATTTAGCCCAAAATGTGAAAACAGGAAAATACCTCCGTGTAATCCATTTATTTCAACAAAGTAACTGTAATCCAATTACCTCTCACTGAAACAGTAACTGTAACTGAATACAGGTACTCATAATTTGTACTCTGATTACATAACTCTGGTACATGTAATCTGTTACTCCCCAACACTGGTCCCAGTTACATGTCAGACTGTGGCTTGGTGACCCAACTAAACCAGACCAGCTCATACAGTCACACCGTGTTCCTTTAATCTCACTTCATCACTTCTGCTTCTGTAAAAAGTCACTGTATTCTCAGATCTCTATTAGATATATTTATTTATGGGTGTGTATATATATATATATATATATATATATATATATATATATATATATATATATATATATATATATGTGTGTGTGTACAGTACAAAATGGGGGGGGAGTTTTGGGGTTAAAATTATATTTTTTATGCATAAAATATAATTTTGCATATGCATAATTTATTTTTGCTATATGTAAATATTTGTTAAGTTCCGTGATCAATGTACAGAAGCAACCACATCATTTTTTAAACTATGTCATGAACAGGGGTGGGTTCATATAAGTTTTTCTTCCCGCTCCTTTTCGACACATGTGCTTTTCTGTTGTTTCCAGTGTGTATGTTGTACACATGATTGTTGTTTCTCTCTTGGCACAAACTCGAAATAAAAACGAATCAATCAAACGTTGAAGCACGACAGAGAAGAATATTTGTTAAAGGTTTCAACAGGATTTTTATGTTTTAGGACTATTGCAAGCTTCATCTTTTGAGGTACTTTGCAGTGTCATCGTGCTGGGGGTGTTCTACGTGGACCTCTATTGACGGAAAGTTCAGCCGTTACACAACGCACACATCAGCAAACGCAGACAAAAAAGTTTAAAGTCTGAAAACTCAAGAAGAAATACAAAACTGATTCAAAGAGCACATTTTCAGGAGCCTGTGATCAATACGAGTGTTCACGGTTCTGTTAAGGTGTTTGATTTCTAACAAAAAGGTGAGAGTGATTGCAATCGTTACTTGTTTAACAGCAAACCGGTCCACCTGTTGTTGTACCAGCCAAGTCAGTTCTTTGTGGTCAGATTGTGTTAAAACAAAAACTTTGAGATTGAGTCTAATTTGAGAAATAGAGCTTCAGACAAAGTAGTGCTCTCACTTCGCTTCAGACCTCTTTGGAATGTTTGATGACATCGGTGCAAAGTATCAGTAAATAGACGCACCAAGAATCTCCCGTCATTTTGTAATGCATATTGAGAAGGATTTTCCGAAAAAGTGAGCATCAAACCGTCATGTTTGTTTTCCCAGTGGGATGCGTCTATTGACAAAGTCGATCTTTTCAAGTCTTTTGAACCATATCACTTTTGTTTCTGGTTCTGATATTGTCATATTTTAGTTTTGGGATTCGGACATCGTAATTGTGTGGTTGTTGGATCCTAACAGCGGAAAACGGCTCGAGAAATTTGTTTGCGAACTCCATAAATGCAAAAGGGAATCAGATGTGTGTGACTGCAAACCTCCGTTCAAACTGTTTCACTTCCCAAACGAATTGAAAAATAGTGAAAGGCGAAGGCGATGGGCAGTTTGCACCGATAGAAGTTCATTCTATTCTATTCTATTCTTTTTTTTTTTGCTTTATGGTCATTCGCAAACATGGATTTCTGTATTTTGACGAAACAAATGACAATTTATGCTCCTCTTTACTGTTGGCAAGGGTCAGATTAGTCCAAAATTGTGATAGTCCTGTTTTAGTCCTGGTTTAGAGGAGGGATGTCCCGATCACATTTTTTTGCCCCCGAGTCCGAGTCATTTGATTCTGAGTATCTGTTGATACCGAGTCCCGATCCGATACTTCTATAAAACATTATGAAATGAACTAAGAGCAAAGAATAAGATCCAGGATGTGTGGGGGATCAGATTGTGTTGATTTCATGTGTAGTATTTGGGTTGAACTTGTGAAAAATCAAATGTGCAAAACTTTAGTTTTATTAACTTTTCTAACCGTGCACCGTCATTGTTGAAAATCTTGACTTTTACCACAGTCTGGTCTTGGAACGTGTAACTTAATGAACTGGGTAATACAGGAACAAGACCAGAATCAGATCAGACCTGAGACTCGACTCTGCACAATCTACAGTTTGTATATTTGATATTATATGGAAGTCTGTGCATTATGTTTTAAACATTTAGGCTCGTCTATGAAATCCAAATAACACAAAATCTTACCAAATAAAAACGAGACGACAGAAGCCCAACAGCCCCACTCCCTCGCACCGCCACCGCATCCACAAACCCAGCACCACAACATCAGTCCCACCGCTCAACAGACGCTCCACGCCGCTGTTCCCACCCTCTCTGCCAACAACGCCAAATCTGTTGCGCAACATGCAAACAACGGCCGCGCAGGTGTGAACACGGGCCACAGAACCTCAAGTAACGGCGCCCGAGTACGGCACGGCACAGCAGGCGGTGGCCAGACAACTAACTGCGGCGCTAACTGGACGTCCCTGAGAAAATCCTGCACCTCAGTTAAAAAAAACCAAAACAAATACTGTTGTGTCTTGTGTGCGCTGTGTCTTATATACGTATATTATTTCTCCAGATCGTTTTCGCAGTCACGTGATCAGCGCCGTTTTCCGATCACGTAATCGGATCGGGACAACCCTAGTGTAGAGTGGATGTAGTCCTGGTTTAATCCTGGTTTAGATCAAATTGGTCAAAAATAGGCACACTTGAGACATTCCTTGTATAAAACTTGGACAAATCACTGCTTTTGTATAAATCTGATGGGACAGGGGACACAGGGCTCAAAACCCGGACTGTCCCGGGTAAACAAGAACGTCTGGTCGCCACTGCTCCTGACAGCGACTCTGAAGGATTACTCAAATACAGAGGACACCGTTTCCCTGTGGGGGTCAATAAAAATAACATCGCCTCAAACCAACTTTGCACTTTTGTTTTCAGCTTTAACTTCCCTTGTTCCCTTTCTCTAACATTTTCTGGTGAATGCCGCACCGCTCCACCTGCTTTTCTTCATGGAATGTTCCACAGTACGGCATTAAACGTATCTAGGTGACACCACGAGATCAAGTTACACGTACGATCTGTAAAGAAGCAACCCTATACTTACAGAAAGATTACATGTTTTTTATTGTATTTGTAAGCAATAAAAACAAAGCACTTCATTGCAGGTTTAATGCCGTACTGTGGAACAACAACTCCATAGCGACAAGCAGCTTACCACCCGGGAAAGTTCCGTAGTGAAACTTAAAGTGGGTAGAGAAATTCCTTTGGGACAAGTGGGTTGTGAGTGTGTAAGAGGAGCAGAGAGGGGGAGGGGCGGCGTGACTCCTTTTCTTTGGTTTCAGTTTCCTGTTGTATGGAACATTTTGAGAAGTTTTTCCCTTTCAAAAGCTGCAATTTTTCTCTTAAAGGTGCAATACGTAACTTTTTGAACTTTTTCTGAATCTGTGTATCATTCGTTCATTCGTTTTTCAATATAAAACCAAACACAACAGTTTTCTTCATTATTTGTCTCCAAAACTAAAATGAAAAAACACATAACGGCCGTTTCCGTGATTTAAACTGTGATGCCGGACCAGGACTGAACCAGGACTAAACCAGGACTAAAACAGGACTGAACCAGGACTAAAACAGGACTGGACAAGGACTAAAACAGGACTGGACCAGGACTAAAACAGGATTAAACCAGGACTAAAACAGGACTGAACCAAGACCAAAACAGGACTAAAACAGGACTGAACCAGGACTAAAACAGGATTGAACCAGGACTAAACCAGGACTAAAACAGGACTGAACCAGGACTAAACTAGGGCTAAAACAGGACTGAACCAGGACTAAAACAGGACTGGACCAGGACTAAAACAGGACTTGAATCATGACTAAAACAGGACTTGAACCAGGACTGAAACAGAAATGAACCAGGACTAAAACAGGACTTGAATGAGGACTAAGACAGGACTGAACCAAGAATAAAACAGGACTTGAACCAGGACTAAAACAGGACTGAACTAGGACTGAACCAGGAATAAAAAACAGGACTGAACTAGGACTGAACCAGGACTAAAAAACAGGACTGAACTAGGACTGAACCAGGACTAAAACAGGACTGAGCTAGGAGTGTCGGGACGGGCCTGGAGGTGTGCCCACATACAGTAGACTGTTGGGTGATCAGGACTGAGACCGGGACCAGACCAGGACCAGGATCAGGACTGAGACCAGGACTGAGACCGGTTTAGTCTTAGTTTAGTCCTGTTTCAGTCCTGGTTTAATCCTGTTTTAGTCCTGGTTCAGTCCTGTTTTAGTCCTGTTTTAGTCCTGTTTTAGTCCTGGTTCAGTCCTGTTTTAGTCCTGGTTTAATCCTGTTTTAGTCCTGGTTCAATCCTGTTTTAGTCCTGTTTTGGTTTGGTTCAGTCCTGTTTTAGTCCTGGTTCAGTCCTGTTTTAGTCCTGGTTCAGTCCTGTTTTAGTCCTGGTTCAGTCCTGTTTTAGTCCTGGTTCAATCCTGTTTTAGTCCTGTTTTGGTCCTTGGTCCTTTTCAGTCCTGTTTTAGTCCTGGTTCAATCCTGTTTTAGTCCTGGTTCAGTCCTGTTTTAGTCCTGGTTCAATCCTGTTTTACGTCCTTTTAGTCCTGGTTCAGTCCTGTTTTAGTCCTGGTTCAGTCCTGTTTTAGTCCTGGTTCAGTCCGTATGCAGCGCAAAAGTCCGGCATCGCAGTTTAAGTCACGCAAACAGGAAACGGGCATTATCCATTTTTTCCATTTTTCATTTAAACACAAAATCGAAAACTGAAAAAAACAATCATTTTTTTTCATTTTGTTTTAAAAAAGCGAATGACCAAATGACACACGGATTATCCTGGCTGTGAGCGGGGTTCGCCTCTCCCCAGATCTGACCTGTAACTCGATCTAGTTTGGGCTCCATGAAGATCTGAAGGCTTAACACCGCACTGTGAAGCTCTCCACGCAAACCAATAACATCCGAAAAACAAAGAAAAGCATTTGACGGACCCTCCACCAAGAAAAGTTACACAGTGCACCTTTAAAACATGTAGGTAAAGTTTACTGCCGTGCGCGGTCACCTCCTCCGTGAGTTACGCAAGAGCCAAACTTATCGTCCTATTTATGTCCGGCGCATACATCAGCAGTCACGGGCAGGACACGGATCCGGTGGAGAGGGCGAGTCCGGGGGGAGTCCAGGGGATTTGGGGCATTTTTGGGCAGATTAGAAACCCTGTCCTCAAGCCGGGGGTCAAGTTTTGCTTTTGCTTTTAGTCAAAATAAAGTCACACATTATCTGGTTGGAAAACTGTAATAAGAAATTTGTCTGGAATGTTTCACGGCGTGCAGAGACTTTGAAAGGGTATTTAGTTACGGAAAACTGAAAACCTGACAACGTATTCCGGTACATGGGCCAATCATAGTACTGTGTTCTGAATACTTGGAGTACTTTTACACCACGTTGCATTATATTATAGTAAAAAAAAATATTACGTAGTATTATTTCATAGCTTCATTTGTTTTCATTGACTGGTTTGAACCGGTTTTGTGCATAATTTCATTAAATTAACTAAACTAAAGTATAAAAATAAAACTGCTGTGTGTTGTTTAGCTAAATCATGAAAACCCTACGAAGTGTTTACTCTAAAAACTTTAATATAACTCTTAATTTTGGGGGTTAAACAGGAACTTTGGTCCAGTGTTGCTTAATTAACATTTAAATTAACATAGAATAATCAAAATAAATACAAATGCAAATACAGGAAGTGCTTCACTGTGTTTTATACTCCATTCAGCTTCAGAAGAATCATTTGGATAATTTCAGCTCCTGAATTGCCCATTTCTCCTGAACTAAAGGTAAACTGTAGCTTTTAACTTGAAAACTACCACTACTTGAGCTTTGGAGATGTAGACAGACTAATAATAAAGGGTTAGTCAATTATGTGAGAATGAGACAAAACACAACTCCAAGTCCGTTTCGATGAGGCAATGTTACGGCCCAGGCCTTAGGTTTAATTTGCTGTGTGATTTTGCGAAGTTTCCTAATTCTGCTGCAGGAGTCCTGGTCTGTGATTGGTGGGGCAAGTCGACGTGCAGCCACTCCCCCTATTTTAGACTAATAATAAAGTGTGTGTGTGTGTTGTGTGTGTGTGTGTGTGTGTGTGTGTGTGTGTGTGTGTGTGTAGTTTTGTGCCTTTTTTGATTTGGTCACTCGATTCTGTTTGTGGGTTTATGTGGTTTAATTTGGGGAACTTGTGTTTTAGTTTAGTGTGTGTCCCTAAGTTTTACCACTCGTTTTTGTGTAAGCCTGCGTGACCCCTTTTCTGGCACAAAACTCAGTTTATTCTGTTGTTCTGTTTCTTAGTTTAGGTTGTTTTCTGTATATTTTTAGTCTTTTGTTAATTTACCTTTACATTCCTGTTAATTAAACATTATTTAATTTATTCCATTTTACATCTTGGTTTTATTTTTGTTACTTCCCTCACCCAAACGAGCTGGGTCGTAACAGGCAACAACATTCTATTGTGGTTTAAAGCTCATAAGAGATACTTTTGTGTAATATAGGACTTATTTGTCCAGATCAGGAGCCCCCAGCAAAATAATATAACCTGAATCACGATGGTGGCAGCCATGGTAAATAAAAAAATGTTGACGTTAATGTAATATTTTATGAAAACTGCATAAGGTCACACTTGAATATGGAATCATTCTCCAACAGGCTCCTACAGCTCTGCTCAAACAGTGAGAGATACAGGACTACAATCATACTATAATACTCCCTACAACTGTACAACGACTCACCCTTATGTACCACATAATACTCCCTACAACTGTACAACGACTCACCCTTATGTACCACATAATACTCCCTACAACTGGACAACAATCAGACTTATGTAACAGATAATACTCCCTACAACTGTACAACGATCACCATTATATACAGATAATACTCCCTACAACTGTACAACAACTCACCCTTATGTACCACATAATACTCCCTACACTGTAAAACAACTCAGACTTATGTAACAGATAAACTCCTACAACTGTACAACTCACTTATATAACAGATAATACTCCCTACAACTGTACAACAACTCACCCTTATGTAACAGATAATACTCCTACAACTGTACAACAACTCACCATTATATACCAGATAATACTCCCTACAACTGTACAACAACTCACCCTTATGTACCACATAATACTCCCTACAACTGTACAACAACTCACCCTTATGTACCACATAATACTCCCTACAACTGTACAACAACTCAGACTTATGTAACAGATAATACTCCCTACAACTGTACAACAACTCACCCTTATGTACCACATAATACTCCCTACAACTGTACAACAACTCACCCTTATGTACCACATAATACTCCCTACAACTGTACAACAACTCACCTTATATACCAGATAATACTCCCTACAACTGTGCAACAACTCACCCTTATGTACCACATAATACTCCCTACAACTGTACAACAACTCACCATTATATACCAGATAATACTCCCTACAACTGTACAACAACTCACCATTATATACCAGATAATACTCCCTACAACTGTGCAACAACTCACCCTTATGTACCACATAATACTCCCTACAACTGTACACAACTCTAATGTAACAGATAATACTCCCGACAAATGTGCAACAACTCACCCTTTGTTACAGATAATACTCCCTACAAATGTACAAAACTCACTCTTATGTAACAGATAATACTCCCTACAACTGTAGAAAGACTCACCATTATATATACCAGATAATACTCCCTACAACTGTACAACCTTATGTACCAGATAATACTCCCTACAACTGTACAACCTTATGTACCAGATAATACTCCCTACAACTGAACAACTCACCCTTTTCCTATGATAACCCCATGTCCTGTCAATCATCGTATCATTGTTGCACTGTCTTCCTTATGACCTCTTGTATAAAGCCGTGATTTTATATTTTATTACTTATCTTTCTATTTTATTTTGACTTGTACGTTTTACATTTACATGTCTCTTGCTCTTTTTTTGCTACTTATTTAGAATTTATTATTATCGTTTACATTTTTACTCTTTGTTATTACATTTATTGTGATGTGTCAGCTCCTGCGTCCAAATAATTCCCCTTGTGGATCAGTAAAGTTTGTCTAATTCTAAGTCTAAAAAATAACTTGTAATATACTGAAATCGCGTGTCATCTTTTTAAACTCCATGCTCAACAAACAAAACAAACCTTAAGTAAGTATAATATCTGGGTGTTACTCATTAATCTAAGTGTATAATTGACAGGGTGTGCGTGTGCAGAAATCTAGACGTGGTTGTCAGGAGACCAGCTGGCTCTGCTCAGGTCCAAACACATGAGACCGGGAGAGGCCAGGACTCCGTTACACGTCCACTCAGCATTTACTCTGCACTTTCTCAATCTGCGGCACATGATAAGCACAAAATAAAGCATATTCAGAGTAAAAAAGAGGTGAGTGTCATGAGGAAACCATTAGAAGAGGTCAGCTTCCTCAGTAAAAATACCAGTAGTAAGCCACAGTATGCAACGTTTTGGCCAGAAATATGCTAAAGTAATGGCGTGTTTTAAAATTTTGGTTGCTTATTGCTCTGAAAAAATTGTGGTCTGCTCTTTGTGGGCTTGGATCTCCACAAATTTAACTCTTATCTGGTCTGTTTTGGCTAGAATGTTTCATATTATGGCATAAAACAGGAATGTTCCAAAGTTGACAAATGGATTTAACTTTCTATTTCAGTGGAATTATGCAGGAGATTTCGAAAAAGTTACATAGTGTGTCTTTAAATGGTAGTTTACAAGCTTCTCAAAGTATTACAAAAAGGACATTTTGAGTGACAGAAACGCGACCGCTGATCTAAGCCAGTCGTGACTCCAACCACCTCAGACAACCCTTTCAACCAGGTCAGGGGTGGGCTAAGAGCCTGTTTACACGAGAACGCTTGCGGGTAAAAACGACTAAATATTTTATCTGAAGTGCCTTTCGTTTAGACGGTGACGGCACTTTTGGACTTAAAAATGCAAAAATCTGAAACCACCCTCCAGAGTGGAAAAGTTGAATACGCTCGGCCGTAGTGTTTCCGTCTACACTGCCCAAGACGCAAAACTCTGGTGAGATCTGCTCACGTCACGTACGCATTTACGTCACATACATACAGAACACAGAAACTTGGCATGCATAGTATACCCAGTCGAATAGGCGAGTTTCAGCTGACATCATTGTTATTAAAAGCCCGCGTTGCATGCTGGGAAATATTTTGGTCAGAGGCAAGAAACACGATAGCGTCAAACACAGTGCGTAACCTCGCGTATTTATCCCCGATAATGGTAAATTCCTGCTGCATTATCGGATGCACAAATAGAAGCACGGAAGAAAGAAAATGTATTTTTCGTATTCCGAGTGAAAAGAACCACTAACGGCGAATTAAACGGCTTTCAAACATCCGCAGAGCAAACGTAGAAGATCCTAACAAACCGTGGACTCCAACAAGTTCAACAACACATCGAGACTCTTGGAGGTTTTCATCTTTTCTGCTGTGAATGGCCCAGGAGTTTCCACCAAGTCATTGTGGATATCGCCAAAGTGAATATTTGTCCAGGTAGTTGGTGATTCGAGACCAGAAATTTGGTTTGGTCCACCTTTTTGTCGGGGTTGAAAAGGGTGATTTGGCTCCATCGATGCTTATGACCAATTTCTGGTCAAATCATCTTGGGTCCTCTGCCGTTAGAGTGGATAAATAACCGGGATCAATACCCTTTACGTGCTTTCTCGCTCCGTCCGTCATGTTGAATTAGTGTTTCTTGCCGCCGACCAAAATAATCCCCAGCATGCAACGCGCGCTTTTGTCAACAATGAAACTCGCCTATTCCACACACTTTTGCGTCACCGTATGCACGCAGATTTCCTCCCAAAAACACTCATCTAAACGGAGAATAAAAAGTGAACACGCGACGCCACTTTTGCGTCTTCTGTTCAAACTGTCATCATATAAACGTAGCTTAAGTTTCTTGCCAAAGGACACAACAATTTACACTGACAGGAGCTGGAATCTAACACCAACCCCTCCAGTTTTGAAGCCACAAACAATATCAAAATATCAAAAGGCACCACAACCATTATTTGCAAATCAGCTTGGATTTTCACTGCCGTAACAAAAAGCTGGCCATGCGAAGAAATGTATCAGTAATTATAGTACATGGTATATCATATTGTTAAAAACCACTGCGTAACTTTTCTGGTGCTTGCACTTCTCCATGGCATTATTATTGCTTTGCCTGAAATGTTCCACCATAGAGCATTAAACGTATCTCCCTACACAGCAAAAACTGGAGGGTTAAAATTTCATGGTAAAATATTTCAGTTGTTTTTAACACAAAAAGTGTTATTCTAACTATTTGAAAGTTAAATGGGGATTCAAGTTGAGGTTATTTGTGAGACTTGATATGGTTGAAGTTAATTTAACTTCCCCTCGTGTTAATTCAACTTCCCTTAGTGTTAATTCATGTTCCCTTAGTGTTAATTTGGCACCTCCCACCCACCACTTCAAACTCCCCTTAACCCTAAAGATCAGTTTGAACCGGTTTTGTTCATAATTTCATCTTAAATTTACTAAAATAAAGTGTAAAATTAAAACACCTCTGTGTGTTGTTTTTGCTAAATCAGAATAACCCTACAAAGTGTTATCCGTTTACTCTCAAAACGTTAATATAACTCTTGATTTTGAGGTTAAACAGAACTTTGGTCCAGTGTTACTGAATTAACATTTCCAAAAACTAATTCCAATTAACTCTAGAACAGATTGGACTCATTTAAACTCTGAGAAAATGTTAAAATTGATTCTGTGAGACTCAGTACTTCATGACAACATGCTTTCCTACAATCAGCGGGGTCACCTCTCCACAGATCTGACTTTGCATTTTGGGCTTTCACCTTCTAAAGTTGAATGCCATACTTTGGAACATTCAAATCAAGGAATAACATTTCTGTGAAGACAAAAATACACTTAATACACTGCATTAAAATAAACCTCTCCATACATCATTATTGCTTGTATATTTTATTTTATGTACAGTACATGTAAAAAAGAAAACAAAAAATAGCCAATAACATTGACCGACGAGGGCAACAGCAGATAGTCATGTTGCTCTATGGAAAATCCCCTGTTCAGGCATAAGTACACAGACCACACACTCCGATGGGGCTATACAGGCCGCGGAGACCAACCTACACTGACCCCTGTGAGGAGGAGAAGTAAACCACGTCTACTATTTCAACTTAAACCATAACAGAAGAGCAGACGGACGCTGGGCTTGGCCATAGTGAGGGTGTCCGAAAGATTAACCTGCTAGAAACAAAATAAAAAATCATTCAAGGCAAGGGTTTAAGGGCTCCTATTCAATTTACAAATATCGAAGAGACAAGAATTCGGATTTGCTCTTTGAAATTGAAATTGGACTGTTTTTGGTGCTGCAAAAAATGAAAATCTAGTTAAAAAACTGTTTGTACTTGGTTTCACGTTGATTATAATGGCACAGTTGATTAAAAAATGATTATATAAATTAGGGATGCAGCTTTATAAGTTCCGATACCGATGTCGAATGTCAGATTAGTCCTGCTTCAGTCCAGGTTTAGTATCAAATTTCAGTTTACTCCAATCCTTGTACGCATTTTATTTTGTTTAACATTTCATTTAAAGTGGTTTAAATTTGGGGTTTGTCTTTATTAAATCTGAAGAATGGGTCAGACAAGTCTAGTCCAGTTTTAGTCCTGGCTTAGTTCAACTTTAGTCCAGATTTAAAACATAAACCTGGTTCAGTTTTAGTACACGTTTCAACAGTTTGTACTTGTTTTCACATTGATTATAACGGCATAGTTAATTCACATATTATTATATGAGTTAGGGATCCAGCTTTTACAGTTCCGATACCGATGTCAAATGTCAGATTAGTCCTGCTTTAGTCCAAGTTTAGTGTTAAATTTCAGTTTTAGTTCAATCCTAGTACACATTTTATTTTGTTTAACTTTTCGTTTAACGTGGTTTAGTCTAGGGTTAGTCTTTATTAAGTCTGAAGAATGGGTCGGACAAGTCCAGTCTAGTTTTAGTCCTGGCTTAGTTCGACTTTAGTTCAGATTTAGAGCATAGACCTGGTTCAGTTTTAGTCCGATTCTTGTACACATTTGAACAGTTTGTACTTGTTTTCACATTGATTGTAATGGCATAGTTAATTCACAGATCATTATATAAATTAGGGATGTAGCTTTTTCAGTTCCGAGACCGATGTTGACACTGACTTTAAGTGTCTGCTGATACCTGATATGAACAGATACGAGTGTTGGAATGGAAAATGACACTTATTTTTCTCTCTTAGCCTATTACACAAGAGCTCCAACTGTGTTACGCAACTGTTATTCATCTTTCACAGAACTCAGGAACAACAAATAGTTCAAACACTGACGTTCTAGGAAAAAGAAAAAGCTGAAAGTAGTCTTCTTACACCTAAGAAAAGGTCCCAAAAACTGATATCGTGGAACTGATACCCAATCCAGCAATTTTTTTCAGTATCAGTATTGGTGCATCCCCAATATTACAAATCACGATTTCAGTTCATGTTTAGTTTTGGCTTCGTTTTTGAACAAGTCAGAACTAAAAGGGCCAGATAAAAGTAGTCCAGGGCAGGTTTAGTTCCAGATTAGTCCAGGTTTAGTATCAAATTTCAGTTTTAGTCCAATCCGAGCACGCATTTTATTTTGTTTAATGTTTATATAACCATTACTATTACATGGGAGTTCATTTAAAGTGGTTTAGTCTGGTGTTATTCTTTATTAAGTCTGAAGAATGGATCTAGTCCAGTTTTAGTCCTACTTTAGTCCAGATTTAGCACATAGACCTGGTTCAGTTTTAGTCTGATCCTTGATTGAGCAGTCTGTACTTGGTTTCACATTGATTATAATGGCATAGTTAATTCACAAATTATTATAAATTACTTTTCCAGTTCCGATACCAATGTCAAAAGTCAGATTAGTCCTGCTTTAGTGTCAAATTTCAGTTTTAGTCCAATCCTAGAATGAAAAGTTAAACAA
The DNA here is from genome assembly GCF_026225935.1 of Boleophthalmus pectinirostris. Lineage (NCBI taxonomy): Eukaryota > Metazoa > Chordata > Actinopteri > Gobiiformes > Gobiidae > Boleophthalmus > Boleophthalmus pectinirostris. The sequence goes on from NW_026571404.1 coordinate 9,970,322, forward strand.
AATAAAATGCATTTAAAGTGGTTTAGTCCGGGTTTAGTCTTTATTAAGTCTGAAGAATGAGTCAGACAAGTCTAGTCCAGTTTTAGACATGGCTTAATCTTATTTTAGTCCAGATTTAAAACGTGGACCTGGTTCAGTTTTAATCCGATTCTTGTACACATATGAACAGTTTGTACTTGGTTTCACATTGATTACAATGGCATCATTAATCCACAAATTGTTATAAATCAGTATCAGTGCATCCCTAATGTTATAAATCACAATTTCACTTACATATGAAACCAAGTAAAGTTTTTGCTTTCTCATTGCACCATCCTAAACATTTTTCCATTTCATTTCAAATCTGCGTAAATTGACGTATCTTGAAATTCTGAAGTAGAAAGAAAGAAGAAAAGCGTCTTCATTTCACAATTCAATTCATGTTTGAGCAGTAAAAACGGCATGAATAATCGCGAGCCTGTTACAACACTGGGTCATTTTAAGTTCAAATTTCACTTCTTTTCGGGTCGACTTCTTAAACTTCAATGCAACCCTTTCACACGCCGCTTCCCGTCACTGTAACAACAAACCCACAATGGCCGAAACCAACGTCGTCCATATTACGGTCGGTTTGTGGAGCGTGACTGCATGCAATCTTGGGTTTTTACTTTTAAACTCGCCAGGCTCGTTCCCTCCCGTCCCCTCCCCGGCATTTCTACCTCCGCTCGCCCAACCCCCACCTCTCCCTCCTCCTCTTGGGACCGCTTCAACAGTGCCGCTTTCAACGCTAAGGTCATTAAAGGTCATTCCGGTCTCCAAACAAGCCAACGCACAAGCTTAGTCCAGTTCGTTTCTCCCCGTTAGCACGCTCAGCAGTTGAATTCACAGTATTCTTACAGCATTTCTTTAGAAAGTTATAAAGCCATAACTAAAATGCATTCAGGGGCATGTAAAAGACACCAACGTTAAGCCTGTCCAGTGAAATGTTTGCGATTTGACGTGCAATGGTTCTCAAACTGAGGTGGTTCTCTTTTCAGTCCTTGTTAAATCCAGGTTTAGACCAAGATTAGACCTGGTTAAGACCTGGTTTAGTTCATCTTTAAGGTAAGGTCTGCTCTTACATAGTAGTAGCACATTTCAATCCGTTATAATTACACGGGATTTCGATTATTTGTCAACGTGGTTTAGTTTTGAGCGAGTCTGACTAAACGGGCCAGGTACAAGTCGTCCAGGGCAGGTTTAGTTCAAGATTAGTCCTGCTTTAATATCAAATTTCAGTTTCAGTCCAAACCTAGTAAGCATTTTATTTTGTTTAACTTTTATATAAGCATTATAAATCCATGGGAGTTCATTTAAAGTGGTCTAGTGGTTAGTCTTGATTAAAGTCTGAAGAATGGGTCAGCGAAATACCACAAGTCTAGTCCAGCTTTAGTCTTGGCCTAGTCCTACTTTAGTCCAGATTTAGCACATAAACCTGGTTCAGCTTTAGTGCAATCCTAGTACGCATTTTATTTCTTTTAACATTTATATAAGCATTATAATTACATGGGAGTTCTTTTAAAGTAGTATAATCGGGGTTAGTCTTGATTAAGTCTGAAGAATGGTTCAGTGAAATACAACAAATCTAGTCCAGTTTTAGTCCTGGTCTAGTCCTACTTTAGTCCAGATTTAGCACATAGACTTGATTCAGCTTTAGTCCAATCTTATTACGCATTTTATTTTGTTTAACTTTTATATAAGCATTATAAATCCATGGGAGTTAATTTACAGTGGGGTTAGTTTTTATTAAGTGTGAAGAATGGGTCAGCGAAATACAACAAGTCTAGTCCAGTTTTACTCCTGGCTTAGTCCTACTTTAATCCCGATTTAGCACATAGACCTGGTTCAGTTTTAGTCCGATCCTTGTACACGTTTGATCTCGATTTAGCATGTTTAACTTTTATATAATAAGAAATGCTATTTTCGGTTGCTTGACAACACTTGAAAAGCCAAATATTTGTAAATAGTTATTTACTTCGTGTGACAAGTTTGAAAACCACTGCTGTATTGTTAATGCTAAAATGTATTCCTTGTGTTTAAATGCAAGAATACAGTGTACACAACCTTCATGGTGTCGTCCCCTTTAAGGAAAAAATGTACAATAAAACATTTTTTTTCATCTCCAAGGCAATGGATAGTCAAACCACAACAACTTTTGAATACCCCTTCTGCCATTCAAGGGCTGTTTCTCGCAATTAGTGTTCTCAACAATTACAGCAGGCCACCAAGGTACAGAATAAAGTGCTTTTTTTCTTAAAAGGTGAGTTAAATAATTAAAGAAACTAAGTAAAAATGGTCGCTGGGGTACCAAAATGTCAAGACACAGCTAAACAAATGGAAGATGGTCAAAAGATGGAGCTTGTTTTTTTTAAATATATCCACAGATTATGTTTAAGAATGAACACTCAGTCACTTGTATTGTCCGTGATGGGAGACGTTCACATTTCAGAAGGATTCAAGGTAAGACTTTGTCCAGCCGCACTCAACACATCCAGAAGACAAGTCCACGAAAACAGGTTTGAAATCTGAACTTTGCTGTGTAGTCCGATAGCATCCACAATATTAGTTTGAAAGACAGAAAAAACTACAGAAAGCCGTTTAAATGAGTAGTTTAGGGGTGGGCGAGATGCGACGAAAACTCAAATTACTGACCACCATTTTGCTAAAACAGCGAATTGTCAATCAAATTCCAATTTTTCCGTCCACGCCTCCTATTGGTCAGCCGCAGCGTGCCCTGAGTGAGTGACAGGTGAATTTAACCAATCACAAAGAAGCGTGAGCAGATTATTTTAGTTAACACAATAACACGACACCGACGTTTACATGAACTAAAATCAAAACTGTGAGCTGGCTCCAAAACAATCTTGATTATTTTTTGGCCATTTCGCCCACCCCTACCTAGAAGCAAATGTTTTAAATTAAGAATAAAAACACTAAGGCTACGTTCAGACTGCAGGGCTTAACGCTCAATTCAGATTTTTTTGTGAAATCCGATGTTTTTGCGAGGTCGTTCACATTTCCAATTAAATGCGACTTGTATGTGACTCCAGTGTGAACATTAAACGGCCCGAAAGTGTCCCACATGTGACACTGGAGACACGACGACGTCAACCGCAGCGAGCGTGCTCTGTGTTTACGGAAGTTGTACAAAGATGGACGTGAGCATTGAGCACATGGAGATTTTAAAGTTCCTCTCGTACCAGAGCCAGAACGTGAACAACTTATTTGTTTTAAGGAGGAGATTGAGAAGTAGAAGGACGAGGTTTTTGGCCGTGGTGTTTTGTGGGACAGCGGCAGCGACGTCCGTTGAAAGGAACGTGTGGATGTGGAGACGTAGCCAAGAGTGATGAGTGGTGATGTGCTTCGCTTCAGTGACACGGAGTTCATTAATAATTTTCGCCTACTTCAGCGCAGAATAGTGAGATTTGTGACTTGTTGATAACGTGTAGGTCGGATGGATGCGCTTTGGCCGTTCAGACTGAAGTCGCATGTCAAAAGATCGGATATGTATCGGTTTTAGGAGCACATATCGAAGTGGCCTGGGTCACATTTGAAAAAATCGGATCTGTGTCGTTCAGACTGTCATTAAAAGATCAGATACAGGTCACATAGGGTCGAAAAAAATCGGATTTGGGTCACTTCAGGCTGCAGTCTGAACGTACCCTAATTGTCATATTTCGATGTTGAGGAATAGTAATATGCTGAGTTAAGAACAGGATAGTGACTAATTCTAAGACCTAAGCCTAAACCAAAAAGCTGAAGTAGACTGTTTTTATAATGCATTTTCTGCCGTTGTGTCACTGAGACCACATGTTATATTGAGGTATTTTCCATCAAAGTCATCAAACTATCCCAAATGTTGCAAAATTTGTTCCAGACTTAGCAGTTGGGGGGGTTGCGTTGCCTGAAACCCGTGAGTCATGTTCTAGTTTGTGGTTGTGCTATCGATGAGTCAAAGTTATGAGTTATGAGTCGTAAGCGGAAAATGGACAGGTTTGTCACTCGTTTGGAAAGGTCGGGGGAAGCCGAAGAAGAAGCGGGAATGGGGATCAGAAGAGGGGAGAAATATTGGCAAAGTTAGATGCAGCCAGCTTTGGTAACAGCCAGAAAAATAGTGCCATATTTAGGGGTTTATTAGAGTTCGTAAAGTAGGCTTGCTTCATCATAACGATTCTTGTGCTTTTAAAAGAAGTCTTCAAAGTACCCTTTCTTCAAATGAATCACAAGCAAATGGAGTGTTGAGCTTTGTGCTTTTTATAGCAAACTATAACTCTGTACATTTGATCTCGTATTTTGCGAGCGCAGTCTGAGCCAAGTTTAGTCCTGATGTAGACTTTGGTTTGGTCCTGTTTGTTTGTTACAGTCCTGGTTTAGTCCCGATTTTCGTGCGGAGTGCAAGCAAGGACGCAGGAAGAACTCACGTGACTGAAGGCTGTAAATACTATAAATAATTATTTTATTAAGGATGGCAAAATACTTGTTACATTGCACATTGATCGTGGACTAGGGTTGTCAAAAGATAAGAAAATCTAGCACCGAAAGAAGGAAGAAAAGCATAAAAAAGGACAAAACTGGACCTTTCCTGAACAGTTTGAGAGTGATCTTGATTTGCAGAACTAGTATAAGACCGAAAGTTTGATGATTTGTGTTGAAATGTGTTTTTTTTTTATCATTGTGGCATCAAAATCGTATAGAATTTTAAGTATGGTGACAACACTTTCAAGGAAGGTAAGCAACTTCTTTCTGAAACGTTGCTGGGCTTCATGATTGCCAAAGAAACGGTAAACCGAACGTGATTCCAACATGATTTGAGATCGCGTTAACCAAAATATATTGTGGATGCTATAAAAAAAAAAACACAGCTTCAATGGTTTAAAACATCAGTGTGGACATGGCCTGCCTGAAGTCCAGAAAGAAAGGAGAAAGAAAGGTAGAAAAAATCCAACATGAACGCCACCGTTTATGGATCGATCCTCATGACGACGGCGAGGAGAGCAGCAAGATTCTGTGGTAGAAAGGTGGACTCAAGAGAAAGATAATAAATACATTCTGGTTCTTATAGTGTCATTATCCGGTTCTACAGAAATATGAATAAAATCTAAAAAATAAAAAAAAAGCAGGAATCGTCCATGTCAGTTCATAGTAAACCACGGAGATGTTGGCCGTTTAGTTGCTCCCTTATCCTGTCTCTCGTCACTCCACGTTGGCGGACATTTTCCACCAGCCTTGTGTGAAAAGGAAGAAAAAAAAGTGTATAAATAGTAGCTGTGGCAACCGCACGTACTCCTCTTCCTGGGTCTGCGAGCACGGTGTGAGGATTGGTGACCTCTTTTGTCCCTCCTCAGCTCCTGTAGTGGACAAAAGATACATGTCAGGACGATTGGTAAAACGGAAAGACCTTGGAAATACTAAAAAAAACCCACAAATCTTAACATTTTTGACTAGTCCTATGTTTGAAAGACTAGTCTGGTCTTGCTTTACTTTCGGTTATTTTATTTTTAGTCATTTTAAGAACCTCTCCCAGTCCGTGCATCATTCGTTTTTCAATATAAAACCAAAAATAAGAAATCGACAAAAACAACAATTTTCTTCATAATTTGTCTCCAAAACCAAAATGAAAAAACGGATAACGACTCATTTTTTCAGTTTTCGATTTTGTGTTTAAATGAATAATGAAAAAAATAGAAAGACCATTTCCCATTTCCTTGACTTAAACTATGATGCGGGACTTTTTGCCGCATACGGACGGAAGCAGGAATGACCTAGGTCCAGGACCAGACAAGAACCAGACTGGGACTGAGACCAGGACTTAGACCGGAACCAGACCACGACCGAGTCTGGGACCAGACCAGGACCGGGACTGAGGCCGGGACTGAGACTGGGACCAGACCGGAACTAGACCGGGATTGAGACCAGGACCAGACCAGGACTGAAAATGATTTAGTCCTAGTTTAGCCCTGTTTTAGTTCTGATTCAGTCCTGGTTCAGTCTGTAAGTCCGGCATCGCAGTTTAAGTCACAGAAACGGGAAACGGCTGTTACCCGCTTTTTCCATTATTCATTTAAACACAAAATAAAAAAATTTAAAAAAAATGAATTGTTATCAGTTTTTTCATTTTGGTTTTGGAGACAAATAATGAAGAAAACAGTTATTTGTTCATTCATTTTTCAAAATAAAGCCAAAAATAAGAAAACGAAAATACGATACACCAATTTCTCCCAACAGACATTTTTCACAACGGCTGGAAGTGCTGAGATGTAGGTATGTTAATGCTTTTCTATGGACTAAATATCTGTGGAAATGTCTTGTGCATTTCCCACCAGCTTCATAAATCTACCCCATCAACAAATCTTCAGCCAACAAGATTGACAAAGGACAAATTCTGTCCATGAAAAATGTATCCATTAAGAAAGACGAAAACGTAAAGGCGAACAACGACTGAGCAAAACTAACATTATGGTCATAAATAAAACATTCATAACTTGTGAACTCAGACTGATTCTACAATTAAAAATAAAAATCGATTTCATGATGTAGATATTCACATCGACAGAGCTTTTTTGCAGTTTAAATGCGAGACATTTAATCTTTGAACATCTGTACCATTTGAACTGCACAAATCTCTCAATATCATGAAATCGATTTTTTACTTTAATTATAGATTCGGTCTGAGTTCACAAGTTACTTATTAACGAATGACTTATTACTTATGTTTTATTCATGACCATAAGATTAGTTTTGCTCAGGAATAGTTCACTAATGCGTCGTTGTTGTTCGCCTTTACATTTTCGTCTTGATAGTTGTGGATAAATTCTTCATGGACAGAATATATTCTTTGTCGACCTTGTTGGTTGAAGATTTTGACGATGGGGCAGATCTATGAAGCTGGTGGAAAATACGCCAGACATTTCCACAGATATTTTGCCAACCGGAAGCAACGCGGCACTTCCGGCCCTTGTGACAAAAGTCCATCTGCACAAACAACCTCACTGATAACACACAACTCAATCACTTTCAGAGCACATTCAAAAGTGGGGGAAGTGCGTTGCCCAAGGACACAACAACAGCACGTCCAGATCAGCGCCATTTGAGCTACTCCCACGTAGTCCACAAAATATGAACCTGGTCTAGAACACTGTAATAGCCCAAGATGGATAGATTATCTGCAGAAAAAAAGTATTATCATTTTCTCTTCTATTGATTTAGGACCATTTGGTTAATTTTATTTTTAATTATGGCCATTTATCTCAGTAACTAGTCCAACTGAATCCTCTTTTTTCCAAACCACATGCATTTACAGACTGAGGATTGATCATAGAGCTCATTAATTACACAGTTCTACCTCCCCTTGAATATTTACTGAGATTCATTTAATCACAGCTAGTTTTAATTTTGATAATTTGTTTAGTCTTTGTGGATGGGCATTTATCACACTGATGTAAATCTGTAGCACACACTCAATTCATGTCGACCTGCCTTCTTTGTTGAGACAAAACTCAAGTCCCTATGGTGTAAAATTAAATCAAAAACTAACCCTGTACTTTAGATCTGTACATGTCCTGAATCTGTACACTTTTAAAATGTTAACTTGTCTAGTCTTGGATTAAAAGTTCAGACCTGGTTTAGTTACAGTTTAGTCCTGGTTTAGTCCTGTAGTTTAGATCTGTATATTACCTGAAATATAATTAGTTATTGTTCAGTCTTTTTTGTCAGTTCTTCTGGGAGCTTTTAAAATGTGAACTTGTCTAGTCTTGGTTTAGAAGTTTAGTCCTTGTCTAGTCGTGGTCTAGTCGTGGTTTAGTCGTGGTTTAGTCGTGGTTTAGTCATGGTTTAGTCATGGTTTAGTCATGGTTTAGTCCTGGTTTAGTCCTGGTTTAGTCCTGGTTTAGTCCTGTAATTTAGATCTGTACATTACCTGAAATATAATTCATTTATTAGTTATTGTTTAGTCTTTTTTCTTCTAGACACTTCTAAAATGTGAACTTATCTAGTCTTGGTTTAGAAGTTTAGTCGTGGTTCAGTTGTGGTTTAGTCCTGGTTTAGTCCTGGTTTTGAAGTTTAGTCCTGGTTTAGTCCTGGTTTTTAAAATGTGAACTTATCTAGTCTTGGTTTAGAAGTTTAGTCCTGGTCTAGTCCTGGTCTAGTCCTGATTTTGAAGTTTAGTCCTGGTTTAGTCCTGGTATAGCCCTGGTTTTGAAGTTTAGTCCTGGTTTCTGGTTTAGCCCTGGTTTAGTCCCAGTTTAGTCCTGATTTAGCCCTGGTTAACCCTGTAGTTTAGATCTGTACATTACCTGAAATATATTTCATTTATTTGTTATTGTTCAGTCTTTTTTCCAATTCTTCTGGACATTTTTAAAATATGAACTTTGAACAGAATCCTATTATTAAAACTAAAGATAAATCGCAAATCTAATAACAATCCCAAATGCTCGTCTGAAAAACCACAATTTGATATTTTCCACAAATGATTCAAGCTCCAGTTTATATTTCGTTAATACTTATTGTTCAGTCATGGTTTAGATCCAAACCCTTTGTGTTTTGGACAGGGGTATAAAGATAATATCCCAAGGACTCGTTCTCTACATTGGCGTACCAATAAATTTCAGAAGTTCATGAGCAAATTTTAATGAAATGTTCGTTTCTCATAGTCCTTACTTAATTATTGTTGTCATTATTTCCGTAAAAGTCATTGAAAATTTGGGATTGTAGATCATAAAAAATGGAAATATTCAAGAAATGATCAAAGTTGAGGTTTCTTTCTTTGAGAACTTTGAGAACCACTGCTTTAAATCTCTGGCCGTGTACAAATAAAAGCTTTTTAATTATCATCATTAGGGGCGTAACGATATCCAAGTCTCGCGATACGATATCGTCACAGTATGAACCTCACCGTACGATATTTTTTGTGATATCGTGGGAAAGCTCACGATTAAGGATGTAACAATATCCAAATCTCATGGTACGATATTTATTGCGACATTTTGTGGAGGCTGACAAAATTTTCTTAAAATGAAAACAACGTTCCTCCTTGTGATGTCATGTGGTAATACAGGAAGTGCTCCACTGTGTTTTTAAACTCCATACAACGTCACAAGAATCATTTAGATAACTTCAGCCCTGGAATTGGCAATCTTTACTGAAGAAAGGTTTATTATATACAGCTGAGATTTTTTATTACATATTTTTCTACTTTATTTTGACTTGTACATGTACATATTCAAAACTTAATATTCTACTTTTTCCTTTTAAAATGCCTTGACAGGATTTAATCCAAAGAACTAAGACTTAAAAGTGCTTAGAACTTATTTCTTCTTATAGTCTGCACTGACATTGAAAGGATCATGGTCTATGTAGTTCCCTCTGTCTTTTTTTAGTTACTGCTGCACCATAACTCATAATTTAAGCAAAGAGACTTGTAATTCGATATATTGTGATGGTCCACGATATTATTGTGAGAACTTTGATGATACGATATCACGATATTTCTTGGATCTATTTAAGTCTTGGTTTTAGTCCAAACGTAGCTGCAGTGTGAACAAAAGGTTCTGGTTTAGTCCCGTTTTCCTGAAAACCTGGCTCCTGACATGTCTTGTTAGCCTTTTAAACATTATGGATATCTGTTAAGTAGACGTCAGCCACTTTACAGTCTGCTGAAAGCGCTCTGCGGCTGACAGAGCAAGAAAAACACTTTCTTTACGAGCTGTGGAAAAAGTACCAAATATAGTCGTGTCTTAACCCTTTATTCACAAAACTAACTGGTCTTTTTTGGTCTGTTGCAGAATAAACACGGCGCTTGGGAGCCATCTCTGACTGAGCCCCATATCGCGTTGAGACAATATTTAACTTTCGGAGAGCTGGCGTCTTGACAACTACCCAGAGGTCATTGCACACACACCAACAGGTTTGGTGAGGTCTACAAACCTGCTTCAGCATGATACAAGTCAAATTAAGTGGAGAAAATTACGCTGACACAACAACACAGTGTTTTTCATTAACAGAAGGTGCATAGGTAACTTCATACCCTTTTATTGTCTAAAAACAAGATGAACAAAAAAGACGTACAACAAATGACATTCTATGCTTTGTGGTTTCCACTGTCATAAACCAAGTAGTTTTTCGGACTATAAGTTGCACTTTTTTCATGGTTTAGGTGGTCCTGCGACTTACACTCCAGTGTGATTTATACATACAAATGTTCACACTGACAGCTGTGAGAGGCTCTAGTCTTGTGTGTCAGTATCTGCTGCTCCTATTACTTCTGCACCACTGTCACTTGGTTCTACTGCGCATGTTTCCTGCAGAAAGAGGCACTGTCCTGCTATAGGTAGTGAAATATGCAGCTGAAAACGGTACTCGAGCAGCAGAAACTTTGGAGTGAGCGAGAAACTTGCGAGGGACTGGTGGAAAGTGGGAATGGAGCACACAACTTCACAGCAACTGGGCGGGAGCACCATGCAACTTTCCTGGAAGTCACTGGATGGATCGACAAAACCTGGACTTCAGGAACAACCAAAACCATCCTGTCGGGATTCAGAAAGGCCAGAATAAATGTAACTGGAACTGAGGCTGAGTCTGATGCGTCTACACAGAAGAGGAAGCGGCAGAGTTTGCGGAGTTGCTCAGAAGTGACACCAAGGATGAAGAATTGAATGGATTTAGTGATTTGGATTGAGACAGACAGTTTGGTAAACTTCTTCTGTTTATGCTGCATTTATCTGAAGAACTGTTCATATGTGACGTTAACAGTGTGTTGTTCTCTGTTCTGCTGTTATTACTGTAACTTGCCTTTCAAGATGAAATGTCAGTTCCTGGTCTCTGATTTTCTAAAATAAATTTCCCCCAAAAAGTGTGACTTGTAGCCTGGTGTGACTTATGTTTTTTTCTTCTTCTTTACTAATTTTTTGGCTGGTGCGACTTATACTCTGAAGCGACTTACCGAAAAATACGGTATACTGACTCTGCAATAGTGGCCATACGTGAAATTTTAAAAAGATACTCTCATACTCAGAGTCTCAGTACAGGAAAAAGCTACTTGTGTAAAGAAAAGTTTTATTACAGCTGATTAAACGACCCAGTCACTCCTAAATTTCCATCTAACTCACATCATGCCTTCTCCCTTCTGCTGTTGTGATAATGAACTCGTAAAATCTGGATCAACCCACACACCCATGGACCTAAAGACTAAAGGACTAAAGGAATACAGTCCTAATGGAAACACTTAAATAGTAAAAGGATCATCAAGAGATTATGTTTATAGCAATTTGTCTGATAGTAGAGGGCAATGAACTGGCAATCCACGGGTTAGGAGGCGATCTGCTCAACACATCAAAGCCAACAGCCAATCATTAAAACAACTCGAGTGAAACTGGTTATCACATCTGACTTCTTTTGTCCATGGTCAACAGATAAACTGAATTGGTTTAATCTTTACGGGGTTTATGTTTATATAAATACATTAAAAAGAAGCAATTGGATACAGGTGTTGCACTGGTGTTTCTTCATCAAAAACATACTTGGTGTTTCGTTTTTTTTTCATTCACAAGTTAGAATTGTCTCATACCGAAAACAACGTTCCACCTTGTGATGTCATGTGGCAATACAGGGAATGCTCCACTGTGTTTTTAAACTTCATGCAACTTCACTAGAATCATGTGAGTAAATTCAGCCCTGAAAAACAGTTTATAATATATAGCTTTAGAGATAGAGATTTTTTTTATTATTTACTTTTGTATTTTATTTTGACTTCCATAAACATTTATATCAGGGCCGGGCAAGTATTATTTTCATTTGGGCCACGTGAAAAACAGAAAACATTGTGGAGGGCCAGGCCAAAATGCCCAAATTAAGTCAATTCTGCATAATATTAACTGTATTTCTTTATAAAATGCAGTAAATATCATTGTTTTGATGAGCTGGACAGACTGGTAAGAGTTTAAAACTAAGTAATGAAAAGTGAGGTTGCCTTACAAAAAATGTAATTTAAAAACCATTGCTAAAATAAAAGCAATGCAGCTTTAGGCCCTGTTTACACAAGAACGATTGCGGGTAAAAATGACAACATATTTTTATCGTAAGTGGCTTTCTTTCAGACGGTGAGGGCGTTTTTGGGGCTTAAAAATGCAAAAATCTGAAACCACCCTCCAGAGTGGAAAAGTTGAATATGCTCCGCCGTAGCTTTTCCGTCTACACTGCCCAAGACGCAAAACTCTGGTCAGATCTGCTCACGTCGCATACACATTTACGTCACACACATCACCACTTAGCGTCACCACCGAGCCGCCTGGCATGCATACACAATCGAGTTTCACACACTTTTGCGTCACCGTATGAACGCAGATTTCCTCCAGAAAACGCTCGTCTAAATGTGGAATAAAAAGTGAAGACGCGACACCACTTCTGTGTCTTCTGTTCAGACCATCGTCATATAAACACAGCCTCAGTCCACGCAGGAGTTAAAATTATAAAACATGTTTATTTTGTAATTCCGACTGAGCATAAAGGGGCCAGTCAGAGTCAACCAAAAGGCCATATGGGATCTGGGAGCTGTACAACGCCCAGGTCTGATGTCAAATAACGCATAATTATATAAATCAGTCTCTACGCCAGTTTTGTTAGAATTTATTATTACCATTTATATTCTTTACTCTTTGTTGTTATAATATATTGTGATGTGTGAGCTACCGTGTCCAAGTCATTTCCATTGTAGTTTGTCTAACGCTAAATCTACGTTTATATGATGACGATCTGAACAGAAGACGCAAAAGTGGCGTCGCGTCTTCACTTTTTATTCCGCGTTTAGACGAGTTTTCGGGAGGAAATCTGCGTGCATACGGTGACGCAAAAGTGTGTGGAATTTGATTGGGTATGCATGCCAGGTTTCTGTGTACTGTATGTATGTGACGTAAACTCGTACGTGACGTGAGAAGATCTGACCAGAGTTTTGTGTCTTGGGCAGTGTAGATGGAAACACTACGACGGAGCGTATTCACCTTTTCCACTCTGGAGGGTGGTTTCAGATTTTTGCGTTTTTAAGCTTCAAAAACGCCGTCACTGTCTAAACGAAAGGCACTTCCGATAAAATATTTTGTCGTTTTCAAGTCTGAAAGGTAGTTGGGAACATGAAAACCACCACTTCATGACATCACAAGGTGAAATGGAGCATTTTGAGCGTTGGAGATGTAAACACACTAATAATAAAGTGTTACTCAAACGTGTGAATCAACAAAACAAAACAAAACCCAACTCTGACGATGTGTTTGAACATTCTCGCATGGCTAAAACCTCAATAGTCAATTTTGCATAACATATAAAAACCTGTAATTATCTGCAATTATGTTATGACACAAACTTTACACAATTATTATGTAAACTATTTTGAGTAGGGCTTGACAGTGCGATGTTCCAGACGCAGTTCATTTGCCCTCCGAGTGAATGACGAGGTTGGCTGCGCTCCCCTGAGCCGAGGCATCCAGCCAAAATGACATCCATATCTCCACTTAATGTAAAACATGCCCCAGAAATGTTGAAACGTGATTACCCCGGCAACGCAATAAATCTAATTAAGTAGTTACGGGCACTAAGGAGAGCGTAATGTTATATCAGCCAGACCCAAAGCTGCAGCCCAACTTCAAATGAGAAAATGTTACACCGATTCTGGTTACAGGAGAACATATAATACACTTGATGGTGGGGTGGTTGCCTTCAAATAATCCTGGTCTAAGTCCTGATTAAGTCCTGGTATAGGTTACGTTCTGGTTCAGCCTTGATTTAGCCCTGGTTTAGACCTGGTTTAGAAGTTTAGTTGTGGTTTAGCTCTGGTCTAGTCCTGTTTAGTCCTGGTTTAGCCCTGTTTAGCCCTGGTTTAGCCCTGGTTTAGCCCTGGTTTAGGGCTCGTTCAGGTTTATTAGAGGTTTCGCCCTGGTTTAAAAGTTTAGTCTTGATTTAGTCCTGGTTTAGTCTTGGTTTAGAGGTTTAGCCCTGGTTTAGAAATTTAGTCCTGGTTTAGTCTTTGTTTAGCAGTTTAGTTTTGGTTTAGAAGTTGAGTCCTGGTTTAGTTCTGGTTTAGTCTTTGTTTAGTCCAGGTTTCGCCCAGGTTTAGAAGTTCACTCCTGGTTTAATCTTGCTCTAGCACTGGTTTAGTCTTGGCTTAGAAGTTTCGCCCTGGTTTCGAAGTTTAGCTCTGATTTAGTCCTGGTTTAGAAGTTTAGTCCTGGTTAAGCCCTGATTTAGTTCTGGTTTAAAGGTTTAGCCCAGGGTTCGTCCTGGTTTCGCCCAGGTTTTGCCAAGGTTTCGATGTTTAGCCCTGATTTAGTCCTGGTTTAGTCTTGGTTTAGTTCAGGTGTAGAAGTTTAGTCCTGGTTTAAAGGTTTCGCCCTGGTCTCGCCCTGGTCTCGCCCCGGTCTCGCCCTCGTCTCGCCCTCGTCTCGCCCTGGTCTAGTTCAGGTAGAAGTTTAGTCCTGGTTTAAAAGTTTAGCCCTGGTCTCGCCCTGGTTTAGAAGTTTACTCCTGGTTTAATCCTGCTTTAGCACTGGTTTAGTCTTGACTTGCCCTGATTTAGCCCAAAGTTCTGTTGAAATCCTAGTGAGAAAAAAACACTTGCAGTTATTTGTACATCGAGTTTTCCGTCTTCTACACGGGGCTGATAGTAATGAAATGAATCTTTTAGTTTACTGAACTGAACTGAAAACTAAACAGCAAATCCTCACAATATTTTTTCAATCATTCATTCAAATTCTAAATACATTTGAATTGCACATAAAAAAAATAAAAAAAACTCCAAAATGACTGAACAGCTTGACTTGGAGCTGGAACAATAAACAATTAATTAAGTGAATGTACCAAGCAGTTCTTGTTGACATCAGTACAATCTGTTCCTCAGCTGCCAATGGAGCTTTGGTTATGTATTCAGAGACGGATTTACGACGACACAAGTGGAGCACAAGTGACCCACGGCATAAAACTCGTCAAAGTAAACAAGAGTTGTGCAATAAAAAACACGTGATATAAAGGTTACCTAATGTTATTTTGTTTTTCATTATTGTTTCCAAGTGGATTTCCTTCACTTCCTTTAGACTGACTCAGACCTGGTACGGATCAAGCCAAGTTTTTGTTAGATAAACATTTGGTTAAGTCCAGGTTTAGAGGATTAAACTGTTGATACAGTCCTCAGAGCGTTCATTGTACAACGGTAAATAAGAAGTAAAAGGGTTTAAGTCCTCTTTTAGATCAGGTTTAGCCCAGATTTTTGGAAAGGTCTGACATGTTTTATTTGAGCGTATATACGAATATTCCAGGACTGCTTGATCAAGATTATTTTGGTTAACATTGAAACCATGATTCAAATGATTATTTTTTAGTTACACAACGCATTTATTCAGCATTTCTCTCTCTCAAAAAAACCCTTAACATTTTTTTATTGATAATTTATGCAAAACTTTCAAATTGTAAATAAATATAGGCTACAAATTTGTACCTTAGAGCATTTTTGCGACGTATAAAATTAATAAAATATACTTTGAACATGAAATAAGGCATAGAAAAACATAAATGTATCCCAAAAAAAACCTCTATACACAGCTGTTCTACAATTTCTATGTAAAAAAAAAATACAAAAAATCATCTCAAAATAAACTGTAAATAAGCTTTATCATTACAAATCCATTATATGAGTTTTGAAGATCGTTTGACACATGAAATCGTAATCGCGAACAAAATTCGATTAATTGCACAGCCTCTTACAATAATCAATATCCAAATAGCTGCTATGGTAGATGTTTTTTTTTAGTAACAGTTAGATTTTAAATACAGAGCAAGGCCCATATCTGTATTTAAGTCATAGTTCATAGTTAACCGAAATATTGTGATATCATATGGTCAAAGTTCTCACAATAATATCGTGGACCATCACAATATATCGAAATACAAGTCTCTTTACCTAATTTAAGAGTTATGGTGCAACAATAGCTACAAAAAGACAGAGGGAACTACATAAACCATGATCCTTTGCTCCATTTCAATGTAGACTGCAAGAAAAAATAACAGTTCTAAGCACTTTTAAGTCTTAGTTCTTTGGATTAAGTCTTGTCAAGGTATTTTAAGAGGAAAGAGTAGTGTATTAACAGGTTTTTTTTAGCCTCAACAAAATATCGCAATAAATATCGTACCGTGAGATGTATTTCATGAAAATATCGTACCGAGAGATCTGGATATTGTTACATCCCTAATCGTGAGCCTCCCCTCCATACTGTGAGCTTTTCCACGATATCGCAATAAATATCGTACCGTGAGTTTCATACCATGACGATATCGTATCATGAGCCTTGGATATCGTTACACCCCTATTTGGGATTAACGATATCCAAATCTCTTATCACGATATGCATCTCACGGTACGATATTTATTGCGATATTTTAGAGAGGCTGATATAATTGTAGACAGGACACTTTTTTGCTTTTAAAACACCTTGACAAGATTTTGTTGTGAATTATTTCCGTTATAATCCCAAGAATTCAAGCAAAAACATATTTCATCATGTTGTCTGCGCTGAAATGAATCATGGGATATGTAGTTCGTGACGTTTATTATCTATTGATATTATAAAACCATGCATTTAAGCAAAGATATATTGTGACAGCCCACGATATTATAGTGAGACTTCTGGCGATATATCACGATATTTCGGTTATTGTTACATCTCTATTAACCGTATTATTACTTCTGTTTGCATGTTCTCTCATTATCTGTTCAAAAAGACTAATTTGTTTCACTAAGGACAATATGAGAATGTCACAGGGATTGGGGACAGTTGGGGGGAAAAAAAATATTGTCACAAATATCGGATAAATGTTGATTATTGGAGCCGTCTCGACTGTTTACCAAAACCCTCAACACAAATACTGGACCAGATACAGTCCAGCCAAACCCAATTTAGACCAGGTTTAGTCCAGATTTAATCTACTTCACCCTTTACCATTGGTAGAAAAAAAAGGGAAGGCCCTTTTTTGACAATGTTTAGTGTAAAAAGTTCAAGTACATTGCTGTATTGTTCATTGTAGTCTATAATTTGCTCAATGTTTGACAAAGCTGTACTAATGCAGTTCATTTCTATTGTTACATTGGTTCTGGGCGTGTTTATGTGAAATAAGATCTTCATCTGAGAGATTTAGTTCGGTCCAAAAGCCTCGAGCCAAACACCAGACACACAATATTAGGAACATGTGGTCTCTGCTGCTGGTTAGGTCTGATTGGCAAAATACATTAACGCACAAACTGGAAAAGTACGGTACAACTTGGGGCAGCAGTTGTAACAACGAACGCCGTTAAAAGTAGAATTTAGACAAGCACTATAAGCTAAACAAAACATAACGACAATATAATGGCTGCTTTTATGCCAGTAGAAATAATGTCAAAGCTAAATATATTCAGGCTTAGTCCAAAGTTCACCTTGTACGCAACGATTTTAAGACACCACGAATTCTTGCAAACAGAAATAAATGCGAGTTTAATAGGCTCTTTAAGTGAATACGATGGGGATAACTACAGAAATGTCCTCGTCCATCACTGTGAATGCGCTGAACCCCATTTTAATGCATTATTAGAGAGTTACCGACTTTATGTTTGGTTCCTTATTTAGACAAACGGTTCTCTTTTATACTATTATATTCTGGGACTGTTCCTGACTTGCGCTCCTGATTCATAATAAGGTCATAGTCCTTTATTCGATTAATCTGTCTTAGGTGACCAAATTTTTACTCGTCTAATATTTATTTTATTAGGATGTATAACAAGAAAAGCAGGAAGGAAAATGCATGTGAGTTTGCTGCAGCTTTTGGAATGACCGGACAGTTTAATCTTACAAAAATGAGATTTACCAGAACTGTAAACATTAAACAAAGAGGTTTTGTCAGTGACACATCTTCCCCGTTTAGTTAACTAATCAAAACAAATCTTTAGTCAACCAAGAATGCGTTTAGTCGACTACAGCCCTGTTAAGCATTAGGGCTGGATATCATTAAGAAGTTGCCGATACGATACATACATCGATACAGTGAGCTTTCGATTCGATACGATTCAGTAAAAAATAAAGGCTAAATCATGTCTGTGATACTAAAAGTCCATTTCTTGTCCAAAGTTCATATGAAATACAGCCACTTTAGTCATTAAAACAGTGAAAATGTCAAATGTGTCACATAAACAAGTCTCCTTCCTCTGAACAAACAACAAAACTGTAGTGTTGTAACAAAATAATTTACTAAAGTACACCAAAAAAATACTCTTGGTGATATATCGATACAGCAGCCCACGATATCGATACTGTATCATCACATTAAACAATATGATATATCAATATTTCAATATTTTTGCACACCCCTAGCTGCAAATAATGATTACTTTATTTATAAAAGTTCTGTTCATATGTGTTTTAGAGTTTCTATAGTATACAGGTAATGATTATGATGCCAAAAAAAGGATTAAGTTAATTTTTCATAGTTGACTAGTGGGGGTGTGCAAAAATGGTGAAATATCGTATTGTTTAATGTGATGATACGCTATCGATATATCGCCAAGAGTATTTTTTTGGTCTATTTTAATTCATCTTTTTTTTTTTTTTGCTTGTTTAGTGGAAGGAAACTCGTTCATGCGAAACATTTGACATTTTCACCGTTTTTGATGATTAAAATGGGCATGTTTCATATCAACGTTGCGAGTGGAAGACTTTTAGTATCACAACCACGACTTAGCCATTATTTTTATTCAACCATACTGAATCGATTTGAAATATATCGTATCGAATCGAAAGCTCACTGTTTCGTATCGTGGCCTGTGTATCGAGGTATGTATCGTATCGGCAACTTCTTAACGATACCCAGCCCTACTGACTACTCACAATTAGTCGATTAATCATTGCAGCCCTGTTAAACATCATGCAAAAATCACCTGTTAAGTGTAAAATGCTTCGGTGGTACTGACCTACGTGTCGCAGTGGGACAGCAGCGATGTGATTTCGGGGCTCATGTACCCCACGGCCTTGGCTGCCTCCAGGATGGCCCTCCGGTACATGCCCTTCTTCTTTCGGTTGAAGCGGGACCTGAAGAGCTCTCTGAACGGCGACAGTTTAGCGACGGACAGCTGCGAGGTGGTGGGCGAGCCGAACCACGCCACCTTCGCCTGGGGCCACTGCGCTTCACAAGTGGCCGTTTCCTGTTTGCGCGTCCCACTTATGCTAAGCACCCGCGCGGGCCACCAGGGGAAACCGTGAATCTTCCCCCAGACTATGTCTCCCACGGAAACGGCGTGCCCCTCCTCGGTAACGCACTTGGTCATGCTGCGGGTGTGCAAGCGGACCGTGATCGGCGGGACAGTCTTGCACCCGTCCCGAGTCGGAACGGAGGAAGAGGTAACGGAGAGGTCCTCCCCCGGGGCGAGATCGCAAAGTTCTGGGGAGGTACCTTCTGAGCTAAAAGACTTGGCTTCATCTAGACTATCACTACTGCACACGGACAAGCTAGACGAATCCGCTTTACGCTTACGGAAATTTATCAAAAGAGTCAAATCGTTATGTCCTCTATCTCCCTCCTCTCCGGAACTACCAGACCACAGCTCCAACGAGTTCTTGCCCTCTCCGGAGTCCTCAGAATGGGGCAAACACGGCCCACTAGACGCCTGCGGTCTCCTGGTTCCATCTACTATCTCCGCTTCGTATTCCACCACGCTCTCCTCGCTTTCCCTTTGCGGGGGTCTCAAGTGGATTTTGGGAGAAGTCAAATCCTGCCCCACGGTTGTATAGGGCCTGGTGAGTTTCAATTTAGGAATGGACACAGTTAAGCCAGATCTAGTCGCGTCTAGAATATGCCGTTGCTCCTTGGTTGTAAGCACCTTCCCGTTTTCTCCTCCCAGTCCATTTGGAACGAGTTGTTTGGGACAGAAAGGCTTGACGGACCCGTGCACTCTCGACGGGATTTTCATGACCTCACCTTTACCTTGCGGAGTGCTGTAAGATATTTTAATAACAGGACTATGTGGAATAACGTCACTATTTGGGAACTTATCGCTTTCTGAAGGGTCGGTCCGTTTGTCCCTTCTTATCCTCTTGCCTTCGAGTGTTGTGCCGTTTTCTCGTCTTCTACTGTCTTTAGTCGTCACTACCTCCTCCTTCCTCGCCAGCTTCGACGCCGGTTCTTTCTCCTCTGCGTCTTCGTCGCTTTGTAGTGCGTTCTCCTTCCTGGACGATTTGTTGCTGACCCCGTCTTTACTGTCCTCGTCGCTGTTGTTTAAAGTATTCTTACACTTTTCGCACAGCACCTGTCGGGGTCGCAAACGTATCGTACTGATGGTCATACGTCCCGGTTCTCTGCCCCGCCGCTTCTTTCGTTTGATCGGCCGAGGCGGAGGCTGTGGGACCCATTGGCTGTAGCTGTGCCGCACCCAGAGAGGCTGAGGAAAAGGTGCTCCTTCAAAATAAGGAGGGTACGGAGGTTGTCCGGCTGGTACAGGAGTGGGCACAGGAACAGGGCAGGGTACGGGGGCACACGTTGGGTCGTTTTCAGGGATGGAGTTTTCGTCCTTTGGTCTTGGATTTGAAACTTGGCTGGGAGATTTGGGAACAGGCTGCTCTGAAGATCCCAGAACCTCTGTTACGTCACACTCCGGTTTGGTGAGCGAGTAGTCCCTGTTTTTCGCAGTGATGTCTGGGAGACAGAAGAGACCAGTCCTGGAAAAGAAAGAGAAGCATTATTATATTACCACTTATTAGGGATGTAACAATAACCGAAATATCATGATGTCATATCATCAAAAGTCTCGTGGGCCATCACAAAATATCGAATTACAAGTTTCTTAGCTTAAATTCGTTGTTATGGTGCAGCAACAGAGAGAACTACATAGACCAAGATCCTTTGCTTGGTTTCAGTCCAATCTAAGTGCTCAAATAACTTATGAAGCACTTTTAAATCTTAATTATTTGGATTATAACGAGAGAAAAACAGCATATTCACAAAATATAGCAATATATATTGTTCCGTGAGCTGCATATCGTGAAAATATCAAGAGATATCGTTACAACCGTACCACTTATGCATACATAATTGTGAGCTTTTACCCCAAATTACGTGATTTTAAACTGCGATAAAGCTATCCACAACCTTTCTCCAAACCCGTAAGTGTGCCTTGTGTTCAAATCCAGCTAAATGTCTTTTATTCAGGTAGTCACTTGAAACAAAAATCAGCCTGTGTTGTAGATTTAAAGCTACAGTCTTTTTTTTTTTTGTGTGTGTTGATGGCAGATATGAAACCGGTTCCCGCTTCTCCCTCGTTTCACCTGGCCTTTGTTCAGGTTCACCTGTACTCTCTAGTCATCTTCTGTCAGGCCAAAATCAGCACATTATTTGACAGCAGTAGGGATGTAACAATAACTGAACTATTGTGATATCGTATTGTCAAAATTCTCACAATAATATCGTGGACCATCACAATATATCGAATTACAAGTCTCTTTGCTTAAATTAAGAGTTATGGTGCAGCAATAGTTAAAAAAGACAGAGGGAACTACATAGACCATGATCCTTTGCTCCATTTCAGCGCAGACTACAAGAAGAAATAACAGTTCTAAGCACTTTTAAGTCTTAGTTCTTTGGATTAAATCTTATCAAGGCATTTTAAGAGGAAAAAGTATCATTAGACTCCACAGAATATCACAATAAATATCGTATCGTGAGATGTATATCGTGAAAATATCTAGAGATTAAGATATTGTTAAATCCCTAATCGTGAGAATCCCCGCCATATCATGAGCTTTCCCACGATATCATAATAAATATCGTACCGTGAGGTTCATACCGTGATATCGTATCGTGAGACTTCGATATCATTACACCCCTAGACAGCAGTAATGCAGAGAGCATTTAGTGGTGTTATGTGAGAATAGAATAGGACAGAGTTGACCAGTCTAATTACAGATTGTAGCTTTAAGGCAGATGGCTGATAAAGTAGAAATAAAGTCTAAATCAGTCTGTCACTAGATAATAATCTCTATTACACCATTTTATTAATCAATTAGAACAATAACCATCTTTGTAATTGACATTTTAAATGCTTGTAAAATGGAGCAGTATCCAGGCTATTTGGTTATAAACTACAAGTGCCCGTGTAACTTGCAGTGAGGACAGTTCTGAGGCCTAATCTAGCAGTGCATTTTTAAGGACACAACCCTGGCCCTGTACTTTAAACGGCCCTTCTAATATAAAGCCTGCACACAGTAAAAGCAGAGACGTAAAGACGAGTTCTGTTTGGCAGCGACTGGACACCCTGACGCCCCGCTCACCGTCACCTGGATGCTGAAATTCTTCCTGGTGGTGGGGGTTGGGGACCGAGCGAGCAGCTAGCATTTATCTGCCCCACTGCTGCCTCAGGCCTGTGCTTTGGTTTGAGTGATTTTGTGAGTCCTTTTTTGCTGTGTGACATTTGCAAACAGGGCCAAAGAAAACCCAGGAGTGCAGCAGTAACATGGCCGAGCGGCTTCAGTCGGAGCAGACAAAGAGCCTACAGGATGCCCCCCTCCCTCCCCAACATCTGACTGAACAAAAACAATCCCATGAATCACTCGGGATTCGGAGGTTAGGAAGGAGCCAGGAGATTTTGGTTTGTTTTTGCATCCGTGCGTACTTGGGGCTTATGTGTGGGGAGATTATTAATTAGAGCACATTTGGGGAGATTGTGTTCCTCCCCACTGTCCCCAGGAGAAGTAGTTGGCAAGCACCTCTCCATAATGGTCCCCGGTGAGGCCTGTTCCTCTCACCTTTTTGGCTGTGCTCGGAGCGGGCCAGAATCCGCCCGCACAGTGACTGACACGGCTGAGCTTGTGAAGAACAGGCCGTGCTCGTGAAACAGAAGGACAGCGCGTCGCCATGATTCAACGCTCTGCTACCAGCCCACACTGTACACTGTAACTAGATGCGCCTGAATGATAAGCGAATGAAGAGATAACAAAACCTGAGTTGAACTGCTAGACAATGATAGGAAATGATTTGGAATGAGCACAAAAGGAGAAGGCAGATTTTTGACAGCAGCAAGGCCCAAATTACAGGCCTATTTAGAGTTATTTGAGGCCTGCGTTTTCCCATTTGGGTGGGTTATTTTCAGGACAGCCTCAGCTCTCACATGAAAAACCATCTCGGCACAGTGAGGGGCAAAGCTGGTCAGGATTCTGATTCTGCGAGGCTATTAATAGGCTAAACCCAGAAGCTTTTCAAGGTGCACAGTGTTACATCAACACAAGGCTTTAATGTGACACTGGACACAGCACTTGATGGGTGTAAAATACAGTTTCATCCTAATTGCAATAGTCCTGCAGCGAAATGACACACAGTTTAAAAGATTACAAAAGTGGAAATATGAGTTTACACACGTGAGAGGTTTTATCAAAGGTTTTCTCCACAGTACCCACTCTCTATTGTCTCAGAGGTGACTGACTGACTGACTGACTACCAGGAGCAAGTCAATTCATCATCATTGTTTCTCATGATGGCAGCAAATTATTCACACTTTAAATCCCACAATCAAAACACAATGAGCTAAATAGACGCAAATAAATCTAAATTATATTATATGATAGTCGAGGCCTGTTTTCTTGACATGGGCTGCAGTTTGATGAGGCTAACAATAAGCTACAGATGAACCCAGTGACATTTGTTATTGTTCTTAAGAAGTCAAGTCTGCACAAAAACACACGTAAAGCGTCTTCGTAAACCGGACACGAACGAGGTGAAAGTTGCGTGATTCGCAGCTTATTTTGTTTATAATCCCACCGGTTAAGCATTAGCCTGTTAGCTCAGAGATAGCTTTTCTACAATAACCTGTATGTGTTTTGTACGGAGGCCCGGTTAGCATCAAAGCTAACTTAGCCGTTAGCACAGTTTAGCATTTCAATCAAAATCAAAATAAAAGGGGAAAATGGCAAAATTAAACCTACTTCTTGTTGCAGTCAAGTAATATCCCGGTGTAGTTTCTTTCTCGGAAGGTCAGTGTCACCACCAATGTGTCGTTTATTATTTGATCGATAGTGACAGGTATCCGAGAGCCGGCCCGCAGCTCTTCGGCCACAGCCTCCATGTTTCCCGGGGAAAGGTGTCCGACAGCGCGGTGCTCTATCCCGGCCAAGGGAGCCACGGTCGCGTCGGCCCAAGATCCGTCTCCCCCTTCGCAATCGGAGCAGGAGGCTACACCAGGGCATAAAATGACGCCATCGCCCCCGCCAAGTCAATTACAACCGCGCTGCCACCGCTGACATCACGCTCCTGTGGCTGTGTGGAGCCAGAAGACACAGCTCCCCAAGACGAGGCCTTCCCTTTCTCTGCTCCTCTCTGCTGCTGCTGCTGCTGCTGCTGCTGCTACAACACCACCACCACCACCACGTTTGGCCCAGGTTATTTCAATGCAGCCATTTCTATGTAGCAAAGCACAGAGAGGTGGGTTTAATCTATGTAAATGCACCAAGAGAAGAAGAATCACATCATCATAGTCCTTGTTTTACCCCCCCCACTATATCCTCTTTAGTATTTTTATTTTAACCAGAATTTCATAATAAAAAACTGGGACAAGTGAAATAAAGGAAACTGTGATGTAGATCTCATTCATGATTAACTTGTGAGTCAGTATAGTCACGTTTTCTTTGTGTTTTAGTCATTTTTAAGCAGATTTTTTTGCATTTTACTCGCTTTATCCAAATCTCACGATACGATATTTTCACGATATGCATCTCACGGTACGATATCTATTTTCATTCCGCACTCTTCTCTCCAATTTATGTCTCTCTTTTTTAATTTTAATCTTCATGATTATTTATGTTTTTAATTG
The DNA here is from genome assembly GCF_026225935.1 of Boleophthalmus pectinirostris. Taxonomy (NCBI): domain Eukaryota; kingdom Metazoa; phylum Chordata; class Actinopteri; order Gobiiformes; family Gobiidae; genus Boleophthalmus; species Boleophthalmus pectinirostris. Next base: position 9,995,190 of record NW_026571404.1, read on the forward strand.
TTTTTATTATGATTTTAATGTATTTCTTATTCTGTAAAGCACTTTGAATTATATTGTGTACGAATTGTGCTATACAAATAAACTTGCCTTGCCTTGCCTATTGCGATATTTGTGGAGGATAACAAAACTGTGAATATGCGACTTACTTCTTTAAAAAACATTAAGCTAGAAAAGTGTTATATCCAAATCTCACGATACAATATTTTCACGATATGTAACTCGCGGTACGATATTTATTGCGATATTTGTGAAGACTAACAAAACTATGAATATGCTACTTACTTCTCAAAAAATTATTAAGATATAAAAGTGTTAAATCTTAATTCTTCAATGTCTAAATCTCACGACATATTTACACGATACGCATCTCACGGTACGATATTTATTGCGATATTTGTCAAGACTAACAAAACTATGAATCTGCTACTTCTCTAAAAAACATCAAGATTAAAAGTGTTAAATCTTAATACTTAGACATCCAAATCTCACGATACGATATTTTCACAATACTCATCTTACGGTATGATATTTATTGCGATATTTGTGGAGGCTTCTTTCTTCTTACTTCTTAAAAAAAAACCAAAACACACTAATATTGTAATATGAAGAATTAAGTTTAAAAAGTGTTATAAATGTTAAGTCTCAATTGACAACACCAAAGGATCATGGTCTATGTAATTCCCTTTGTTTTTTAAACTACTGCTGCACCAGAACAATGAATTTAAGTAAAGAGACTTGTAGTTCGATATATATTGTGACAGTCCGTGATATTATTGTGAGACTTTTGACGACACGATATCACGATATTTCGGTTATTGTTACATCCCAACCGCGCTGCCACCGCTGACATCACGCTCCTGTGGCTGTGTGGAGCCAGAAGACACAGCTCCCCAAGACGAGGCCTTCCCTTTCTCTGCTCCTCTCTGCTGCTACAACAACAACAACAACACCACCACCACGTTTGGCCCAGGTTATTTCAATGCAGCCATTTCTATGTAGCAAAGCACAGAGAGGTGGGTTTAATCTATGTGAATGCACCAAGAGAAGAAGAAGAATCACATCATCATAGTCCTTGTTTTACCCCCCCACTATATCCTCTTTAGTATTTTTATTTTAACCAGAATATCAAAATAAAAAACTGGGACAAGTGAAATAAAGGAAATTGTGATGTAGATCTCATTCATGATTAACTTGTGAGTCAGTATAGTCACGTTTTCTTTGTGTTTTAGTCATTTTTAAGCAGATTTTTTTGCATTTTACTCGCTTTACTAAGGATATAACGATATCCAAATCTCACAATATGAATCTCACGGTACGATATCTGTTGCGATATTTGTGGAGGATAACAAAACTGTGAATATGCTACTTACTTCTCTAAAAATTAAGATTTTAAAGTGTTAAATCTTTATTCTTCAATGTCTAAATCTCACGATATATTTACACGATATGATTCTCACGGTACGATATCTGTTGAGATATTTGTGAAGACTAACAAAACTATGAATATGCTACTTACTTCTTTAAAAAACATTAAGCTTTGAAAGTGTTAAATATTAATTCTTCGATATCCAAATCTCACAACACGATATTTTCACGATATGAATCTCACGGTACGATATTTATTGCAATATTTGTGAAGACTAACAAACTATTCTTTAAAAAACACTGATCATATTACAACAGTACCATTATTAATAGTAAGAATTAAGATTTAAAAGTGTTAAATCTTAATACTTAGACATCCAAATCTCACGATTCGATATTTTCACTATACGCATCTCACGGTATGATATTTATTGCAATATACGATATATTGCAATATAAAATACGATATCACGATATTACAGTTAGTGTTACATCTGTTGGCAGGGATTAAATTGGTTAAAAATAGGGACACCTGGGACAATTCTCATATAAAACTGGGACAAATCACTGGTTTTCGATTAATCTGCTGGGACAGGAGACACAAGGCTCAAAACTAGGACTGTCTTGGGTAAACAGAGACGTTTGGTCACAAAATTAATGACATAATATGGTATACTTTATTTCTTATGCCTAACTTCCATCCAGACATCTGTTTGATCATAGAACATAAAGACTTAGTTTAATCCTGGTTTATTCTGAGGAAGATTTAGTCAAAATTGAGAGTTGGCCCTATAATGAACATTAAAATCAATCAACGTCAAATAATTACTCATGTAAATGTTGACTTGCTCCCATTTCAGTTCACTAAAAATAAAAGCTTGGTTTTGTTTGGACTTGATGTTAAACGCTAATAGCATAATTACTTTTTTTTTTTTTTTTTTTTTTTTTTGAAACTCCGCTTGGAATAGAAATTTAATTTGTTTAAAGTCAGTTATTATGTGTTTTAGTCATTCCTCACAGAGCATAGGGGACATTTTACCCAGTCAAGACAAAACAATTGTTCTGATTTGGTAACACATAATGAACATCACTGTTTATTATTTACAAATGAGTGACAAATTAAGAGTAGCCCTTTCGCGTATTCACATCTCAAACCAGTAATTATGTGTGATTCTTTGTCTCTGCAACCAATCGAACCATAATTATACAACATGTTTTGAAAAATAAATTAGCTTTTGTTTTCTATAGACAAAATGAACCACAATTTAAGACAATCCATGTTGCTTGAATTTTAATAGCATAAACAAGTACGAATCTCCTTTTCTCTCATTTATCTTTTCGCTGAGTAAAATCCAAACACACTTTTGCGTTTCATGTCGAGAAGTTCAGCCTGTAACCTCCTCATCTGTCAATCAAATAAAAGGTGATCAAAAACACATTCAAGTCAATACAACGTGTAATTTTATTGTTTAGATTAATATGAGGAAAAATCCAGACCTCTTTGACGTCACACTCTGCTTCCCAGATCAGATCCGTGTTAAACTCTGTTGTGTTCCTGCGTCGTTCCTCTATTCTCTGGACAATGGCGTTAATTTTCTGCCGTAGCTGCTGGACGGCCCTGAGGGGTACACGCAGGGCAAAGGTCAAACCCAGGACTCAATATTAATGAATAAGAAATGGATAGACTCTTTATTACAGAAGCAGTAGATAATAAATGTCACAACATGCGGGGCCTGTTGGAGATCTGTCTTAATTATGAAACAGACATTCATGTACAAATGTTGATATAAAACAAAGTGAACACACGTGTGGAAACCAGTTTTATTTACATACAATAGATTCATATCATGATGTAAGCACATCCTCCCCGTCTTTTGTTAGGACATTCATTAAAAAATGGCTACTAATCTGCTCACACAAATGACAGTTTTAATGAAGATATCCAGTATAAATAAGCTCCAGCTATTTGGCATACATCATTTCCACCTTTTTGTCTTGGTCTTTTGGGATCAGCATTGGATTATTAATGCTTTGAACTGTATTGTTTAGTCAAAACAGCTCCATTCAGCAAGAACAAAGAATGTCGTGGGTGGATGCACTGACACAGTCTGACCACTAGCTGGCTCCAAATGGCCACTTGCAGTTTGTCTTTCTGCTTATGAAGATTGTGGGATATAAAATATAAGGCCAGGATGTGTATAAATGGGCTTTGTGACTACAAGAGAGCATTTGTTTTATGTAAAATAAATGATTAGTGTAGTCTTTGAGGAAAATATAGAATATATACTGCACTTAACACGCTTGGCGGGACTCTCAGAGTAGTAGTAGTTGTTATTCAGTCGTTCATAATGTTGGTGGTAAGATTTTAAAGCCACAGTTGTGTGTTTACCTTCCGTTTTAGTTTTAGTTTTTCCTCGAGTGATGCAGAAAAGAGCGAGCCACTGTCTGTGTGAATGTTCATGTATGTTAGCTGCCCTGTGGCTGGGTGACGAAAGCAAGCCTACCAATCTGCGCCAATGGCATCCTGACCTATAATCAGTCTCACACTTACACACTCACACACACCACAGTCATACTAAAGTGGTTGAGGTGTCTTGCCCAAGGACACATGACAATAAACACTGTCTGAAACTGGACTTGAACCGTAGACCTTTGGAATAGTGAGCAAACACTTTAACGCCATAAACTATATCAACTGGTGTTTTTTTTCCAATGCTCAGATCTAAAATATCATCCATTAACTCATATTATAATGCATACTGATACTGAAATGTCGATTTAAATGTTCAAATACTGAATATTACATCCGCTCCAGTCGCTCTGTACCTGCTCTCCTCATACTGGATGGTGCTGTGGGCCTGGCGTTGAGCTAAATCACTGCTGTTCTCTGCTTCGGGCCTTGTATCTGGTTCTGCTTCCTGTTGATTTATTCACACAGACAGTATTAGTTTACATCAGAACAACATTAATACTCGAGTCAAGCTGGATATGTGAGATCTGTGTGTCAAATTACCCAAATAGACCTCTACATACAAGTCCCCAGTGAGTGCTTTCACAGCTGCTTGAGAATATTTCCCTTTTTGCTGAATGCTAGTAAACGGTACTGACGTAGAAATTACTAAGAAGTGTTTAGTGGAGGTTTGAGTGCGAGTCCTGTCAGCTGTAATAACACAATGTGGCTGCTGCGGAGGTTTTTATGATTTCCTTGGCTTCGTTTTTCTATTAAACAGCACATTTCCCAATAGAAACACTCACTTTTCATGTGCCCCTCTTTCTTCAGCTATTACAGTTCGTCCAGTGGATTTCGCAATTGTTCCAGACATTGGTGTGGATATTATATTGTTGCACTCACTGATCTGACAGCAACAGCCGCGTGATATGAACCATATAAAGTTGTGCAGCAAAAAGGCGTCATAGTTTCCGACAAGGAAGCGTTTTCTTTTTTTCCAAATCAGAAAATATATACAACTTTAAGCCATAAAAGCCAAAGCCATAAAAAAAGCATTGTGTAACGTCTGGTGGAGGGTCCGCTGCCTGCTTTTCCACGGAGATGTTATTGTTTTGACTAGAATTTCCCACAATATGCCTTTAAATGTGTTATTTATCTCTATACTGAAGAAAACAGATGAAGTTACAAGTCAGATCTGTTGAGGAGATCCCGATTACACTTAGAAAGCATGTTTTTAAGGTATTTTGGAGCTGTCGAAAAACTGTAATTTAATAAACTACTACCAGTGTTGGGGAGTAACAGATTACATGTACTGGAGTTACGTAATCAGAGTACACATTATGAGTAACTGTATTCAGTTACAGTTACTGTTTCAGTGAGTGGTAATTGGATTACAGTTACTTTGTTGAAATAAATGGATTACACGCCGGTATTTTCCTGTTTTCACATTTTTGGCTATATCCTTTTTTTTTCAGTAATTCCACTCATGGCCAGAAACTAAACCAGATCTAAACTAGAGCTAAACCAGGACTAAACCAGGTCTAAACCAGGACTAAACCAGGACTAAACCAAGGACTAAAACCAGGACTAAAACCAGGTCTTCTAAAACCAGGTCTAAAACAAGTCTAAAACAGGACTAAAACAGGTCTAAAACAGGTCTAAACAGGTCTAAACCAGGACTAAAACAGGACTAAATCATGCTGCGTGGACGTGTCTCCTCTTCTTCTATCAAGAATATTTTTAAATTGGTTCAGTAAAGTCTGGGCTTTTTATTTTCTTTTAGCAGACAAAATATCTTATGTTACGATCTCCTCGTCTTTGTTTCTCTACAGCAAATCAAGTAATCCAAAGTATTCAGATTACGTTACTCACTTTAAGTAATTTAATGGATTACGTTACAAACTACATTCTGGGTTATGTAATCTGTAATCTGTAGGGGAATACATTTTAAAAGTAACCTTCCCAACACTGACTACTACATAGATAAGTCTGGTATCATACTGTGAAAAAAGACCTGGCAAAGTAGTAACATCTCCACAGAGACAAGCGGGTAGTGGACCCCTTTCGTAGAAGTTACATAGAGCAGTGTTTCCCAAACTTTTCTTCTGGGGACCCATGTTTTAAAAATCACAAACCTCCACGACCCAAGTCAATAGACATTATTCGTAAATCACAAGATAAAAGTGGATTTGACTTGTGGAACTGATTATTGAACATTAATGAGGATATTCTATTGTTGACTGAGAGAACAATTAGTATTACTCAAGTTTTAAACAATGAAAAACAGTCATTGAACCAGCAATAAAAGGATCCGTAAGTCGCCTATTTGGACATTAAAAGTAGCCAATTTCTTTTTCTTTTCATCATCATTCAATTGAATCAGCAATATTGGAACAAAATAGTCAATCAAATAATCACAAAAAGAATAGAAATGATACAAAACATGTCTTGACATTTCAATCTACATACAGATCGTGACAAGGTGACTCAAAAAAAATCTCTCACGACCCACCTGAGGGTCACAATGACATAGTGCACCTCTAATTACTGAGTTATCATGGGAATACAACTTCTTACAACTCACAATTTATTCATTCATTCATTCTCTATTATAATTACTCATATTTACTTAGAAAATCAGCTGACCAGTATTTTAACTCGATCGATTAGTAATGTTTTGATACTGCCCTATTTAATAAAACAGACTAAATGAAGAAACACACGTGTGCCCCATTTGTCTCAGTACGAAGTTCCCTTGTAAAATGTCTTATCTTTTCAGAACAAACCCACTGACAGATCCCTCACATGCTTCTAATAGCCCCACCCTTAATCAATGTCACTCTCGTCGCGAAGCATTAATCAGCCCGGGCTCTGCGGCAGACGTGGTGTTCTGCCGCCCCCTGGTGGTAAGACGTGACTTCACACACCTCACCGTCACTGTACCTCGTTTTGTCTTTGGCGTCCTGCCTTCTTCTGCCTGTGTCCCGCCTGCTGTGGGGTCCTGGCTTGGGTCCACCACTTGCGCAGAGCTTCTTGGCTCCTGCGAAACAAAAACAAAACACTGTAATAGATCCTCGTACAAAGACAATGGTGCCGAGGGGTTTGTTAGTGGAAAGTTGCAGTCTCTAAATATTGATCTATTTTTATAAACTGGACATAAAGTTGAGTAAACAAAAAAAGTACAACTATAATGAAAATATTGTGTGGTCCAAGCTTTACTTCCATTAAAATAGATGTATGAGAGTTGATATCTATATATAAAGGTTGTTAACCAAGGTAGACAAAGCGTACAATTACATTTAGGATAGTTTTTTTTTTTTTTTTATGGGCACTGCCTGCACACGTGGGAAGGTATATAACTCTCTTGCAGCTTATTTCAAGGTGAGAGACGTTTGAAAAGCAATATGTTGTCTCTTTTTAATAACTGTGATGTCAAAACTGAAGCATGTCAAGCTCGTAAAGACCAACGCAAATTCCTCTAGTTGCAGGTCTACATTAGGGCTGGGTATCATTAAGAAGTTGCCGATACGATACATACCTCGATACACAGGCCACGATACGATACATATCTTGATACAGTGCACTTTCGATTTGATATATTTCAAATCGATTTGATACGGTTCAATAAAAAATAAAGTCTAAATCATGTCTGTGATACTAAAGTCTTTGTTAAACCACTTCTGGTGCAAAGTTCATATGAAACACAAACATTTTAATCATCAAAACAGTGAAAATATCAAATGTGTCGCATAAAAGAGTTTCCTTTCACTCCACAAGCCACAAAACTGTAGCTCTGTAACAAAATAATTTAGTAAAACACACGTAAAAATACTCTTGTTTATATATCGATACAGTAGCCCACGATATCGATACTGTATCATCACATTAAAGGATACGATATATCGATATTCCGATATTTTTGCACACCCCTAGTCTGCATATTGTGAATGCGTTGTCTCACTTCCTCCTCTGCTCCAGCATGGCCTCCTTCTCCTTGAGCTCCCTGAGTGCAGCCTGCCTCCTCTCCTCAGACCTGTTCCACACATGAGCGTCCAGCAGCAGTGGAGTCACTCCGGCCCGGGTCGCCTTCTTCCTGGAAAATAAATTGAAACTAAATGGTTTCTTTTTATTGGCCTTCTGAGCGCGGAGCCCGGGCAGAGAGTGCCTGGAGGTCTTATCACTGCCCTCAGCACAGTGTCATTAAAAGTGTTTCTCTAGCCTTCCTCCGTACTCCTCCAGAGCCGTATAATATAACCGCTTTGAATCTCTGCCACTAAAAATAATAGATTCGCTGCCTCTATCCGACTGTGCAGCCCTACACAGCCAGAGTGCAGTCTATTTAGAAAAAAGGGAGAGTACTTGAGACTAGATTTAAACCCCAGCTTCAAAAGCCATTTGTCTCCACAATAAATTGAATACACTTTGCTTGGCCTTGGACTGAGCCTGAAGAAGAAACATTATTATAGAACTTTAGTATAGTCCAAGGACCAAGGACATAATGGTATATATTCTACTTTATTATTATTATTTACCATCCATCATAAAGTAACAAACAAAGAGTTCAAATCTTGTGTTATCACTGGCATTGGTCAGATGATGTGCCCATAATGTTTATACTATAGTTGTTCTGTTTATATATTTTCTATTTCTATTTCTGCTCTTTAAATTGTTTGTACACCACTCTGGACAGCTGTGGTTGTTTTAAATGTGCTATATAAATCCTAAAATTTTAAAAACTGCTTTTTGGATACATATTTGTGAAATCTGAGCCACTCCCTCTCATCACAACAACAGTTTCTTCCACTCTGTTGTTGTTGTTGTTACCTTTTCAGAGCAGGCAGGGTGCGTTTGGGTGGTTTGGGTGGTTTGGCGGCTCTCTCCAGTTCAGCCTTCTCCATTAAACTCATCTGGAGTTTGAGCTCTCTGAACCTCTCCAGCTCTTCCTCCGCCGTGGCCCCCTCCTCTTCCTCCTCCAGTTCGGACCCCATCAGCTCCAGCGGCAGCCTCTCCACGACAGGAGTCTCTACACCGCAGACAGAACGAGAACATTAGTGATTTGCTAATGAATCCGATTATTGCCTTTATTCAGCATCCTTTAGTTTTGGGTGAGCGTTGATGAACACCATACTACTGCCATAAAACCACGTACTTATGAGCTATGTTTTTATTTATTAGGTGCACGTAACACATTATTTCACTTGCTTTCACTTCATATTTGGATATATAATCAGGAAATCTCCTCAAAATGTTGCATATAACAGGAAAATGAAACCGTGAATAAACAGAAAACTGGAATCAATGAAGATAAATCCTGTTTGCAACACATTCTCATATTAAAATTAACTATTGGTGAACACCTACAATAAATGAATGGATTGACTTGATATATAATATTTTTTTTAAATGGAAAGGATTACATTTAAGCTGAAGCTACAAAGTGATATAATTGAAACCTATTGGTCAAAATGGTTGCGGTATGTAACGACAAAAAGACCTGACTTAGTTATGTCTGTATATCTACCCCCAATGTCTTGTTTTGTTTTGTTCTTACTGTTTGAATGTTGTCTGTTTTTAATGTGTCCTTATACAAGATAAAAATCCAATAAAAAGTGAATGACAAAAAAAAAAAAGAACTATTGGTGAAGTGCTGACGATGCATTTACAGCAGGGGTGTCAAACTCATTTTGGTCCGGGGGCCGTATCCAACCTACTTTGATCCCAAAGGGGCCGGATCAGAAAACGCATGGCATTTAAACCCCAAAAATAACAATAAGTTCAAATATTTGTGCAGAGAAACACAAATCTATTACAGAAATCTTTTTTAATTGATGAACTCTTTCTTTTACAAAATGTTATAATATTATAAACAACCTAAAACTTAAAAAATAAATAAATAAAATGAAATTTCAACACAATGTTTTAACATTAACTTGTATGCAAATAGGAATAAGTCAATTTTTCTTGGAAAATCCTGCACTCGGCTCCACTTTTCTCATTTTTGACATTTTTCTGATGAGGGTGTCACGGTCAACAGTCAAAACGATCGTCCTTTAAGAGCGTTTGGAAAGAGACAAGTCTTCATTTGTGCTTCTCTGGTGGGAGGGGCCACGTACAGAGGCTCTGGAGACGCTGCTCTGCTCAGCGGTGCAGAAACTTACCAATATATTAATAGAAAATATAATTCAAATATTTTAGTAGAAAATCAGCCAAGGGCCAGATTAAAGGTGTTGGAGGGCCAGATCTGGCCCCCGGGCCATATGTTTGACACCTGTGATTTACAGTGTCGATTACTGACTGTTGTACTTTGTTTATCTAAAGCGCAAACATACTTTTAATTACATTATATTTATAAGATCAGGGATTTAAGCTCAGTATAAATGTATTTAAACTCTACTTTCTTGCCATATTCGCACAGTGTTATCTTAGTAGTGCACAGAGATGTTGTCCAGAGAAGTTTGTCACTATTCATAAAAACATCCAAATGTGGCTGTAAGATGAATCGCAATGGATTTGAAATTGTAATTTGAAGGCCACTGGTCACAGCAAATCTCAAAGACTGCGGTTACATTTAAGTATTATTTCCTCTCCAAATAACACAATATTTGGTCTTAGTGTGGATAAAACTTTCTAATCCAGCTGTTTACACCACTACAAAGGGGCTTTGAAATGCATAGAAATGTGTATGAGCTCATATTTCAGCCATCAGTCAACAAAATAACGCTCACTGCTACTCCTGATAATGCTCCTTGTTAAAAAAAAAAAAGTTATTCTCCAAAATGATTTCAGCCCTAACAGAGTAGAGCTTTTTTAATAAGCTGAGACGAAATGTATAACTTGAAAGGATTCGCAAATTGGCCGTCGCATAGACCGAATAAAGAAGTGGACTAAGGGAGTGTAACGTCGCCCATAGTGTTCGGCTCCAGTCAAACGAAGCTCACAGAGGCAGGCGGTTATAGGGGAGATTTTGGAGGTGAGTTCCATAAACATTTCAGCTCATTTTCATTTCAGTTTTTCTAGTTTCTAGTTTCAGTGTAAAGTAGGGGTGTAACAATATCCAAGTTTCACGATATGATATCTTCACGGTATGAACCTCACGGTACGATATTTATTGCGATATCGTAGGAAAGCTCACGAAGAGGCTCATGATTAGAGATATAACAATATACAAATCTCTCTGTACAATGTTTTCAAGATATACAGCTCAAGGTATATTTATTGCGATATTTTGTGGAGCTTAACAAAACTATTAATGTGCGACGTTTTCCTCTTAAAATGCCTTGACAAGACTTAATCCAAAGAACTAAGACTTAAAAGTGCTTAGAACTGTTATTTCTTCTTGTCGTCTGCACTGAAATGGAGCAAAGGATCATGGTCTATGTAGTTCCTTCTGTCTTTTTTTTAGCTATTGCTGCATCATAACTCTTAATTTAAGCAAAGAGACTTGTAATTCGATATATTGTGATGGTCCACGATATTGTTGTGAGAACTTTGACGATACGACATCACGATATTTCGGTTACTGTTACATCCCTAATGTAAAGTCAGTTGGATTCAGACTCAATGAAGCCAGAAGCCCCCGTCCTCACTTCCTATTTCATTCAGAATTTCATCAGAATATACTGTTTTGACTATTAGTTTTTATTTAAAGGTGCACTGTGTAACTTTTCTGCTGGAGGGTATAACATCTGCTTGTCTCCATGACATTAAACATTGTTTTTGCATTTAGGTGCCTTCATTGCTCTAAATTAAACTAAAATGATGTATTCTTATCAGCAGCAGGCCTGTAACTTGCCTCTCAATGGAGATAGATGTGTTTAATGCCATATTGTGGAACTTTCTTGGTCTAACATTACAAAGTGAACCTCATAAGAATATTTAAAGCCCCACTGTGAAAGATTATTAAAGCCATACTTTGGAAGACTGCGCACAGGAAGCAACAAACATCTCCCTTACACTGTGTTTCTTGGAACACCAGTGATTTTATTAACAAAACATTTCGGCTCATTTTGTTCCATATTAGGAATAGGAATTTATTTATGGAAAAAATAGCAAAATAAAAACAGCAGGGTCATGTAGAGCGGGTTAATATGAACATTTTAAGACCAAAATGACGAGACTCACTGCAGCAGTTACAGAGACACGGGCGACAATCTTTCAATGTAAAGTTGGAAACAGTTACAGTGGAGCCGGAAGCGCCCCCATACTCACTTCCTGTTTGGAATGTGGCAACTTGTGGGTTAGCTGTATCCATTAACAGTAAATGGTAAATGGTCACCAACTTCAAGGCACTCAAAGCGCTTTACAACAAGGAACCACTCACCCATTCACACACCAGTGTACGCAGACACTGTGGGCAAGGTGGGTTAAGTGTCTTGCCCAAGGACACAACGACAGCATTCATCTGGAATCACACCAGCCAACCTGCAGTCAGTGGATCTGACCGCTCAACCTGTGATGCTTCATGTTGAGAGCTGGATTCAAACCACCAACCTTTAGATCAGTGGGCGAATGCTCTACCAACTGAGCTACTGCCGCCTTCCCAGTGTTGGGAAGGTGACTTTTAAAATGTATTCCCCTACAGATTACAGATTACATACCCCAAAATGTAGTTTGTAACGTAATCCATTAAATTACTTAAAGTGAGTAACGTAATCTGAATACTTTGGATTACTTGATTTTCTGTAGAGAAGCAAATACGAGATCTTCACATGAGATGTTTTGTCTGATAAAAAACAATAAAAAAGCCCAGACTTTACTTAATCGTATTAAAAATATTATTGATAGAAGAGGAAGAGACACGGTCCGCGCAGCATGGTTTAGTCCTGTTAAATCCTGGTTTAGACCTGGTTTAGACCTGGTTTTAATCCTGGTTTAGTCCTGGTTTAGACCTGGTTTAGACCTAGTTTAGACTTGGTTTAGACCTGGTTTAGACCTGGTTTAGACCTGGTTTAGTCCTGGTTTTAGTCCTGGTTTAGACCTGGTTTAGACCTGGTTTTAGACCTGTTTTAGTCCTGGCTTTAGTCCTGGTTTAGACCTGGTTTAGACCTGGTTTTAGTCCTGCTTTAGTCCTGGTTTAGACCTGGTTTAATCCTGGTTCAGACCTAGTTTAGACCTGGTTTTAGACCTGGTTTAGACTTGGTTTAGACCTGGTTTAGACCTGGTTTTAGTCCTGGTTTGAGTCCTGGTTTTAGTCCTGGTTTAGACCTGGTTTAAACCTGGTTTAGACCTGGTTTAGACCTAGTTTAGACCTGGTTTTAGACCAGGTTTAGAACTGGTTTTAGAACCTGGTTTTAGACCTGGACCTGGTTTAGACCTGGTTTAGACCTAGTTTAGACCTGGTTTTAGACCAGGTTTAGACCTGGTTTGAGATCTGGTTTGAGACCTTGTGTCCAGCAATGAGTGGAATTATCGAGAAAAAAAAAAAAAAAAAGGGAACACCCCAAAATGTGAAAACAGGAAAATACCGCCGTGTAATCCATTTATTTCAACCAAGTAACTGTAATCCAAGTACCACGCACTGAAACAGTAACTGTAACTGAATACAGTTACTCATAATTTGTACTGTACTTGATTACATAACTCCAGTACATGTAATCTGTTACTCCCCAACACTGTCCATTTATATACGGTTTATGATTTGAAACAGTGGAAAAACCCCGGAAAGAACCTCCACTAACACACGGCAGATGGATTTTGTATGAGGTTCGGTGATTATCAAGGTCCAGATTTACACTAATGAGTCTCCTCTAGGTGCCAATTACAGTCATTATCACTAAGACCTTTTATTTGTCGAATCCATCCACTGACAGCATTGATGGCAGTAATAGCTCGGTGTCCTGTCTGTCTGTCACTGGATTTGTGCTGTGTTAATGCATTTCGGAGGATTACAGAAAGTGAAAAATTGAAGTGCGATTCTGGCTTTACCTTGTGGCTCGTGGGGGCTAATCTTTCCCATGTTATCTCAGCTGAAAAGGGTTGATGACACTGCAATATGTAAATGAAGGTATATGCAAATCCCATTAAAGCTACATTTACAATATGAGCCGATTCAATAAAAGGCGCTTCCCTGCGGAGCTCTGAGGCCTGTCTTTGTTAATAACCCAGTGTGAAGGCAGATAAATCATTTGATTGAGGGCTCGGGCTTGGCTCGCTGTGCATCGGCCGCGCTGCAAAAATAGAATATCCAGCTCTGGTTAAAAGTACTTTCATTCAGAATTTCATCAGAATATACTGTTTTGACTATTAGTTTTTATTTAAAGCTGCACTGTGTAACATTTCTGCTGGAGGGTATAACATCTGCTTGTCTCCGTGGCGTTAAACATATGCCGTATTTTGCCTTTAGGTTCATTTACTGCTCTAAATTCAACTTAAATGATGTATTCTTACTGCCAGCTGGTGTGTAACTTGGTCTGGTGGTGCCTCCTGCTTGTTTTCATGGAGATAGATGTGTTTAATGCCATATTGTGAAACTTTCCAAGCAACACAATAACACTGAGACAAGCCGGTCTAACATTACAAAGTTAACCTTTACATCCAACATAAACAGTGTTGGGGTGATTACTTTTAAAATGTATTCCTCTACAGATTACAGATTACATACCCCAAAATGTAGTTTGTAACGTAATCCATTAAATTACTTAAAGTGAGTAACATAATCTGAATACTTTGGATTACTTGATATTGTTATGCTTTTTAAAACGACATGAACGTAGCGACCACATCCTGAAAATTCTTGTTAAGTTCACTATTGGCTGTTGAGCCCAAGTCTCCATGAACAGACTTTTGTTTGCTGTAGAGAAACAAACACTAGGAAATGTTCACATAAGATGTTTTGTCTGCTAAAAGAAAATAAATAGCCCAGTCTTTACTTAACTGTATTAAAATGTAATAATAATAATAATAAATAATAATTATTGATAGAGAAATGCTTTCTATACGAGATCACTGCTGCCTTAAATTATTTAGTCCTGGTTTAAGTCCTGGTTTAGCCCAAAATGTGAAAACAGGAACATACCTCCATGTGATCCATTTATTTCAACAAAGTAACTGTAATCCAATGACCACTCACTGAAACAGTAACTGTAACTGAATACAGTTACTCATAAATTGTACTCTGATTACGCTGGTATATGTAATCTGTTACTCCCCAACACTGAACATAAAATATTTAAAACCCCACTGGGTAAAATTTTTTTCACGGTGGGCACGACACCTGCAAGATGTAAAGTTAAAACATACTTTGGAAGCAACTTTAAAAGAAAGAAATCTCCCTTACAATATGTTTCTTGGAACATCAGGGATTTTATTACCAAAACATTTTGTTTCGTTTTCGTCTTTGCCAGATGAAGGCCAAATGTCTCAAGTTTTATTTTGAATTTTGTTGAAATTTTGTTAATAAATACCACTTGTGTTGCAAGTAAGACAGTGTGTGGGAAATGTCTTCCTTTTAAAACCATACTTTGGAACATTCTCAATGGAGATAGTAGTTTGCTCCAAGGAAAACGTTACCTGAAGACAAGGAAATGAGGTGACGCGGGACTGTGGAAGGTCACGTCAGCTCACAGTACAGGAGGTGTTTTTTTCAAAGCATTTAGAGCTGCAGTGGTTTTGTTTGTGTTGAAAGAAGTCAAAAAGGTTAAAAGAGTGAAATGATCTAAATAATCACATAAACCTACATGTTCAAAAAACCCAGATTCAGAACCAAGGTTATGGAGCGAAGCATCAGTGTGAAAGGAGTTAACTTATGACAAAGATATAAAAGAATCTAGTACAATGATGACATTTAAGAGACACATAAATCGAATGCAATGTGTATGTATGAAAAAGAAAACTAAGTTGTTGTGCATAAAAGTGAAGATTTCTGTTTGCAATTGATTAATAATTGTGCCTGAACTGAAATGTACTGATTTGAAATGTTTAGTAACCATTGGTGTGTTCATGTCTTTTTATACTTCATGAATGAAATAAACAAATTAATAAATAAATCATAAATCATAAGATAAAGATGAATTCCTGCATCTTTTACCAATCTAGATGTTCTTTTTTGCAGTGATCCTTCCTGAGCAGGGCTGTCTCCTCAGAGCGTTTATCAGGAGAGCTTGGTGGCTCTGGGCGGCTGCTGTTGGGTTAGCGCTCCTGTTATCGATCATTTCTCATCAGGCTAAAAATATTACGAACCTGCAGCCGGGTGGGGAGCGGCAAACCGGGTGGCATGTGCTGTTGCCAAGGGAACAGAAGTCACACCAGCGGACGGGCAGCAGGACAAGAGGAAGCTATTTTTGGGTGTCCTATCTCTGACAATGGGAGCAGATGGCTGGATAGCTGTATTTTTAAGAGGCAAACGGAGCACCTCTCCTCTGTGCATAGGGAAAGCTGATTCACCTGACTGACTCCTGGGGGCGCTGACGGGGCGCTGGGCTAAGGCGGCCCTCAGGTACTGCAGGATGCCGAGGACCCCCTGCTGTAGGACGCTGTGTGGGGGGTAACTGAGCGGGCAATCACGCAGGTTCAGACCCCTCAGGCTCAGAACGTTACCTACACAAAAATCCATAAAACACTTCACACATAATACACTTCATTAAAGGGCCCATCTCAAGCAAAATCAACTTTTCAGAGCTTTCTACATCTAAGAGTGATGTGTGGGCCTTGTATATGTCGCTGAAGTGGTTTTTAGATTAATTTGGTGTTTTGTTTAACAAATTGCAACGTATTTCTGACACCCTCCCAAGTGACAACGAACTAAAGCTGCTACAATGATGACGCGGCAGATACACCTATGACACGTCTGACGTAGCAGACAGCTCTTTACACCCACCACCCTCCCTGCTCCACCGCCTCTGCTCCACCTCCACCCCACATCGGCTGTTCTCACATGAACACCTAAACAAAAGCGACAGCATAAACTAATTGTTCTACACTGCAGTGAACACGATATAATACGTTTTTCTACTCGTGTTTATTAATACTTTACCAATCAGTAATGTTCAGTTGATGTCGATGTGGTGCTTGCGCTTTGTTCACCTCAAAGTCCTCGTCCGTTTCCGGGTCCAACACATGCGGCTGAACGCGCTGTATCTCCATGATGAATAAAAGTTTATTTTTACCGCTATCAGGGTGCACGCCTGTCTCCCCCTCCCTCCCTGAGATGGGCGGAGGAAGGGCGGCTCACTCAGAGCCTACGTCACGTTTGGAGGGCGGAGCCTGTGCTTTCTCAGGACGGGCGGGGGGATGAGCAATAGTCGGCCTTTCATAGTTCCTGGTCTGTGACGCCTCCAAGAAATCAGTAAGATTTCCTAACTATTGTGTAATGGATGTTCCAAAACCCAAATTGTGCTTGTTTATGTGCAGAAGATACAACGTGAAAAGAGATGGGCCCTTTAACACTATCACACTTAATTAGCGACCATGTACTAATTGTTATCTAAGGCATATATACACAGAAACAAAACACTGGTGGCATAAAAACAGTATAATAAATAATAATTGGTATGTCAGTTAACAAAGTATTAATAATAATTAATAATTACTACCGCACCTATTACTACTAGAGCCTGATTAAATCAATTAGATCGATTTTTTTTTTTGTACTTATTCTAAATGCACCCAATACTTATCTTAAAACAAACATTACCAATGTCTGAGACTGCAAAATCTATATTACAAAAAGCTGATTTATAGTGTAATGCTTTCATCTGGCAAAGATTCAAAGCCTTAAAGGAAATTACAGCGCCCTGAAATAAATCTAAAAGCTTCAGCCCTCGTTTTATGGTGTTTTGTTTTTCTTTTTTAAGTTTTGTTTAGATGAAGACACTGTTTGATGAGTAAAAAAGGAGATTTATATTTTCATTTAGTAAAATACAGTGTGTCAGAATCGTTTATTACAATATTGCTCATATCGAATTCAGATCAAACCGTTTTCATGCATGTTGATGATGTGAAAATGAACTTACCGAGCTCTGGGGGCAGCTCTGTGATGGGATTCCCTTCGAGCAGCAAGGTTCTTAAACATCTGAAAAGAAGACACATGGTGCATTTGTAAATTGGTGTGAAAGATGCTATTAGCTCCTTCTGTGAGCTCTTTAATGAGGCAAAGCAGACATTTTTATGTATTCAGAGGCTTTATATTAATAACTCTTCATATTTTGATTCGTCAGTGAACCTACGCTTTTACAGAAAATACTGGATAAGGAATTCTCTGCATGTTTTGTCTCGTCCAACCTGTAATTTTCTATTGTTAAATCATTGCAGAAAATGCTCTATGCTTCATTTGTATTTTAAAGTACTTTCATTACATCTGGTTGCTCTGAAAATGTGACAAAAACAGACTTTTCTGGTTGAACTAAGTTGGGCGACATCTCCAGTTCTGTGTGGGCGTACGCAACCAAACTACTTTCTTTCCTCGCGACAAAAATAAAAGATTGTTCACGCTGAATGCCTTCCTGAGAGATACTGGAAATGAAAAACAGAAGTATGTCTCAGTGACCGCGTTTCGGAAGTGTTTCAGATCACAAAAAAAAGCCCTCTTCCACCTACGATTAATTTATTTTTAAACTTCAGCCAGTGAGTATAGGACCCTGCCGACTGCCGCCTCCTTATCAGAGCCACGTCCAGATCTGTTGGTAGAAATCAAGACGCTTCTAAACAGTAGGAAAGATTATTTAGTGAATTGTTAATTGTAATTATGCCAGTCACAGTTTTGATTCTCCCTAGACTTTAATCTGACTTTTGTTTTAACATGATCTGACCATAAAGTGCTGATTTAACTGGTAATAAAAAGGAAAAGCTGCTTTGTGCTGTTAAACAAGTCCCTCTCAAATAAGATAATCCTTGAATACTCCGGAAAGTTTGATTTTGTAAAGCTGATCACGCACCAGAGACGTGACGATATACGAACAAAAATGAAGGATTCCACTGTTGTTGCATCATTTTATTAGAAAATGTCTCTCACTTGAACTAAATGAAAAGCGCTGAGGCAGAACTATGAGCAGCGCAACAGACTAAATGTTTTTTTTTTTTTTTTCCTTTTCGCTCTCATCAAGATATATATTGTTTTGCTCCAATTAGCTTTAAACAGTGAAATGGAAACTGAACGATAGGGGGAGATAAAGGACACTTCAGCTCGGCCTACAACAATTAATCTCCTCAAAGCACAGATTCAGAAATGTTTTATTTAAGGAGAGAAAGGTTCACTTCCTAGTATGAATGTGATTGTGGTGTGTGCGTGAGCGTTGGTGGTTGTCTTAGGAGCAGATGGCGCAGATTGGCTGCCTCGCTTCTGTCAGTCTGTCACAGGGCGACTGAGTGTGGAGTATGAATGAATAATGAGTCCAGTGTAGCGTTTTGAGGGGCTTTGTGGAGGCTTTAAAGTGCAGTCAGTGAGAAATGTGTGTAGTCTGTAGCGTCCCTGGTTTTAAACTATAATTGTTTACTTGATTTTCTTGTTTTAGACCAGGGGTGTCAAACTCAAATTCACAGAGGCCAAAATTAAAAACTGGTCATGTGCCAAACTAAATATTTACTGAAAAATTTCCACAACATCTGTATGTTTTCTCTTCTTTCGAGGTATGTAATGTTAAACCTTTTCTTATTAAAATAAATGTTCAATAATAGTTTTGCTTAAACATTGAATCCAGAACAAACATAATATAAAAAAAATAACAAAATTGTCTCTATAATCTATCAGTAGCCGGCGGGCAGCTCTAATACATATTTGTTATAATCTCATGGGCCAAATATAACTATATCACGGACCAAATTTGGACCCCGGGCCTTAGTTTGACACCCCTGTTTTAGATGATGGAACAAACTAAATATTTATATTTGTTATTAAGCTGTAGCAGCAGCTCTTTCACATTTAAGATTTATTAGGAAGTACTTGCCATTAGGGCTGGGTATCATTCAGAAGTTACGATACGATGCATACCTTGATACAGTGAGCTTTTTTTTTTTTTTTTTGGCATATATATTTATTGCCTTTTAGTTTAAACAAAATAATCAACAAAATAATAATATAAGCAATACAAACAAAACAAACAAAATATATTTAAAAAAAAAAAACACTGGCTAATACCCTATTCATAATAGCTGAAATCTCAAATCATACATCAAAAATGGTTCCCAAGTCTTAAAAAAACTTAAAGATATTGTCCTTATGATGAAGCCGACACGTCAGGTAACCGAGAGAAACAAAACCAAGAACCATCTTCTGCCATTAAGTTTTAGTGGGGGTCTGGTCAGACACCCAATTCACTAGTAGATTCTTTCTGGCTTAAAAATCCAACATCCTGTACAATTTTCTGTTATACTTGTCTTTCACAGCGGGGTCAGTTACGCCAAAATACAGTGAGCTTTTGATTCGATATGATATATTTCAAATTCATTAGATACGGTTCAATAAAAAATAAAGGCTGTGATAGTAAAAGTCTTTGTTAAGCCACTTCTTGTGCAAAGTTAATATGAAACACAAACATTTTAATCATCAAAACGTGAAAATGTCAAACGTGTCGCAAACAAGTTTCCTTCCTCTGAACAAGCAACAAAACTGAAGCGCTGTAACAAAATAATTTAGTAATAGTTTAGCAATACAGTATATCGATACAGCAGCCCATGAATAACTCCTAATATTGTGAATTGTCAGTGAATATTGCATAAGAACATGTTTCGTCTCTTCCAAACTTTCTCCTTTCTCTTGTTAAATCAGTGCAGAAAATGCTCTACACTTTCAATCTATTTCAAACTATCTTCATTACATCTGATATCAGTAACGTATCATCACATTAAATTATACGATATATCGATATTTTAATATTTTTGCACACCCTTACTTGCCATTGACACTCATATAATGTTGCCCCTCACTCTAAAAACTCTGAATGTTGAAATGTCGCCTGCGTAGCTTTTATAGTGAGTAACTGCAAAAATGCCAGCACTAATATCTGATACTGTGAAGTCAACGCTGATTCGCTTATATTAGTGTTCGTTCAGAGTAATTGAGTTGTATCTCCAACATTATCTTTTGGTGGCTGATGGTTTATGCATGAGTTTGAAAGTGCCGGATGGTCAGCCATGGCACCATTTCCATATCTGGGTCACAGAGACATGTTTGGCAGGCACCGTTGGGTATTACAGCAGTTTTACCAAGCAACAGTGAAAACAGAGAGTTTCCCGCAGTAAAAATCTCTAACCTTTCCTAAGCCTCGTATAAACCGACGCAGAACGCAATGGGCTGTGACCTCTGTAAGGAAATAATTTGGTCTTAAGTGGTGCTACAATGAATAATAATTTGTTCAATTTAGTTTAGTTTTGTAGCACTTCAATGAGCCAAAAAAGCAATTAGTCGAGGCATTTGAGGTATGAATTCAAGTTTGGCATAAAAATGTCTCTTACTTTGCCACAAGCCAATGCAGCTATTTATAATTTACATTTTTACTTTGCAGATAAACACTGCAGCCTTCACTGGTGCTGGTGAGGACACTGGTACATTTTAAGATTAAGCACTAAATGTATGAAAGAGCCAAACAAAGTCGCAGTTCTAAAACTTCAGACTCAATACGGTTTTCTATACAACAATGATAATAAAAATACTCTTGTTTAGATGATAGAATGGACGGGAGCTGAAAGTCTTGATCGCAAAAACAGATGTCAGAGTCCAGATGACAACAGTGTAAACATTCTCTACATTGTGCAACTCTTGGACGAATGAAGGATTACATCATCACAATAGAATGTAATTTTCAACATTAAACTGTAGTATTTTATTTTATATCACCACGTGGCCTTATATCTGTGTAATCCCTCAGTTCTATGTGCTCTTATACTTGTTCTGATACAGCTCTAGATCATTCTAAGGGCCTGTTTACACGAGAACGCTTGTGGGTAAAAACAACAAAATATTTTATGTGAAGTTCTTTCCTCTAGACGGTGTTTCTGGGGCATGAAAACGCAAAAATCTGAAACCACCCTGCAGAGTGGAAAAGTTGAACACGCTCTGCTGTAGCGTTTCCATCTGCACTGCCCAAGACGCAAAACTCTGGTCAGATCTGCTCACGTCACGAACATGTTTACGTCACCTACATACAATAGTCAGAAACAAACATGTCGGATCGTTTCCATGCGTCTGACTCTAATAAACTTACAGGAAGCATCCCAACAAATGTACAGAATCTGCAGAGATACAATCAGTGAACAGAGAAGCTCTGACAGGCGAGTCAAACGGATATGGACGAGAACTGGAGAACAAGTAGGTGGTGGGACGACTTTGTGGAAGGAGTAACTGATGAAAATGCGTGGAGAGAAAACTTCCATATGTCAAAAAATGCCCTTGTTGCTTTAAGTACAAGCAACCCAATCGAATTCCACACACTTTTGAGTCACCGTCTGTATTTTGCTTCCTGTCCTCAGCGTCCAGATTTTTTTTTTTTTTAAGTGATGCAAATGTCCGGGTTTTCATTACCGTTCATTGGGGACATTAAACTGAGCGGCTCTCGTAGCGTCTGTGACTCTGAAGGAGCGAGCAGACGCAAACAGTCGGTCAGTCTGCAACATGCCGAAACACAAATGCGCATTTAACAATGACTTGTACAAGAAATTCTCAGTTTTCCATCCCGAGACAAGTGGAGGCCATGTGCACAGGTTGGGAAGTGAGAGTACAGTGCTCCCTCGTTTATCACGGGGGTTACATTCTAAAAATAACCCACTATAGGTGAAATCCGCGAAGTAGTCAACTTTATATTTACAATTATTATATCTGTTTTAAGGCTGTAAACCCCCTCAGCACACACTTTATACACTTTTTTCAGAGAGGACAGTTACAACCCTTTGAAAGAAAGAAAGAAAAGAAAAGAAAAAAAGAAAGGCAAAAGGTGAACCGCGATATAGTTAGGATATAGAGGGACGACTGTAGCTCAATGTCGAGGCCCCATCACCCAGTAAGGTGTCCGGGTTTTCACAAATGGAAATATGGTCACCCTAGTCTAAGCGCGGAATAAAAAGTGAAGGCGCGACGCCACTTTTCCATCTTCTGTTCAGACCGTCATCATATAAACGTAGCCTCAAACTACTCAGAATGCGACTGTTTTTAGTATCAATACTTCAAATGAGTACCTAGTAGATAGTGGATCGTCGGAAGAATTAACGATCGATTATCGATTAATCATTAATGTTTTTATATTAAAATGATCATCATTATTATTACTATCTGCACTACTAATCTGCATATATAAATTCAACTTTACGACATATAAACTGTAACGACTCTAGAGCCACATCAGTCCGTTTGACATTATAATGTGTTTAATTCAGTTTTGCACAACTCTCACAGAAACAAAACTTAAAACCGCATCGCTAATTTGCATAAACTAAGTGAAGATAAAACTACAGCTCTTGTGTCGCTGATGCGGTCAAATTTCTGTCGGATTAAAAGACATGATTCAGGTGAATACAGGTTAGTGTGACCAGATTTGCGTTTGTCAAAACCAGGACACCGTACGGGGGGAGGGAGGTGGGACTCGTCATCGACATTGCGCGACTCTCACCTGGTAAAACTTTTTCCCACTGGACACCGAAACATATGTGCTGCTTTGTACACTGTGCACATGGACTCACACTTGTCCCGAACGCAACGGAAAGCGTGGAATTTCTTGTACAAATCATCGTTAAATACACATTTGTGCTTCGGTACGTTGCAGACTGACCGACTGTTTGTGTCTCGCTCCTTCTGATGCAGAGAGACACATGTACAGACCCCTGTTTGGTCACACTACACACAGCAACCTACATTCGGTTTGTCGATTAAAATTAACGTAATCGATGAAATTCTTAATGATTAATCATCGATTAATCGATTAATCATGCCCATCCCTAGTACCTAGTTTCAATACAAGTTTCACTATTAATTCTTATGACACTTTTGACAACTCTAATAACAAATCAGCTGAATTTAAAATGACTTACCTGTGATAACCGATTTCCGTAGGGAGGGATTGGAGCTGGTTGTGTCTGAGGTCGAGCCACAGCAGGTTGGGTAAACTGGTGAACAAGGACTCGGGAAGACTTCGCAGCTCATTGCCTTCGAGGTACAAATGCTGGATAAAAGAACATAGATATACTGTAAATTATTATGGAAGATGAAGTCAAGGCATTGCATCCAGAAGGTTTATACGGACTGCAACAGTAATTAATATGATGGTTTAACATTGATACCGTACAGTGACATCATGCTGGGGGTGTTCTACATGTATATCTATGGTAAAATGTTCAGAAGTTACCATGGTGACACTATTATCATATCAGCGAACGTTTTAAGAGCTCAAGAAAAGTACAAAACGGATGGATTTAAACGCATTTTCGGGAGCCTGTGATCACTACGAGCGTTCACGGTCGCGTTTAGGTGTTTAATTTTCAACTTAAAAAGGTGAGAACGACTAAGTGAAAAACTGCCAGTGCTAGTGAGCTCGTGAGTGTAATTTTCCTGCGTGAGAGATGTGTAAAACCAAGCATTAGATTAAAGTCTAGTAGAGCTTCTGACACTAGTGCCTTCAGTTCGCATCAGTCAGGAATGTTAATGATATCAGCTGCAAAGTATCAATTGCTTCTGGTGGCGTATATGTAATTATCCATGGGTTTCGGGAAAAATGAACGCAGTATCCACAGCAATTAACAATCCGAATCCAAGCATTCGATCTTTTCTTAAAGTATTCAAAATGGAACCTGTAAAAATGAAACTAAAACAAATTTATTTGTGTATTTTTAATTTCTCGAATCAGCAAAACGACCCATCTTCGGCCCTCGTCGATGCAACTGCAGATGGAGGAGCTTTTGAATGAAATCTTATACTTTTACTTGTTTTTATTGTACACATTTCATTATATTTATTCATTTTCAGTCTCTTTATTATATACAACTAGCTGGTAATGCCCTACATAACCTACTGTATTGAGATTTGGGGCAATACATATAAGACTAATACAACTCCAGTCTTTACCTTGCAAAAAAAGGCAATAAGAGCATCACATTATCAACTTATAATGAATCAACCAATGCGTTATTTATAAACCTTCAAACTCTGAAATTTTATGATTTAGTCGACCTTTATACTCCGAAAATCATGTTCAAAGTAAACAACAATCTCCTGTCAAAATCTTTACAGAACATGTTCAAAATCCGAAAGAGTCGATATGAGCTCAGAGGTTTGGCCACGTTTATCAAAAAGAAAATTAGAACAAACATTATGAAATTTTGTAAATCTGTTAAAGGGGTGGAGCTCTGGAATAACTGTACAGAAAATCTAAAACTGTGCACCAATCTCTTTCACTTTATAAAGAAGTTTAAATGTTTAACTCTGGACAGATACATGAAATATGATGCTTAGTTTGTGCTGTAGGACTTTGTTGTTCTGTTTCTGATTTGTTTGTTTCCTCTTGCTGTATTTAAGAAGATGAACTGGTGTCAAGATGACGCTCTGAAAAAGGAATAGGTGAGTTTCATTGTTGGCAAAAGCTGGGAATTATTTTGGTCGGCGGCAATAAACACTAATTCAACATGACGGACGGAGTGAGAAAGCACGTAAAGGGTATTGATCCTGGTTATTTATCCACTCTAACGGCAGAGGACCCAAGACGATTTGACCAGAAATTGGTCTTAAGCATCGATGGACGACAAATCACCCTTTTCAACACCTCCAAAAGGTGGATCAAACCAAATTTCTGGTCAGAATCGCCAACTACCTGGACAAATATTCACTTGGGCGATATCCACAATGACTTGGTGGAAACTCCTGGGCCTTTCACAGCAGAAAAGATGAAAACCTCCAAGAGTCTCGATGTGTTGTTGAACTTGTTGGAGTCCACGGTTTGCTAGGATCTTCTACATTTGCTCTGTGGATGTTTGAAAGTCGTTTAATTCACCGTTAGCGGTTCTTTTCACTCAGAATACGAAAAAGACATTTCCCTTCTTCCATGCTTCTATTTGTACATCTGATAATGCAGCAGGAATTTACCATTATCGGGGATAAATGCATGAGGTTACGCACTGTGTTTGACCGCTATCATGTTTCTTGCCTCCGACCAAAATATTTCCCAGCATGCAACAGCTTTTAATAACAATGACGTCAGCTGAAACTCGCCTTAAGCTTCAGCCTGCACCTTTTCGGTCTGTGTATGTTAAATATGACTGTGAATGTCTGTGAATTAATGGCAAAATATACCTGTGACCGAAATTAATAAATAAATAAAATACATTTTAGGCATATTTTTAGGATTTCTAGTGTTTCCTCTGTAGGAGCCGTCTGCATCAGGAGCGGAGTTTGG
Organism: Boleophthalmus pectinirostris; assembly: GCF_026225935.1. NCBI lineage: Eukaryota > Metazoa > Chordata > Actinopteri > Gobiiformes > Gobiidae > Boleophthalmus > Boleophthalmus pectinirostris. The sequence continues at coordinate 10,021,308 of NW_026571404.1, forward strand.
CTGCGGCTGCCGGGTCTGTCACGTGGGCTCCTGGTGGAGGGTTGGTGCTTGGGCCTCAGGTGCCTGGGCTTCGTCTCTCCCCTGGGAGACGGATTCCCTGGTGGTGGTGGACGACTCTCTGCTCTCTGCTGATGTAGACGGCTCCTCTGATGGTGCTTTCTCAACTGGTTCGCTGTTATTCAGCCTCACATTTTACTATAGGTAGTTTTATGTATTTTAGCATGTTGGGTTGGTAGGAGGGTGGAAGGAAATGTGGGATTGTTTTTAATCACTGTAAAACGCTTTATAAATAAAGTTTGATTGACTGATTGATTGATCTTACTCATTTTCTGTTGTGGTCCTGTAAAGTAATGAAGAGGATGAGTGATTTCGCTGGAGGACAGGTCAGAATTCTGTGGTGGAATTTGCTCATTAACTGTGAAATTGCAGATTTATTGACGTGGTTCATTGTTAAAATCTCTGTACTTACTGTGCCGATCCTGAACATGAAACAAAAACGGGGACAAAGTTCAACGTCTTCTCTGTCAGTACAATTAAAGAAAAGTAATTCGGCTTCTTTCCTGAGGCTGTCAGACTTCTGAACAGTGCACACCGACTTCCTGCTTGGGCTGCCTTGCTATCTTGCTTCTACTTGTCTATTGGAACTGCTAAATGTTGTTATTTTGATGTATTTACTTTTTAATATTGCTTATTTATTATTGTTTTTATCTCTCTCTGGATCACTGGGCCTCGGGGAGCACGTTTCATTCTGTCATGCGTTTCTCTCGCATGCTTCAATGACAAATAAAGAACCATACTTACCTTCCCTCACTTAATCAAAAGCGAAAAGTAATCAAGGCGGTTGATTTAACCCTAAAGATTCGGTGAGTCTTACAAATAGAAATAAGCGGGTTTGACATTTGTGGATCTTTAGTTTGGCTACTGTACATTTTGTAAATCTCCCCTAGAGTTAAACAGACCCTTCGCCCTCCATCTGAAAATCTGACGTCATCAAATTTTAGATCATGACCGCAGCCTTTTCTCCCATCTTTCAGTGTTCGTGGTGTTTATTGCGGAGTGACATAACATTAATCTAGCGTGGCTCTTGTGACAGCTGTACACAGGCTCCAGGTCAGTGTGAAGGCCACAGCTGTAATGGAGTGCAGAAGTCACCTCAACCTGCACACACTCCGGCCCCGCAGGCACCAACGCTCTGGAGTCAGCCGGACATCACAAGAGCAACTGAAATACAATAGCCCTGTTATTTAGTGTTCTCGGATATCTCGGGTTTACGGGGAATCCTTAACGGAGGAAAGAACGTTAGTCATCGAGAAAAGAAGACCGTCAAAGTATCGAAAGCGTCAATACTGAAAAAAATCCCACAGTCATGACAGAACGTGACCTTCCTTGAACTTATATTCTGGTATTGATTGGTATCTCTTAAGTTTGAAATATTAGTATTATGACAACCCTACAGTAGCGTGAAACTTTTGACCAGACCCAAACTTCACTCACAAGACCAAAAGTGCATGGGTACGGAAGCCGAGAGGGGTCACAACAAACGCAAACGCCGCAACAAATACAAATGCGACAACACAACAAAAAGCCACAACAAACCAAAAAAAGCAACAACGGAAATGACCGCGGGACTCTATTTTAATGCAAATGCCGCAACAAATACAAACACCATAACACAAATGCAAATGCCTCAACACATAAAAAAGCCACAACGGAAGTGACCGCAGGACTCTATTTTCCGACGGACCGATCAAGCGGCAAGTGAAGAAGAAGAACTACAATGTGAAAAGTAAAGGAAGGGAGAAGTTGGAAAGTAAGTAAAAGTAATTTATTGTTTTATCATTATTCGTTTCACGTTGTAGTTCTTCTTCTTCACTTGCCGCTTGATCGGTTCGTCGGAAAAATAGAGTCCCGCGGTCATTTCCGCTGTGGCTTTTTAATGTGTTGCGGCTTTTGCTTTTGTGTTGTGGCTTTTGTATTTGTTGCGGCGTTTGCATTAAAATAGAGTCCCGCGGTCATTTTTGTTGCGGCTTTTTGTGGTTTGTTGTAGCTTTTTGTTTTGTTGTCGCATTTGTATTTGCTGCGGCGTTTGCGTTTGTTGTGACCCCTCTCGGCTTCCGTACATGGGAGCTCATGCAAAGATAACTATTTATACAGAAAGTAATGAACAAATTAAACTCCCAAATCTTCAGCTCGCCCAATCCATGCATTCCTCTTTCAGCTTTGCAATATAAATCCTTATAAAATAATAAACTAAAACATCACTGATAGTTTAATCGACTAAATTACTACAAACCGACAGCCTTACTCTTTGACTGAAAGAAGAACTGATTCTTGTGTTCAAATTTTGCATCGCCAAACTGTATGTTATTAGGTTCTTTTTTCAGATCAAGAATTTGTTTTCATACCTGACAGTTTCGACGGCTCACTAGGTTAGGGTGACCAAAAGTCTGTTTTTCCCTGGACATGTCCGATTTTTGCGTCCTGTCCTGGGCGTCTGTTTTTTGTTTTTGTTTTTTTTAAGTGATGGAAATGTCCGGGTTTTCATTACCTTTTATTGGGGCCATTAAATTGAGCGTCTCTCGTAGCTCTCTGTAACTCAGAAGGAGTGAGCAGACACAGCGAGCAGTAAGTCAGCCTGCAACATGCCGAAACGCAAATGCGCATTTAACGATGACTTGTACAAGAAATTCTCCGTTTTCAGTACCGGTTGAGACAAGTGGGAGGCCGTGTGCACAGGTTGTGAGGTGAGAGTAGCTCAACGTCGAGGTGCCACCCCCCCATCCCCGGTAAGGTGTCCGGGTTTTCAGAAACAGAAATACAATCACCCTACACTAGGTTTTCCTCAGAGTGGTCACGTGATGTTGCTGTGACATGCCTGCTCAGCTGATTTAAACATATTTTGGCACTTTCTTCCTACCGGTGGAGGCAAGACGACAGCGCCATCTGCAGTCCAACTTCCTCAGGACAGTATCCCAGGTGTGTGAGAGTAAAAAACAGTACAGAGCAAACATCATCGGGACTAGAGGACAACAAACATCATCGCTGGATTAAAGAGGCAATCGAAATACGGAAACGTGCCGGGACGAAGGGGCTTTTTTACTCTTACACACCTGGGATACTGTCTTGAGGAAGTCGGACTGCAGATGGCGCTGTTGTGCTGCCTCCATCAGTAGGAAGACAGCGGAAAAAAAACCTGTTTAAATCAGCTGACCGGACACGTCACATCAACATCACGTGACCACTCTGAGGAAGACCGCAGGGAGCAGCTAAAACTATCAGGTATGAAAGGAAACTCTTGGTCTGAAAAAAGAACTTAAGAACAGCAATAATGATTCAAAAACTATAAATACATTTTGAACTTTGTGCTTTACATATTATTGTCATTACAAGCAAAAACATTCTACATTAGGGACAGCAAGTCAATACACATCACTTAATAAATACTTTAGAATGAAACAAACCTACACATTTAACTTCATTCATTTTGCTGGACAGTGTTGGGAAGGTTACTTTTAAAATGTATTCCCCTGCAATGTAGTTTGTAACGTAATACATTAAATTACTTAAAGTGAGTAACGTAATCTGAATACTTTGGGTTACTTGATTTGCTGTAGAGAAGCAAAGACGAGGATACTTAACCGTATTAAAAATATTGATAGAAGAGGAGGAGACACGTCTGCGCAGCACGGTTTAGTCCTGTTAAATCCTGTTAAATCCTGTTTTAGATCTAGTTTAGACCTGGTTTAGTCCTGGTTTAGACCTGGTTTAGATCTAGTTTAGATCTAGTTTAGACCTGGTTTCAGTCCTGGTTTAGTCCTGTTAAATCCTGTTAAATCCTGTTTTGGTCCTGGTTTAAATCTAGTTTAGACCTGGTTTCAGTCCTGGTTTAGTCCTGGTTTAGATCTAGTATAGACCTGGTTTTAATCCTGGTTTAGATCTAGTTTAGACCTGGTTTAGTCCTGGTTTAGACCTGGTTTAGATCTAGTTTAGACCTGGTTTCAGTCCTGGTTTAGTCCTGTTAAATCCTGTTAAATCCTGTTTTGGTCCTGGTTTAAATCTAGTTTAGACCTGGTTTCAGTCCTGGTTTAGTCCTGGTTTAGATCTAGTATAGACCTGGTTTTAATCCTGGTTTAGATCTAGTTTAGACCTGGTTTAGACCTGGATTTAGTCCTGATTTTGTCCTGGTTTAGACCTGGTTTAGTTTCCAGCAATGAGTGGAATTACTGAAAAAAATAAAATAAAATATAAAAATAAAAATAATAGGAAAGCAGGAAAATACCGCCGTATAATCCATTTATTTCAACAATGTAACTGTAATCCAATTACCACTCAGTAAAAGTAACTGTAACTGAATACAGTTACTCATAATTTGTACTCTGATTACGTAACTCCGGTACATGTAATCTGTTACTCCCCAACACTGTTGCTGGAGAGCCAAGCAATAAGAACATTGCAAACTCTTCATGGAAATAGCTGTAAATTTGTTTGCTCTCTGCAGAGAAAAATACTCTCTCTCTCACGCACAATATTTATAGCTCAATAAAAGTTTTCACATTGGAGGCAGATCAGATGTCCTAATGTAGCCTAATGTTCCAATTAGTTTAGCTGAAGCAGACCGTGATGGTACGAGCCGGAGTGCGGGTGGCGGGCGGGTAATGAAGTGAAGAAGACTGAAGTTTGTACTGACCTTTAATGCCCTGTTCTTCAGCAGATTCTCGGGCACTTTCTCCAGCCCGCTCCTGCTCAGATACAGGGTCTCCGGTGAGCGGGAGGGGGACGGCTCCTTCGCCTCGTCGCTGTCAGAGCCGTGGGGGGTCTGTGGTCTGTCAGCGCTGTCTCCGACACAGAGGCGTAGCTGCAGGTCAGAGTCAGTCACGTCCTGCTCCGCTGGGAACAACATGCTGGGAAGTGGGATCAGTTGTTTTGGCAGGTGGTGATACACAAGGTGAGGCTGCTTCAGGAAGGTGTCATTTTTATTTGAGGGTCTGAAAATGGGAGAAACGTAGCTCTGTAATGATGCAAATTATGACGCATGATATTTTGCTACAATAAACAATAATACTGAAACTACTTTATCCAACTGACACAATGAAAAATAAAGCAGGATAATCCCAGTGAACATTTTTTAAATACAGTATCATTAAAATGCATGAGCTGCAACAAACGAACAGCTGAATAAACAGATAATTATTCCTGGAAGGTACTTTTTCATCCTCGTACAGCTCAAATCTTACCGTATTAAATAAAAAATAGTAGAAACTTCTCCACTCCTGCAACAAAAACATGCACTCGATAAATATTGAGCCCCAAAACATATTGTTCCAGGTGTCATATATTAAAAAGTTTATATTAAATAGTCATTTTCATGACAAGAGAAAAGTGCATTGCATTCATTTGTGCAGATAGAAAAACACTTGAATTATCATTAGCTTAGGACGGAGGTGTCCAAACTTTTTTCATCAAGGGCCACATATTTAAACACAGACGAAGCAGAGGGCTGATCGACGGCTGCAGACTGGAGCTCAGTACAGTGAATAATTGAAATATGTGCATGTTTAACACGTTAGAATGAGTCATCAGTCTTTATTCATGATAAGATCCTCAAAACCGCACACTAAATATTAAATATTCGCTTTATCAAGGTAGATTTTCAAAAAACTTGCAGTAAAAAGTTCATCTTTAATTGATGTAAGGTAATTTGGGCCAATTCACCTGGAAGCCTGAGGGCCAAGAAAAATTTGTTCGAGGGCCGCATTTGGCCCACGGGCCATAGTTTGGACAAGTCTGGCTTAGAGTGACCAGAATTCTAAATCAAAAACATGAACACCCCCGGTTTGAGGTAGTTGGTAATAATAAAAACATGAAACGAGGACTTCATGACATGCACTTGGCCCGTTCATGACACGTGAGTCATCATAGTCACATTTCTTTTGTGTTCTAGTCATTTTTAAGCGGCTTTTTTGTACTTTACCTAAACAAATGCCAATGTATGCCTCTCTTTACTGTTAGCAGGTATTGAATTAGTCAGTGGAACATGTTGAGCTGATCACATGTTCAAATTATGGCACATTTTCATGCCTGGTGCAACAGTGGCTCCTCTCAAACCAAACCTGCGCCCATAAGTCTGGATTGATGAGTGTCTGATGAGTGAAGAGAGAGTGAAGCTCTGGAGCGAATGAAATGAATGATGCTTTTGATAAGAATGATGTTTTTAAGATGCTGAGAGAACTAGAAATGAATGATGATACAGAGTTGTTATGATGCTCTGGACATTATAAAGACATTTCTCTTTGTATGTTTGATTTTATGAATTATAACATCAACCTGCCTGGGGACGACAGGTTGAAATTATCACTGGCGCTACAACCTGGTACAAAGCATCTCTCCTGTTAAGGTTAATGTAGATTGTGCACAGTCGCTGTCTCATTAAATAACTAAACTAAACTAAACTAAACTAAACTGGTCAAAAATAGGGACACTAGGGACATTTATGATATAAAACTGGGACAAATCATTGGTTTTGTATAAATCTGCTGGGACAGGGGACACAGGGCTCAAAACTGGGACTGTCCTGGGTAAATAGGGACGTCTGGTCACCCTACGTCAGCTACTTGTATCAGAACATTATAGTTATGATAGTACACAATATATTTTAGGACACGACCAAAATATTTTCTGTAAAACTTGATTATGTGCTTGATTTAAACCATTTAGTCTTGACTGATCACTTCAATTTTTACTTTGATAATATATTTATTGATATTTTGTTAACCTTTGCAATGTATTTCTATGTATTAACCAACTAATGTAAGATAAGATATAACAGTAACATTGCTTTTTAATAATTATTTGACATTATTTTAGACTACCCAACTTAACTATATTGACCAGGCGTCCCTATTTACCCGGGACAGTCCCAGTTTTGAGCCCTGTGTCCCCTGTCCCAGCAGATTTATCCAAAACCAGTGATTTATCCCAGTTTTATACAAGAAATGAATTTCATCTAAACCAGGACTAAACTAAGATTAAACCAGGACTACATCAAGTCTAAAACAGGACTAAAACAGGACTATCACAATTTTTGACTAATCTGATCCCTGTCAACAGTAAAAGGAGCATAAATTGTCAATTGTTTGGCCAAAATACAGAAATCCGTAAAGTAACATAATACAGGTTCACGTTCCGATATGTTTTTACGATGTTAAAGCAAATGCTAAACTTTAAATAATAGTTATCCTAATTAAAAACAACTTGTCCGCTAGATACCCAACAGCATCTATTTATAAGAACACCTAAAGAAGATTAAAGTGGTTAAACTTACGATTTTAAGAGCTTGTTACTTGTTCGGTGGGTTTAAGCGTCGTAAAAGTCACGCTAAAGTTGCTAGTAGCTTTTGCGTTGTAGCCGTAACCATGGCAACGGAGTCAAGAAATTTTCTGATTGGCTGCTCGACCGCGTAGCAACTGATGACGCTGCGAACGCTCTAAAAAAATGTTTGTAAAAATGTAATTTGTAATAAATATATATAATAATATTTGTGTGTGAATTATACGGAATTTATTTATTTGTGTTTTATTTATTATTATTTAACTTTTATTTTATTTTTTTATTTTTTATTTTTTTTTTATAACAAAAACAACTCAAAATGTACGGTAGACGGTCTTGTGAAAGGGTTGGATGCTATAAAAAAAAAAAAAAAAAAAAAAACAGCAGCAGCACAAAAAATACTACGAAACTTTACTTATAATTAAACGTGACGTGCATTTTAGCTACTTACCCCCTGCGTGCCGTTTCTTTCACAGACTAAACACGCGCAACCAAACAAATTTAACCTGCAGTAAGTTACACTAATTATAATCATACATTAATAGCCTAGAGAAATTATTATAAGTCTCACGAGGCCAACATGAAACAAAGAAAGTCCGCATTGCTATGAGTGTACATATGCATGATTAATAATACAGCGTGATGTCAAGTCGCGCCTTCTTGTTTAATTCATGTCTAACAACTTTGATCATGTGACGGGGGGGGGGGCATGCATTAGGTTAGGTAAGCACTATATTCTGTACATTGATGCAGCCAGGCCACGTTGCACACACTTCCCATAGTTGTTTTCCATAGAGTGACTGTTATGTGATGCATTGTGTAACAGCAGCGTGCCAACATATTTGTGCATATTGAAGACAAAGTGTTAAATCCTCTCTCTCTCTATGTCTCTCTCTCGCAGTGATCTGGCACCACCCATCCATTTCCTAATGAGACAGTGGAATAATTCAGTGCATTAGGACTAGGACTGCAGTGGAGCTCATGAGGCTCATATGGGCAAGTCCGGTTTTAGTCCGGTTCTTGGCTCCGACTGCGCGTGCTGATGCATCTTTGTCCACTGTTCTTTTACCAGCGGACACTCTCCCAAACACATCTCCGCCTCAACTACAGTCTCCGAGCAGCAACTGTCACACTACTCTCACAAATGTAAAGCGTCCCAAAGCAACACAAAACTGCATCCGGTTAGGCTTTTAAGCGTAAAATGTCCAAGAAAAAAATATTAATAACACTGAGGGACCTATCAATGCAAAACCACGGAACTACTTTCTAAATATATTTGATTTAGATGTTGAATTTTATCAAGGAAATGTTTTGCCATGGCTTAACTTTGAAATACAGGCTTAATTAAGTGAAAATGTTGTTTTTCTTTATCATAACAAGTAGCCCAAGTAAGTAGTTTGGCTCATTGTGTAAGATTTGCAATTAGATTTGGACATCGAGCTTAATTGGTGGCAAAAAAAAAAATCAAAATTTAGTTGTACGAAAGTGCATTTACACAATTTACTTCAGTGATTAAAAAAGACAGACATATTTGCGTTTTATTTTCTTATTTTCATCCCAATTGAACCAAGTCCTTATTATCTACGATCTACAATATCATTGCAAAATTTTACATTAAAAAAGTGTCTCCAGATTTCCTGACTAGACTCTAGTTTTGTCAAGACCTGCATAATTAAATGTCACAACTCTCAGACAACACAGTCTTGCGTCGTAATTGAAATATTGACTAAGAAAAGAACAAAACACACGACATAATTTGGCATAAAATGAGGGTAGTTCCATAATTATGCATGCAGAAAGCTGTATTTAACATTACTTAAAAAAAAAAAAATAAAAAAATAGGCTACTCCTGTGTAGTCATCGCAAATGGGCTTTTATTCTGAAGTTGAGTTTCCGGTTTGGCCTCTGCGCGTCTTTTTCAGCTCGACGCGGCTTTACTCCGAGCACATCCAAACATAAGTCTCGCGGTTGGGCTGTCAGGCTACGGAAGACAGCTGAACACTCTCTCTCTCTGCTCCAAGATTAGCCTAAACTCAGCCAACAACCACCATTCACTTCAGATTATCCCAAAGTTACACGATTTGCCCTCGCGCTGTGCAGACTTCCAAGTGTCATTGCTTTGCTTTTGCGCTTCAGCTGCGAACAGAGGCGGCGTAGCGGACCGAAATGCACGCGTATTACTATGACAGTTTTGAGAAGAGGGAGCCCGAAGAAGCAGCGCTGTAGTTTCTTTGCAAAAGGCGAGGAATGAAATCTGAGCATCGATGTTTCACTGGGGCAAGTGGAAGAAGAGGATGGGCGCCAACAGTTCTTCAAAGAGACCAGTTTTCGACGAGAAAGAAGATGGTAAGTGCGATTATGTGAGAGAAGTGGAGACGTGTGTGCACAAATCTAACGGGAAACAGCGCTTTGAGCGGAGTTGGAACCACCAGGAGTTGAGATTTAGCCTGGGAAAAAAAGGCACAGGCGATAAGAGCAAGCCTAGAAGTTGTTACATTACAGTTTGTTGCAGGGAAATTCGCAAAAGATTGAACTTTGAAGTGATCCAGAAGATTGTCAATGCACGCGTTTTGTGTTGTTCATCCAGATTGGTGATGGAGCTCAGATGGAAATAGCCTAAAGCCTAAAGAAGATATTATTTTGAAGTGAAATCATCTTAAATTAGGCTGGTTGTGTTCATACTTTTGTGGAAATTGTGTAGATTAAAATAGGTCTCACTTTTAATTATTATTATTATGTGTTAGAGTGGGTTCAGCTGAATGGAGTGGCCAAGATTTGACTGTTTTATAAATGCATTTTAGGTTCAATTATTTCCCAAAACGATCATGTTTACAGTAAAATAGGTGTCACTTTTAATTATTATTATGTGTATGTAGAAAGAAATTTATTTTAGTAACTGAATAGAGTGGACAGGATTTGTTTTATAAATGCATTTTAGGTTTATTATTTCCCAAAGCTGTCATGTTTACATTAAAATAGGTGTCACTTTTGATTATTGTTATGTGTTAGCGTCTATTCACAGAAAGCGTGGAAAGAAATTTATTTTAGTAGCTGAATGGAGTGGCCAAGATTTGACTGTTTTAGGCATTTTAAGTTAAATTATTTCCCAAAACGATCATGTTTACAGTAAAATAGGTGTCATTTTAATTATTATTATGTGTATGTAGAAAGAAATTTATCTTAGTAACTGAATAGAGTGGCCAAGATTTGTTTTATAAATGCATTTTAGGTTAAATTATTTCCCAAAGCTGTCATGTTTACAGTAAAATAGGTGTCACTTTTGATTATTGTTATGTGTTAGCGTCTGTTCACAGAAAGCGTGGAATGAAATTTATTTATTTTAGTAGCTGAATGGAGTGGCCAAGATTTGACTGTTTTATAAATTCATTTTAGGTTAAATTATTTCCCAAAGCTGTCATGTTTACATTAAAACAGGTGTCACTTTTAATTATTATTATGTGTTTGAGTGGGTTCACAGAAAGCGTGGAAAGAAATTTATTTTAGTAGCTGTATATAGTGGCCAAGATTTGATTGCATTTTTTAAAATAAATGCATTTTAGGTTAAATTATTTCCCAAAGCTATGATGTTTACACTAAAATAGGTCTCACTTTTAATTATTATTATGTGTTTGAGTGGGTTCACAGAAAGCGTGGAAAGAAATTTCTTTTAGTAACTGAATGGCGTGGCCAAGATTTGACTGTTTTATTCATTTTTGGTTAAATTATTTCCCAAAACGATCATGTTTACAGTAAAAGTTTACAGTAAAACAGGTGTCACTTTTAATTATTATTATGTGTTAGAGTGGATTCACAGAAAGCGTGGAAAGAAATAGATTTTAGTAGCTGAATTTTTTTTAATAAATGCATTTTAGGTTAAATTATTTCCCAAAGCTATAATTTTCCAGTACAATAGGTGTTACTTTTAATTATTATTATGTGTTTGAGTGGGTTTACAGAGAAATTTAGTTTAATAGCTGTATACTGTGGCCAAGATTTGACTGTTTTATGCGTTTTAGGTTAAATTATTCCCCAAAGCTATCATGTTTACACTAAAATAGGTCTCACTTTTAATTATTATTACGTGTTTGAGTGGGTTCACGGAAAGCGTGGAATGAAATTTATTTTAGTTGCTGAATGGAGTGGCCAGGATTTGACTGTTTTAGGCATTTTAAGTTCAATTATTTTCCAAAGCTATCATGTTTACAGTGGAAAACACATTTTTCACTTTTTTTTAAGCCTATATCTTGGCATACAATGTTGGCGTGGGTGTTTTAATCAAATACTTTTCTAGACTTGATTTCATTTGTTCTACTCCTGAAGCCTAATCAAAGTGTCGTCTGTAGTTGCTGTCACTTGCAGTACAAATTCTCCGTTAAATCATATTCATGCAAGGTTTTGTGGTAATTTATTCTATGTTAAAGTTGCGCGTTAGTTGGTGTTTTGTGCCTTTGTGCAAAATGTTTCTTGGCTTAATTCCTGAAAAGCGGTTGAATGCATGATATTTCTTCAAGTGACCAGCAGCAGTGAGAAATGTATTTGCGCTTGTACATCCCCCGTAGGCATAAATGTGAAGGCTTGTCTGTCAGGCTTTAGAGTTCTGTGTGCTCGAGCTTCCACTGACCCTGAGCAACGCTGACAAAGTAAAACCACCGCACATAAAGTTCTCATGCTGCGCCTCGGACAGCGGGCATGATAACGTGGGAAGAAATAGCAGTGCGAGCGAACGATGTATAGCTGCATACCACACACATAAATACAGTCTATGTAACTTTTCTGATGGGGGATTTGATATCTGCTTGTCTCCATGGATACGTTATGCTTCAACACGGCATAACATTAAACTTATCTATCTTGGTTTATTTTCGTTTTATTTTCGTGATTAAAATACCTTGAAAAACGTGCAAATCTGACCCACAACTAGGGCTGGGTATCACTAAGAAGTTGCCGATACGATACATACCTTCGATACATAGGCCACGATACGATACGTACTTCGATACATAGGCCGAGATACGATAAGTACTTCGATACATAGGCCACGATACGATAAATACTTCGATACATAGGCCATGATACGATACATACTTTGATTTATAGGCCACGATATGATACATACTTCGATACATAGGCCACGATACGATAAATACTTCGATACATAGGCCACGATACGATACGTACCTCGATAGATAGGCCATGATACGATACGTACTTCGATACATAAGCCACGATACGATACGTACCTCGATAGATAGGCCATGATACGATACATAGGCCAAGATACGATACGTACTTCGATACATAGGCCACGATACGATAAATACTTCGATACATAGGCCAAGATACGATACATACTTCGATACATAGGCCACGATACGATAAATACTTCGATACATAGGCCACAGATACGATACATACTTCGATACATAGGCCACGATACGATACGGTTTTTGATATAGTGCACTTTTGATTCGATATATTTCAAATTGATTCGATGCGATTCAGTGGAAAAAAAAGTCTAAATTTCTTCATGTAGTCTGCACTGAAATGGAGCAAAGGATCATGGTCTATGTAGTTCCCTTTGTCTTTTTTTTTTTAGCTATTGTTGCACCAAAAGAGACTTGTAATTCGATATATTGTGATGGTCCACAATATTATTATGAGAACTTTGACGATACGATATCATGATATTTCGGTTATTGTTACAACCCTAATGCCTACCCTTTATTCCTTTATCAGAGCGTCATCTTGACACTAGTTCATCTTCATAAATACAGCGAGAGGAAACAAACAAATCAGAAACAGTACAACAAAGTCCTACAGCACAAACTCAGTCTCATAATTCATGTATTTGCCCAGAGTTAAACATTTAAACGTCTTTAGAAATGGCAAGAGAGTAGTGCACAATTTTAGGTTGTCTGTACATTTGCTCCAAAGCTTCACCCCTTTAACAGATCTACAACATTTCATCATATTTCTTCTGATTCAGGTCTGATCATGGCTGTGATGCTAAAGGTTCACTAAGTCCACTAAGTTTGTGCAAAGTTAATATGAAAAACACCCATTTTACTCATCAAAACGATGAAAAAACCCCACAAAAAAACTCTTGGTGATATATCAATACAGCCGCCCACGATATCGATACTATATCATCACATTAAATGATACGATTAAGGGTATAACAATATCCAAGTCTCACGATACCTCATGGTACGATATTTATTGTGATATTGCGGGGAGGCTCACGATTAGGGATGTAACAATATCCAAATCTCTTGGTTTTCATGATATACATCTCATGGTACGATATTAATTGTGATATTTTGTAGAGGCTAACAAAACTGTGAATATGCGACTTTTTACTCTTAAAATACCTTGACAAAACTTAATCCAAACAACTAAGACTTAAAAGTGCTTAGAACTGTTATTTCTTCTTGTAGTCTGCACTGAAATAGAGCATGATGTAGTTCCCTCTGTCTTTTTTGAGCTATTACTGCACCATAACTCTTAGTTTAAGTAAAGAGACTTGTAATTCGATATATTGTGATGGTCCACGATATTATTGTGAGAACTTTGACGATACAATATCACGATATTTAGGTTATTGTTACACCCCGAGATAAAATATATCGATATTTCAATATTTTTGCACACCCCTACGCACAACTTTCCTTGCTTATGTTCTTCTTTTATGCCACTGGGAAACATTACAGGTAAAGCAATACCATCTCCATAGAGACAAGCAGGTGATGGACCCCATACCTGAAAAGTTACGTCGTACACCTTTAAACAAGTTTGATAATTATAGTTTAGTTAAAATCCCAATTACTTCATCATGTATATTCTCACAATTGATTTCAATATTAGTAAAAGATAAGGATGTTGTCGGTTCATTCACCTGTGAAATATTATTACAACACACTGTGCTGCATTTGCTCTTGTTGCATTAGTGAATATATTTTGATAGACAGCTCTAAAAGCGTTCCAATTATGCAGATCAGATGCAATGCTAATCTGCCAATTCCTTTGCATATGTTGTATTGTAAACATCTTATTCAATGTATTTTGTCTTCATGACTCTAACAAATCTGCTTACAATCATCCTTGGCTATTATTCACTATGTAAACATCACCAGCTGCAAAATCTTTGACTAATCTGAGTGGGAAGTTTTGGTCATTTATTCTTACTGCAAAAAAATGTTGTACAAACTTGTAACTATGGCCTATTTTTGCACGGCTTCGAGTTTCAGGCGATTCTTATGTCATATTTTTCAAAAGCTGCTCTGAGTCACTGCTTTGAAAGGCTTGCATTGCACATCACTGTACAGACTGATTACTCTGCACTTTCACAGCCCGGAGTGCTATTTTACGTCCACAGTTTGCCTCAGACAAATGACGACGGGCTTCACTGCTTCAACTGTGAAACTTTGTCCAATTCATATTATCCACATGAGGGCTACTGGAACTCAGTCTAAAACTTTTAGATCCCAGAAATTATGTGGTCTTTGCTGGAAACAATTAGGCACCATCTGAAGAATTAGTTACTCTCTTGGTTAGGGATGGGCATCTGATGAAATTTTCTTAATCGATCGTCGGAAGAATTAACGATCGATTATCGATTAATCATTAACGTTTTTATATTAAAATGATCATCATTATTATTACTATCTGCACTACTAATCTGCGTAAATAAATTCAACTTTACGACATATAAACCGTAACGACTCTAGAGCCACATCAGCCCGTTTGACATTATAATGTGTTTAATTCAGTTTTGTTCAACTCTCACAGAAACGAAACTTAAAACTGCATCGCTAATTTGCATAAACTCAGCGAAGATAAAACTACAGCTCTTGTGTCGCTGATGTGGTTCAACTTCTGTTGGATTAAAAGACATGACTCAGGTGAATACAGGTTAGTGTGACCAGATTTGCGTTTGTCAAAACCAGGACACCGTACGGGGGGAGGGAGGTGGGGACTCGTCATCGACATTGAGCGACTCTCACCTGGTAAAACTTTTTCCCACTGGACACCGAAACATATGTTCCTGCTTTATACACTGTGCACATGGACTCACACTTGTACAAGAAATTCCACGCTTTCCGTTGCGTTCGGGACAAGTCATCATTAAATACGTATTTGTGCTTCGGTACGTTGCAGACTGACCGACTGTTTGTGTCTCGCTCCTTCTGAGTGCAGAGAGACACATGTACAGACCTGTTTGGTCACGCTACACACAGCAACCTACATTCAGTTTGTCGATTAAAATTAACGTAATCGATGAAATTCTTAATCGACTAATCATGCCCATCCCTACTCTTGGTAAAACAAAACAAAAAAACAACAACAAATTACTCTAAATCATTGCTAAAAACTCTTAAATCTTATATATTTACATTTTCAACTATATGAAATAGACCATTATTGTATTAAATTTGCAAATTTTATCCTTAAAATTTCCTCAGAGTAAAAGTATTAAATATTATATAAATGTTAATCAGTGGTCTTCTCTGTAAACAATTTGGTACCAGCTGCAGGATAAGTTACTCAAAAACAAAAACCCCCAAAACAAAACAAAACAACAAATTACTCTGGGGCAACTGTACCCCATCTAAGGCTCTTATATTTACTTAGTTTCTCTAAAATTTCTTTAACATTTTTCTCAACGAGTAGCTCTTGGCTTTTTCGTTTTGTAAGGGTAGCTCACCAGTGTTGGGAAGGTTACTTTTAAAATGTATTCCCCTACAGATTACAGATTAACACACCAAAATGTAGTTTGTAACGGAATCCATTAAATTACTTAAGGTGAGTAACGTAATCTGAATATTTTGGATTACTTGATTTGCTGTAGAGAAGCAAAGACGAGGATTTTCACTTAAGATGTTTTGTCTGCTAAAAGAAAATAAAAAGCCCAGACTTTCCTTAACTGTATTAAAAAATATTATTGATAGAAGAGGAGGAGACATGGTCCACGCGGCGTGGTTTAGTCCTGTTAAATCCTGTTTTAGACCTTTAGTCCCTGTTTAGTTTTAGACCTGGTTTAGACCTGGTTTTAGACCTGGTTTAGTTCTGGTTTAGACCTAGTTTAGACCTGGTTTAGACCTGGTTTAGACCTGGTTTAGACTTGGTTTTAGTCCTGGTTTAGTCCTGCTTTAGACCCGGGTTAGTCCTGTTTTATACCTAGTTTAGACTTGGTTTTAGTCCTGGATTAGTCCTGGTTTTAGATCTGGTTTAGACCTGGTTTAGTGTCCGGCAATGAGTGGATTTACGGGGATAAAAAAAGGGGGATATAGCCCAAAATGTAAAAACAGGAAAATACCACCGTGTAATCCATTTATTTCAACAAAGTAACTGTAATCCAGTTACCACTCACTGAAACAGTAACTGTAACTGAATTCAGTTACTCATAATTTGTACTCTGATTATGTAACTCTGGTACATGTAATCTGTTATTCCCCAACACTGTAGCTCACCAGTGGAAAAATGTTGCAGACCCCTGCTCTAAATCATTGCTAAAAACGCTTAAATCTTGTATATTTACATTTTCAACTATAATAAATGGACCATAATTGTATTGCAATACATAGTTGACCAAAGAAAACATCTTCATCCTTAAAATTTCCTTAGAGTAAAAATATTGAATATTATATAAATGTTAATCAGTGTTGCAAATGAAATTCTTTGATTTATTTGATGTTATTCCTGTATTGCCATTTGCAAGATCGATCTGGTTACAATTATGTACTCAGGAAGATTAAACTTAGCAGAGAAACATTAAAAGACAATTCAACAAGCATGAGTTCAAACTGCACATTTCTGAATGATGATGTTCAGTCTTAAATGTCAGGTTTAAACGTCCACTCTAAGTTTAATATTCTCAGGTTTGGAGTGTGTTGGACGGCTGGTGGTGCTGGTGCCGTTGTAGCTCCCTCCCATTCCCATGATCAGCCTGTAGCCAAAGCCGGAGCCGAAACCCCCAGCAGCAGAGCTCACTCCCCCCGAGGACTCCTGCACGTGGATGGTGACGCTGGCCAGCCTGCTCTCCTCTCCCTCCAGCAGCTTCTTGTAGGTCACGATGTCGATATCCAGGGCCAGGGCCACATGCATTCTGGTCTCAGGTCTCTGCACTGGGGCTCAGAGAATAGACTTTAAAGCTGCTATGTTTGTGTTCAAGTCTCTAGAACCAAAGTACATCTCTAATTTTATGATTATTTATGTTTTTATTTGTTTATTTTGTGATTTTAAAGTTTATTCTGTGAAGAACTTTGAATTACTTTGTGTACAGTTGTGCCTTACAGATAAATTTGCTGTGCCATTGTGAGCAGCTTTGAATAACTTCACACACTCTTGGATGCCCAGCTCATCTTCCTAATGAACAATCAGACTGTGTTAAACTTCTGCACTCCAGGGGGCGCTGTAGTGTGCCACTGGAAACAGAGTCAAAAAACTCTTATGTGCTGTTGGGAATGCAGACTGAAATCCTGTTGTTATAATGAACTCAGTGTATTCTGTGTTTTACTTTGGCTACTGTACTGTACTTTGTTTGCAGTAATATTTGTTTATTATTTATCTTTGTTATTTTATTGTTTGATTCTATATTTAGGTCTGAAAATTTGACTAAACATGCAATCTTTTTTCATGGTGATGAACCCAAAATGAATTTCTACCTTTGGTAAATAATCAGTTTTCCTGTTCTGGATGTAAGACTAGATATGTTGTTGTTTGCAGAGGAAATTATGTTTCTATAACTGCAGTCATCATGACCTTTCA
Organism: Boleophthalmus pectinirostris; assembly: GCF_026225935.1. Classification (NCBI taxonomy): domain Eukaryota; kingdom Metazoa; phylum Chordata; class Actinopteri; order Gobiiformes; family Gobiidae; genus Boleophthalmus; species Boleophthalmus pectinirostris. Next base: position 10,039,401 of record NW_026571404.1, read on the forward strand.
TTTATTTTGTTGCAGCTCAATATCAAACATTTAAATGTTAAGCATTATTTAAATAGTCATTCTGCTTGCCAATTTGATGAGCTATTTTCCACTGCTGCGTTAGAGATCGACAGACGAGCATTTCCAGTGACTGGCCTTTAGATTCTCAAAGAACATCTGTATAATGTGTTTATACCCGAGTAGAAGAAGAAGTAATAAGTAATGTTTATCTCATTAAGAAGGACTTGGAGGTTAAATCTCAGATTTATTTAGTATCAATTCTTGCATTTTTCTTTTTTAACAAGTGAAATAAATCTGGTTTGGGAAACTTCACAGGAATATTAAACTTAGCAGAGAAACATTGAAAAACTGTTCAACAGGCATTAGTTCAAACTGCACATTTCTGAATGATGATGTTCAGGCTGTTTCAAGTTTAAATGTCTTCTCTAAGTTTAACACTTTCAGGGCCGGGCGGGACTTGGTCTTGGCTCAGTACCGTCTGCTGGAGCTGGTGGTGCTGATGGAGGACCTGCTGATGGAGCCTCCTCCCACTCCTATGGCTGAGCCTCCAAAGCCAAAGCCGGAGCCGGAGCCGAAACCCCCAGCAGCAGAGCTCACTCCCCTGGAGGACTCCTGCACGTGGATGGTGGCGTTGACGCCTCCGCTGGCCAGCCTGCTCTCCTCTCCCTCCAGCAGCTTCTTGTAGGTGGCGATCTCGATGTCCAGGGCCAGTTTGACGTTCATCAGCTCCTGGTACTCACGCACCTGTCGGGCCATGTCCTGCTTGGCTCTCTGCAGAGCTTCTTCCAGTTCTTTAATGTGTAGTCTGGCGTCCCTCACGGCCAGTTCGCCGCGCTCCTCTGCCTCTGTGATCTGGGCCTCCAGGCTGGCCCTCTGTCCCTTTACGGCCTCGATCTCGTTTTGGAGTCGGGCGATCATGCGGTTCACCTCTGCGATCTCAGCTTTGGTGGTGCGCAGGTCATCTCCGTACTGTCCAGCAGAAGTCTGCATTTCCTCAAACTTCTGCTTGTACCAGCCCTCAGCATCGGCCTTGCTCTTGTTGGCGATGTCTTCGTACTGAGCGCGCACTTCAGCCACAATGGCGTCCATGTCCAGGTTGCGGCTGTTGTCCATCTCGACAATGACGGAGGTGTCTTTGATCTGGCCTTGCAGCTCACGCAGCTCGGCCTCGTACACGGCGCGGAGGAAGTTGATCTCGTCCTGGAGAGCGTCCACCTTGGCTTCCAGCTCCACCTTGTTCATGTAGGCGGCGTCCACGTCCTTCTTCAGCACAACAAACTCATTCTCTGCAATGGCGCGCTTGTTGATCTCGTCTTCGTACTTTCTCTTGAAGTCCTCCACCACGCCCTGCATGTTCTTGAGCTCTGCCTCCAGCTTGATTTTCTCGTTGCCCAGGCCATCCAGCTGTCTGCGGAGGTTGGCGATGTAGGCCTCAAACATGGCGTCCAAGTTGGAGCGGGCGGTGGTCTGGTCCTGGAGCAGGCTCCATTTGGTCTCCAGCATCTTGTTCTGCTGCTCCAGGAAGCGCACCTTGTCGATGAAAGAGGCAAAGCGGTTGTTCAGGGTCTTGATCTGGTCCTTCTCGTTGGTGCGGACTGTCTGGATGGTGGGGTCGATGTCGAGCTTCAGAGGGGCCAACAGGCTCTGGTTCACAGTGACTTGAGTGATGGGAGGGGCCACAAAGCCACCGGAACCACCGGCCATGCTGGAGGAGAACATGCTGCCGCTGCTGTAGCCACCGGCAGAACCTCCGAAGGCAGATCCTCCAAAGGCGGCGCCTCCAAAGCCAGAACCACTGCCATAGGCAGAGCCGGAGCTGAAGCTGCTCCTCTTCACACTGAAGCTGGAGGTGGCTGGGACCACAGACCCCCTGGAGCTGTAGCTGGACACAGACATGGCTCTCCTGGACATGTTTGCAGTGGGTGTGAGCTGAGCTGAAGAGGAGATGCTTCAGAAAGGACCAGATGCCTCTGAGTGTCTTACTGCTCGCTGCCTGTGTTTTTATGCAGTGGAGTGGGGGGGTGGAGCACTGGGGCCTCTGGGACCAAGAGCTACCTGCAGAACAGGTTAGGGGTGTGCCCACTCTCAGCTATGGAGCCTCTGCCTGTGGGGCAGCCGATGGAGAGATAGTGATCCTGGTCAACAGGATTCTCCTGCTCCAGTTTTTAACACCAGGCCTGGGGTGCTCCTGGAGGCCTCTGTCACCCTCTGACAGGGAACATCAATCACTCAAGCTTTGGAATAGTTGAAATGAACTCTAGCTCATTCATGATAAAAAATTATGTCATGCCATTGTATGAATAAAAAAATATGGGGGCCAAATTGTGAACTGGACCTTTTAAACACAGTCTCTTCTCTTGTCTTGTGGAAATCGTGTCTCGTCCCACCTCTACTTGTAATAAACTAATTTTCGTGGCTTTTCAGAAAATACAAGCTGGTTTAAGGCCCTGTTGAAGTAGTTGCTCTTGTGCATTTGTGCACTTTGAATCCATGATCACAACGAGGAGCTGAAAGTTCACAGGATGTGCCAATTCTCTGCAATGTTTTGATCAGCGTGTCATAAAATGCCTGAATAAAAAGCAGTTTAATAGCATTTAAACTTGAAGCATTATTATAGTTTACAACATATTCCACCCCTTCCACTTTTATGTCTTACTGCTACTGCTACTTATCCACACTTCTGTAAGCATTAACATTCTCTTTCATTTCAGTGGAGAGCTAGAGATACATCTGGCCTCTAGAATAATATATAAAGTGGATACATTTGTGTAAAATGTTCAATGTTCTTATAGAGTAAGACAAGATGAGTCAAGATGATTAACAATTCTACCCCTATTTTGGATATTATCTGACTTCAGACCCAACCACCTTCTACATTGATCCATAGAGACTCAATAGATAAAGGTGATCAATACCACTACTGTGCTCATTTCAAGAGCCTTTTTATTCCTTGTCAAATGTGGGGGACAGACCATTCCAGCTGTAGATTTTTGAGTCTGTGGAGTACAACGGAAGACATTTTTAGTTATTCATGATTTAAGTTGACTGTATATTTTTTCATCAGTTTGGGATGTGTCAGTGTCAGATTCTAGTGCTTAGACATTACATTTAAACTGCACAATACATTCAGAGAGTTGGAACATTGCACTTTTGCGATTCACAAATTGTTATAAATTTTCAGTCATCGACCAAATTTAAATAATCAGATTTGTTGTACAGCTATTTGTCCTGCTTACGTCTGTGTTGTTTGATTAATTGTTGCACATTGTAATGCGTTCTTCAGGTTTTACATGTGTGAAAGATGCCATAAACACACCACAAGGGGGCACAAGTCAGCAGTGGGGCAAGTCTGCTTATTCTTGTCAGTCCCAAGTATGGGGAAGTAGAATGTGGTTCATAAATGTGTTGTATTCTCCAGTCTGCAAAATCATTCAGTTAAAGAACGACAGAAGTTTTGTTGTGGCAATACGATGTTCAAAAATGCATAAGATGTGCTCTATAAATAAATGTTTATAAAATTATAACATTTCTCAATTTTACCAGTTGGATTTTTTTCTGAATGACTGAGGAAGAACACTTTTTAAAATCTTTACAGAGCTTTTTTGATTTTCTAAGATTTATATATAGTGATAAAACCTTAATTTCTTGTAAAACGTTGACAAAATGCATGAATCATTAATCGTGATTATAGATGTTGGGGTGTAATGGTGCTGTAAATCCAATTTTAGAAGCAAATGTCTGTCAAATGTGATGTAGTCCACTATAAATAAACTTACATGTTACTAATTCATTTTCAAATATACCTTTTCTATTACTACGAGAGACCAAAAATAACAAGAAGTGTTTTATTCTTACATTAGCATAAGTGAAAATAAATGTACACATCAAGCTCTAAACTCGATATATACACAAGTGAAGTGTTTACAGAATTTTGAAGCCATCAGGTTCATATTTTTCTAAGCTCTTATTTCAGTTTCCTTTAAAAAATCTGCAAGAATGAGGACTTAAATGTTTCTGTACAAGTCATTCCAGAGCTATAAACAAATACAAGAACCTTATGCATTAATGAACGTCTCGTGAATAGCTTTAGAATAAACTTGAGCTGTATCAGAACAAGTATAAGGCCACGTTTATCACTGTACGCCCATGGACCACAAAAGAAAGTACTATTATTTAATGCTAAAAATTGCATTCTATTGTCTAAAGAAAGATTATCAAAATCGGTATGGAGTATTTGAGTCTATTTCTTAGTATCGAAGTCGAGTTTGACATTTTTAGTATTGTGACAACACTAGTTTGAAGTGATTTAAACAGCAGGGTTAACAGGTTTTCAGCTTTAAATTACCCAAAACCAAGGGACATATTTTAACGTGTTCCAACACCTGACCTGTCACACTAAAGAATATTGAGATGGACGTAGCACATGCATTCTGGTCTCAGGTTTCTGCACTGGGGCTCAGAGAATAGACTTTAAAGCTGCTATGTTTGTGTTCAAGTCTCTCCGTGGTCTAACACCAAAGTACATCTCTAATTTTATGATTATTTATGCTTTTATTTGATTAATTTGAGATTTTATTGTTTATTCTGTAGATCACCTTGAATTACTTTGTGTTCAATTGTGCTTTACAGATAAATTTGCTGTGCCATTGTGAGCAAAAAACTCTTATGTGCTGTTGGGAATGCAGACTGAAATCCTGTTGTTATAATGAACTCTGTGTATTCTGTGTTTTACTTTGGCTACTGTACTGTACTTTGTTTGCAGTAATATTTGTTTATTATTCATCTTTGATATTTTATTGTTTGATTCTATATTTAGGTCTGAAAATTTGACTAAACTTGCAATCTTTTTTCATGGTGATGAACCCAAAATGAATTTCTACCTTTGGTAAATAATCAGTTTTCCTGTTCTGGATGTAAGACTAGATATGTTGTTGTTTGCAGAGGAAATTATGTTTCTATAACTGCAGTCATCATGAACTTTCATTTATTTTGTTGCGGTTCAATATCAAACATTTAAATGTTAGCATAATTTAATTCTCTTTTCATTCTGCTTGCCAATTTGATGAGCTAATTTGCACTGCATCTTTATAATGTGTTTATAACTGAGTAGAAGAAGTGGTCAGTAATGTTTTTCTCAATAAGAAGAACTTGGAGGTTAAATCTCAGATTTATTTGTTGTCATTTTTCTTTTTTAACAAGTGAAATAAATCTGGTTTGGGAAACTTCACAGGAATATTAAACTTAGCAGAGAAACATTGAAAAACTGTTCAACAGGCATTAGTTCAAACTGCACATTTCTGAATGATGATGTTCAGGCTGTTTCAAGTTTAAATGTCTTCTCTAAGTTTAACACTCTCAGGGCCGGGCGGGACTTGGTCTTGGCTCAGTACCGTCTGCTGGAGCTGGTGGTGCTGATGGAGGACCTGCTGATGGAGCCTCCTCCCACTCCTATGGCTGAGCCTCCAAAGCCAAAGCCGGAGCCGGAGCCGAAACCCCCAGCAGCAGAGCTCACTCCCCTGGAGGACTCCTGCACGTGGATGGTGGCGTTGACGCCTCCGCTGGCCAGCCTGCTCTCCTCTCCCTCCAGCAGCTTCTTGTAGGTGGCGATCTCGATGTCCAGGGCCAGTTTGACGTTCATCAGCTCCTGGTACTCACGCACCTGTCGGGCCATGTCCTGCTTGGCTCTCTGCAGAGCTTCTTCCAGATCTTTGATGCGTAGTCTGGCGTCCCTCACGGCCAGCTCTCCGCGCTCCTCTGCCTCTGTGATCTGGGCCTCCAGGCTGGCCCTCTGTCCCTTTACGGCCTCGATCTCGTTTTGGAGGCGGGCGATCATGCGGTTCAGCTCTGCGATCTCAGCTTTGGTGGTGCGCAGGTCATCTCCGTACTGTCCGGCAGAAGTCTGCATCTCCTCAAACTTCTGCTTGTACCAGCCCTCAGCATCGGCCTTGCTCTTGTTGGCGATGTCTTCGTACTGAGCGCGCACTTCAGCCACAATGGCGTCCATGTCCAGGTTGCGGCTGTTGTCCATCTCGACAATGACGGAGGTGTCTTTGATCTGGCCCTGCAGCTCACGCAGCTCGGCCTCGTACACGGCGCGGAGGAAGTTGATCTCGTCCTGGAGAGCGTCCACCTTGGCTTCCAGCTCCACCTTGTTCATGTAGGCGGCGTCCACGTCCTTCTTCAGCAGAACAAACTCATTCTCTGCAGCGGCACGCTTGTTGATCTCGTCTTCGTACTTTCTCTTGAAGTCCTCCACCACGCCCTGCATGTTCTTGAGCTCTGCCTCCAGCTTGAATTTCTCGTTGCCCAGGCCATCCAGCTGTCTGCGGAGGTTGGCGATGTAGGCCTCAAACATGGCGTCCAGGTTGGAGCGGGCGGTGGTCTGGTCCTGGAGCAGGCTCCATTTGGTCTCCAGCATCTTGTTCTGCTGCTCCAGGAAGCGCACCTTGTCGATGAAAGAGGCAAAGCGGTTGTTCAGAGTCTTGATCTGGTCCTTCTCGTTGGTACGCACTGCCTGGATGGTGGGGTCGATGTCCAGCTGCAGAGGGGCCAACAGGCTCTGGTTCACAGTGACTTGAGTGATGGGAGGGGCCACAAAGCCACCAGAACCACCGGCCATGCTGGAGGAGAACATGCTGCCGCTGCTGTAGCCACCGGCAGCACCTCCGAAGCCAGAACCACTGCCATAGGCAGAGCCGGAGCTGAAGCCGCTCCTCTTCACACTGAAGCTGGAGGTGGCTGGGACCACAGACCCCCTGGAGCTGTAGCTGGACACAGACATGGCTCTCCTTGACATGTTTGCAGTGGGTGTGAGCTGAGCTGAAGAGGAGATGCTTCAGAAAGGACCAGATGCCTCTGAGTGTCTTACTGCTCGCTGCCTGTGTTTTTATGCAGTGGAGTAGGGGGGTGGAGCACTGGGGCCTCTGGGACCTGGGAGCTACCTGCAGAACAGGTTAGGGGTGTGCCCACTCTCAGCTGTGGAGCCTCCACCCATGGAACAGCCAATGGAGAGATAGTGATCCCGGTCAACAGGATTCTCCTGCTCCAGATTCCAGATTTTAACACCAGGCCTGGGGCGACTGTAGAGGTGCTGTCAGCATCTAATAGGGAACATCAATCACTCAAGTCAAGGCATATGTAAAATATTGCTGAATAAAACATAACTGTTGTAAAACAAATTGTTTTACTGATGTTGAAGTTTATTCAACATCAATCCTAGACTTGAACCTTCGACACCATGTGGAAGTATTGTGTAATCCAGTTCAGTGCAGGCTGCCTGTGCTTCTGTTGTAGAGTTATACTGTGTGTGTGTTGAAGTCGATGTAGAAACCTCTGTGAATCTGAAGTGGATTAGAACTGTTTCAGTAAAAACACAGCTACTGTCATTTTATTATACAATGACTGAATGATTAAGAGCAACTCAAACATTTGTATTCTCCTCACAGACAAAAGGCCACACACTCTACTGTGCAGCCTACACACTACACACTCATGTGCAGATACTGTAGAATGCATTTCACTGTGATTAACTCAAAATGCCTAAGTCTGATTGAGTCTTTTGAAATATGGACGATTTGAGACTCAGCTAATGGAGTAATTAAGACTAGATTAACGTCATGCTTCAGAGTAATTTTATTCCATGGTAGCATGCAGGAAGTAAGCCTCTTGCAAGTGAACCAGATGTGATCACGGGAAATCAGTCAAAATCATCAAGTCACAAATCAAGCCACAGTAGAAAAAAGCTAAATGGGTCACTCCACTGCAGGAATGAGGTGTACATCCTGTATGTGTGAGGCCCTCATTGCCCAGATAACCTCGATATGATGGCAATGGACTTAAAATTACTGTAATTACTGTAATCTTGCAATACTTTCCTTTTCGCATTGGCCAGTATTTTACGATATCTATACTTCTGTGATATATTGTGAGTCATGTTGCTTTTCAGACTCTGATTGTGATTCTGTTAGTGACTGGAGCCTGTAATTAGAACAGGAAAAAACAGCCTACATTTTCAATTATCCATGGGTTTCAGAGTGATGAAAACTAAGGGCATGTTGGCATCACAATTAACAATTCAAAACAAAATATTTTTTAATCAGAGTGGCATATACCTGAAAGCTGAAACTCATGAATAGGATGTGCGTTGAAACCCAGATGTACTGCATGTTTGGTTCTCATCATTTAGGTACAGTGCGCTTTTTAAATAGTTATTTATCATGTGTGCTATCCTCTGGGCGGGTGAACATGCCTCCTGTGCACTGGTGTAGCAGGAATTCTCGTCTGTCAGTAAATGGGAGGTTTAGTGGTGAAAAGATTAAAGCTCATAGTTCAAACTTTTGAAATGGTTTGGATTGCTCTTGTGCCTCTGAAGAGAAGGGAGTGGATTTTGTGCTTAAGGCCAGAAACAAAAGAGTCTTATGCAAGGTTCAAGTTTTCATAACCCTTCTGCTTCGTCCTTGCTTTTAAAACAAGAACTTTTGCTAAAACTATCCTTGCACATTTCATGACTAAAATACAATATTTTTTAATTAAGCTGGGTATTTTGTCCAGCATTTCGATCAGTCTTTTTTGACTGCCATTTTGACGTCAAACTGTCTAAAATAAAAGATAAAATCAAGCGAAAGAAAAGACCAGCCAGAGAAGTGGACGTTCTGTGGTCAATAACATTACCCCTGAACTCCCATTAAAAATACAGAACTTATTTCAAATGCACTTCTGTAAAATAACACTACAAATCACTAAATTAATTAAAAATGACCTCATATACTGATACCATGTTAATTGACCTCATTTTGTGAGGTATAATGCAAAGCTAATGCAATATTAAAACATTATTCTTTATTTAATCAGGACGTTTCCACTGAGTTTTAGAATTTAAAGGTTATTGATTATATAAAAAGATTCTTTAAGATTCAGAGCTCATCAAAAACATACCAGGAGTTGTGTTTTATGTCATTCACACGTTTGACTAATCCTTTATTATTAGTCTGTCTTAGATACTGGTATTGGACATTGACATTGATACTGAAAAATTTGCTGGATCAGGTATCACGTCCATGATATCGGTTCAGTCGATGGTTGGGCCTTTATTTGGATGCATTAAGGCAGATTTACAGGCTGATTTTGGCCTGGAACATCTCATATTGTTTGAACTTTTATCCTTACAAAACTGTTCAATAGTTATTTGAAGGTTAAGTAACAGTTACAGAACAGGATTGGATCTCACGTGTAAGAAGTTAACTGTGTTTTAATGAAATAAGTGTCTTTTTCCCTAGCCAGGCTGGCGCCACCTAGTGCCTCTGCTCAATTTCATTTCTCTCCAGGGACTAGTCAGGAATCAGAATACACTAGACAGTTTGCAAGAACCCCAAAAGTGCGAGTTCGGGCACCAGCCAATCAGTGAAGAGCCATACATTCTGTGTTGTCAACGGGAATGTTTGGTGAATTTTATCAAGGGGTAAGACATTACTGCCCTTCTTTCTACATATTTATATACTACACTATAAAAAAGTACCCACCTTCCGTCAAGCTATCAAATCCTAATGCTGCAAGGTCAGACTGTTTCCATGAAGTGAAACCGGCTGATGAATCAGGCTATTATTTTTCATCTCTGCACTGGTATTGGCAGATACTTATAGTCAAGGTATCAATATCAGTATTGGAACTGAAAAAGCTGGATCATTGTATCCCTAGCCTGACTACATCTCCCTCAAAATGATCTGTTCCACCTTGTGATGTCATGAAGCAGTAGTTTTCAAACTAACATCTTTTACCTTTTTGTTCAGTAGAGATCTGCAATTCCAGGGTTGAAATCGTGCAAATGTTTCTAGTGAAGGTGCATGGAGTTTAAAAACACAGTGGAGCACTTCCTTGATTACCACATTTGAGTGTTAAACGTGTGAATGAAACAAAACACAACTCCAGATAAGTCTTTGATGAGGAAACAACAGTATAAAATAGATCAGAAAATAGAATAATATGGACCCTTTCATTTAAAATAATAGTGTTTAAATATTGTTTGATTGCTTTTAGTGATTGGGCCAAACCCCACCTACACCGACACAGGAAGAACACGTAAAGTCCACCCAGAAAAACCCCAATCCCGCCTAAAAAAACCCACCTGAAATAAATCTGACATTAGGATTTTTCACATGAGCATCTTTCATTTTGCTTTATTCCTTCCTTGATTTGTTCTCGACACTTGTGGTCTCCTTAGAAACCGTTTTTGGACTGTGGCATATGGGCCCCATTATACAGACATTATAACATGTGATATTAGAGCCTCCTCAGTGCAGAAGCATCCAAACATAATCAGGTCGCAGTCCAGACCAGCTGCCACGGGGCTTCTGGGTAAATGCTGTTTTTTTACTGAAATCTGTGCGAGTGATTGGACTGCACTCGTCAATGCCTTTTCACTCCCCAAAATCAACAGATGGTGCTTAAATGGGGACTACTTGATATTTCTTCCTGCATTTTAGTGAATTGTAGCAGCATATTAAAATTCATTAATGTGTTCCCTTTCTTCTCTGGGCTCGAGACATTTGAGAAGTGTTAAAGGGTCCATATTACGCTGTTTTCTGATCTATGTTGTAATGTTGTTTTCTCGTCAAAAACTTGCCAGGAGTTGTGTTTTGTTGCATTTACACATGTTTAACACACAAACGCTGCATATTTAGGCTGAATTCTTTTCTCAAGTAAAAAACTGTTCCACCTTGTGATGTCATGTGGTAATACAGAAAGTGCTCCACTGTGTTTTTAAACCGCATACACCTTCACTAGAATCATATGGATCATTTCAACCCTGAAAATGCCAATCTGTACTAAAGTTAGCTGTTAACTTAAAAACTTCATGACATCACGAGGTGGAACAGAGCATTTTGAGCTGTTGAGATGTAGACAGACTCAAGAATTACTCAAACATGTGTGAATGAAACAAGACACAACTCCTGGTACGAAATACAGGACCTTTAAATACCCTTTGTGTACATTTGCTTTGAAGTTTTGTATAGATCAGGGGTGGGCAAGTATTTTTTTCTATGGGGCCACATGAGAAACAGAAAATATTGTTAACATTCGTACTCAGGTCTGCATAATATTAACTGTATTTCTGTATAAAAAGCTGAAAATATCATTGTTTTGACAAGCTGATAAAACTGGTGAGAGTTTATGTTATGACTAAGCAATGAAAAAGTGAAGGTTGCCTTACAAAAAACACCTCTGAAACAAAAACAATTCAGCTTTAGTCCATACATGAGGTAAAATTATAAAACATGTTTATTTTGTAATTCCAAATGAGCTTAAACAGGCCAGTCAGAGTCAACCAAAGAACCATATGTGGCCTCAGAACTGTACAATGCCCAGGTCTGGTCTATCGAATTGTTCCTGTACAATACAATACAGCATCTATTTGATTATGTGAATATTACATTTTCGATAGGGGTGTGCAAAAATATTGAAATATTGATATATCATATTGTTTAATGTGATGAAACAATATCGATATTGTGGTCTTTTTTAGGTGTATTTTAATAACTTATTTTGTTACAGCTACAGTTTTGTTGTTTGTTTAGAGCACAGGTGTCAAACATACGGCCCGGGGGCTGGATCCAGCCCTCCAAGACCTTTAATGTGGCCCTTGGGTGATTTTCTACTAAAATATTTTAATTATATTTTCTATTAAAATATTGGTAATTTTCTGCGTCGCTTAGCACAGCAGCGTCTCCAGAGCCTCTGTACGTGGCCCCTCCCACCAGAGCAGCACAAATGAAGACTTGTCTCTTTCCAAACGCTCTTAAAGGACGATCGTTTTGACTGTTGACCGTGACACCCTCATCAACAAAATGTCCAAAATGAGAAAAGTGGAGCCGAGTGCAGGATTTTCCAAGAAAAACTGACTTATTCCTATTTGCAAACAAGTTCATGTTAAAACATTGTGTTGAAATTGTATTTTTCTTAAAGATTCAGGTTGTTCATAATATTATAATATTATAATAAGAAAGAGTTCATCAATTAAAAAATATTTCTGTAATAGATTTGTGTTTCTCTGCACAAATATTTGAACTTATTGTTATTTTTGGGGTTTATATGACATGAGTTTTCTGATCCGGCCCCTTTGGGATCAAAGTAGGTTGGATACGGCCCCCGGACCAAAATGAGTTTGACACCCCTGGTTTAGAGGAAGAAAAGTCATTCACATTGCAAAAAGTAATATCTAGGTTAGTTAAAATGACGTAAATTAAGAACATTTGAGTTTATTTTTATTATTTTTATTTATTTGAGTAGATTCGACCAATAAAATAAGTGTGTTTTTTTTAGTCAAGCAACATTCGATTTTGTTTCTTATTTTAAGGGCAAAGAGTTGTTGTTTTTATTGTTTTAAGTGTAACAAGTTGTATTTTCATATTTTAAGTACAAAAAGTCTTATTCCGCTGATTGATCATTTTACTTGTCAAGTGAAATTTACTCAAATCATGATGAAACTTTCTTAATTCAAGTCATCTTAACTAGATAGATTTTACTTTTTGCGGTGCATGCGACACATTTGACATTTTCACTGTTTTGAGGATTAAAATGTTTGTGTTTCATATGAACTTTACACAAGAAGTGGTTTAACAAAGACTTTTAGTATCACAGCCATGATTTAGCCTTTATTTATTTATTTTTAACTGGAACGAATCGATTTGAAATATATCGTATTGAATCAAAAGCTCACTTTATCGAGATGTGTATTGTATCGTAACTTCTTAAAGATACCCAGCCCTAATTTTCGAGGCTTAGTGGTTCGACACTTTAATGCCAGCTCTTGTTGTGTCATTGGGCAAGACATTTCACCCACTTTGCAAATTACCAATGTGTGAGTGAGCGATTGTTGTGATCAGAGGAGCCAGTGGCCGAGATTGGCAGCCTTGTTTCTGTGAGTCTGCCCCCGGACAACTGTGCCTACAGACAGTTGCTTACAATCAGCAGATGTAGAGACAATTATAGGGCTGCACAGTATGTTGCATTTAAATAGCAATTTGAAGTACGTGCAATTATCAAATCACAAAGGCTGCAATTATTTATGTAATATATCGTCCTTAGACCAAGCCCATTCATTTGTGTCCTTTACAGTGGACATTGAGTTAACCTAGGGATGGGCATGATTAATCGATTAATCGATAATTGATCATTAAGAATTTCATCAATTACGTTCATTTTAATCGACAAACCGAATGTAGGTTGCTGTGTGTAGCCTGACCAAACAGGAGTCTGTACATGTGTCTCTCTGCACTCAGAAGGAGCGAGACACAAACAGTCAGTCAACCTGCAACGTACCGAAGCACAAATGCGTATTTAACGATGACTTGTACAAGAAATTTTACACTTTCCGTTGCGTTCGGGACAAGTGTGAGTCCATGTGCACAGTGTATAAAGCAGGAACATATGTTTCGGTGTCCAGTGGGAAAAAGTTTTACCAGGTCAGAGTCGCGCAATGTCAATGACGAGTCCCCACCTCCCTCCCCCCGTACGGTGTCCTGGTTTTGACAAACACAAATCTGGTCACACTAACCTGTATTCCACTGAATCATGTCTTTTAATCCGACAGAAATTGACCGCATCAGCGACACAAGAGCTGTAGTTTTATCTTCGCTTTGTTTATGCAAATTATCAATGTGGTTTTAAGTTTTGTTTCTGTGAGAGTTGCGCAAAACTGAATTAAACACATTATAATGTCAAACGGGCTGATGTGGCTCTAGAGTGGTTATGGTTTATATGTCGTAAAGTTGAATTTATTTATGCAGATTAGTAGTGCAGATAGTAATAATAATGATGATCATTTTAATATAAAAACGTTAATGATTAATCGATAATCAATCGTTAATTCTTCCAACGATCGAGTAAGAAAATTTCATCGAATGCCCATCCCTAAGTTAACCAGTCAATCTTTTAAATGTTTTGAGATAGACTCTTTGTGGGGGCACTTGGTTCGTCTGCCTAAATAGAGCTGGGGGATTATAGGGAACCATCATGTCCAAAATTAAAAAATAATAACTCAATAGGAGATAGTTAGGAGGTGAGTTAGGATAGATAGGAAGTAGTTTGCTGCACTATGATAAAATAAAAATTAAATAAAATAAGAATTTAAAAGGGAGTTTGAAAACTTTTTGAGGTGACTGTAGATGTTGGTCATCAAAAAAGATTGTTTTTAGGTTCAATTCACATGGATTTAACACTAAAACGTCCCCGGTGTCCATCACAGTGGACATGTTACAAATTATAAATAAAAATAAAATGAACAAAATCTAAATGCTAAGGTGTGTGTTCATTTACCTCCAAAAATCACAAAAATATATATATACTGCGGGACACTTTTTTTCTTTGGGTCCCAGGAGGATCCATTATAAACAACAAAATGTCAGTATTTTTATGTATTTTGGACAGCTATTGTATATAATTATGTTCTGAAGTGAAGTAGTTTAGCATTTCAGTTTTCAATCTTTTCTCAAACACTATTAAAACAGTTTGAAATGAGCACTTTGGAAAGAATCTGGCAATATTTAAAACATTAAAAGCAAATTTAATCACAAGTGTAATATTTGCCAAAAAATCTGAATTGCAATTAGATTTTTTCCCCCAAATTGTCCAGGCCTAAGTACTGTTTTATGACTTTCTGAAATCCTTGTCAAGAATTCTATCTGATACCGTTTTGCCCAAACATTTCTAGATTTTATTTATATTTAAAAAGACCAAAGTGTACTCAGCTGTAATTACCATTGCGTAACTTAAAGGTGCATTGCGTAACTTTTCTGATGGAGGATCTGTCTGTCAGATGCTTTTTTTCATGGAGATGTTATTACTTTATCAGGACTGTTTTGCATTATGGGATTAGAGCTTTTTAGCATAAAGGAAAGGAGACCAAATCAGATCAAGTTACAGGTCAGATCTGTGGAGAGGCAACAACAATCCCAGTATCATTCATACATTTGTTTTTCAAAATAAAACAAAAAATAAGAAAATGAAAAAAACAACAGTTTTCTTCATTATTTGTCTCCAAAACCAAAATGAAAAAAAGGAAACGATTTTTCAGTTTTCGATTTTGTTTAAACGAATAGAAAAAACGGATAAGGGATGTTTCCTGTTTATGTGACTTAAACTGCAATGCCGGACTGAACCAGGACTAAACCAGGACTAAACCAGGACTAAACCAGGACTAAACCAGGACTAAACCAGGTCTAAACCAGGTCTAAACCAGGTCTAAACCAGGTCCGAGACCAGATTGGAACCAGACCAGGACTGAGACCAGGACTTAGACTGGGAACAGACCAGCACAGAGTCTGCAACCAGGACCAGGACCGGGACTGAGACCGTGACCAGACCAGGACTGAGACCAGGAACAGGACCAGGACTGAGACCGGGACTGAGACCGAGGCCACACCAGAACCAGACTAGGACTGAGACCAGGACTGAGGCCAGGAACAGGACCAGGACTCAGACGGGGACTGAGACCGGGACCAGACCGGGACCAGACCGGGACCAGACCGGGACCAGACCGGGACCAGACCGGGACCAGACCGGGACTGAAAACGATTTAGTCCTGTTTCAGTCCTGGTTCAAATCACGTAAACAGGAAACGGTTTTATATATTTTTTCTATTATTCATTTAAACACAAAATCGAAAACTGAAAAAACTAATCATTATCTGTTTTTTCATTTTGTTTTTGGAGACAAATAATGAAGAAAATCGTTGTTTTTTTCGTTTTAGTTTGAAAAATGAATGAAGGAATGACACAAGGATTAACAACGCTCACAGTCATGAATACCTGTTTTTCTAGATATTTTTGAGCAGTAAAACCATCTGTAATTGAATAAACGTAAGGTTGAGCTGTTTAATGTCATACAGTGGAACATTCCAAGCAGATCAGTGACATATCCATGCAAACTTTAACTTGAGTAACGAATTTGTGTCAAGTCAACTCTTGTTTTTATCCTCTCTGTGCAGGTTTTCAGTGGGCAGTTTCAGGGACTGGTCTGACTGGCTTGCGTGGCTAAAGGGAGGATTTCAACACCACTTTTACTTTGTTGAGTGACGGTGCTGACATTTCTGCAGCGAAATGCACGCGTTTTACTTTTTTGTAGAGCACTTTTACCTATAGCTGAAAGTAATCACCGCCCCACTTACGAGTTGATGAAACAGATAGGAGCAGTGACCTTTTGTTCTGAACTGTGAGACCTGTAAAACCGCTCTTCTGACAAGACTGCAAACTGTGGAAGATATATACACCTTAATGCAGACTTGTGCGGCCTATATACTGAATAAAATACACCAAATAACAATTGTAATTAGGGGTTTGTGCAAAAATATCAAAATATTTATATATCATAGTGGCTGCTGTATCGATATATCACCAAGAGTATTTTTTGGTACATTTTACTAAATAATTTTGACACAGTGCTACAGTTTTATTGTTTGTTCTTTGACATTTTCACTGTTTTGAGGATTAAAATGTTTGTGTTTCATATGAACTTTGCACAAGAAGTGGTTTAACAAAGACTTTAAGGATCACAGCCATGATTTAGCCTTTATTTTTCATCGAATCGAGTCGAAATATATCGTATCGAACCGAAAGTGCACTGTATCGAGATATGTATCGTATCGTAGCCTATGTATCGAGGTATGTATCGTATCGGCAACTCCTTAATGATACCCAGCCCTAGTTGTAATGTAAAGATGCACTATGTAACTTTTCGGTTAGAGGTCCGTTGCCTTCTTGTTTCTGTGGATATGTCATTGCTCTGCTTTTTGACATTAAACTGCTCTACCTTACATTTATTCGATTACACGTGCTTAAAAATACCAAAATAAAACAGGTGTTCTGACTGTGAGCGGGTTGCCTCTCCACCGATCTGACCTGTAACTTGATCCGATTTGGTCTCAGTGGTGAAAGAAAGGTTCAAAGCCACACTGTGAGATTTCTTAGACAAAGCAACAGTATCTCCATGGAGAAAAGCAGGTGGCGGACCCTTGCACCTTTTAATGTTTTAATGGTGAGAGTTGCACCACTAACAACTTTTGTATGTCTTCAAAATGGTGTTCAGCCTGTTTACATGAGAACGCTTGCAGGTAAAAACGACAATATTTTATTGGAAGTGCCTTTTGTTTAGACGGTGACGGCGTTTTTGGGGCTTAAAGACGCTAAAATCTGAAACCACCCTCCAGAGTGAAAAAGTTGAATACGCTGTGTCGTAGCGTTTCCGTCTACACTGCCCAAGACGCAAAACTCTGGTCAGATCTGCTCAGGTCGTGTACATGTTTACGTCACATACATACAGTACAGAAACAGACATGTCGGATCATTTCCATGCGTCGGATTCTAATAAACTTACAGGAGGTGTGCCAACAAATGTACAGAATATGCAGAGATACTATTAGTGAAGAGAGAAGGATCTGCAGTCACCTCTGTCAAATTCTGGATGCACCAGGTCGTCGCAGGCGAGTCAGACGGATATGGACGAGACCTGGAGAACCAGTCGATGGTGGAACAACTTTGTGGAAGGAGGAGATGATGAAAATGCATGGCGTGAAAACTTTCGAGGGTCCAAAGACGCCCTTGTTGCTTCAAATACGAACATACCCAATTGAATTCTACACACTTTTGCGTCACTGTATGCACGCAGTTTTCCTCCCGAAAACGCTCGTCTAACTGTGGAAGAAAAAGTGAAGATGCGATGCCACTTTTGCGTCTTCTGTTCAGACTAGGGATGGGCATTTGATGAAATTTTCTTAATTGATCGTCGGAAGAATTAACGATCGATTATCGATTAATCATTAACGTTTTTATATTAAAATGATCATCATTATTATTACTATCTGCACTACTAATCTGCATAAATAAATTAAACTTTACGACATATAAACCCTTAACGACTCTAGAGCCACATCAGCCCGTTTGACATTATAATGTGTTTAATTCAGTTTTGCGCAACTCTCACAGAAACAAAACTTAAAACCGCATCGCTAATTTGCATAAACTCAGCGAAGATAAAACTGCAGCTCTTGTGTCGCTGATGCGGTCAATTTCTGTCGGATTAAAAGACATGACTGTGTGACCATATTTGCGTTTGTCAAATCCAGGACACCGTACGGGGGGAGGGACGTAGGGACTCATCATCGACATTGAGCGACTCTCACCTGGTAAAGCTTTTTCCCACTGGACACCGAAACATATGTGCTGCTTTGTACACTGTGCACATGGACTCACACTTGTCCCGAACGCAACGGAAAGCGTGGAATTTCTTGTACAAATCATCGTTAAATACACATTTGTGCTTCGGTACGTTGCAGACTGACCGACTGTTTGTGTCTCGCTCCTTCTGAGTGCAGAGAGACACATGTACAGACCTGTTTGGTCACGCTACACACAGCAACCTACATTTGGTTTGTCGATTAAAATGAACGTAATTGATGAAATTCTTAATGATCAATTATCGATTAATCGATTAATCATGCCCATCCCTAGTTCAGACCGTCATCGTATAAACATAGCCATAGTCTCAATAATTCTCCATATTGCCCAGACACTATGCTTGATTTTTGCTTGTTGATATCACACGCTTATATAGAAAACGTCCCTGATCTTTTTGAATTGTCAAATCTCCATTTGGTCCAAACAAACCTGAAGGAGAAAGTAAAATTAATTTTTACTTTTTTAGTCACTGACACTTCACTGTGGTTAAATCTACCTGTGTATACTGTGGTCCAAAGCAAGAAAAATGATCTGACCAAGGCTTTTTTGCCGAAACGTTAATTAAAAATTTTAAAAAAGCTTTTGGACATTCACCGTCTGAATGTGCTAGGCGTTTTTTCACTTTTATTTTACTGTTCATTGCGTTTACACCTCGACAAGAACTTTGGTGTACGTTTTCCGTTTCATTTAAATCCACCTGAAAATTGCCAAGTGCGTGGGGGAAAATTTAGACAACAGGCTCATTGGTCATCTCATTAAGAATTCAAATTTCTATAATCTCATAATAATAGGGATTAGGTTGATTTTTCCATCCTAAATGTAATTGTTTCATTTTCCCCCCTTTTTTCACACATAAACTGCATATTTTTTATTTTTTTTCGAGACCGATTGAGACCAGTTTCTCTTATTGGTTAATCTACCTGTCAAACACGCCCACGTGAACTCGCCAATATGTGTGTTTTTCTATAGAACAGTACGTCTTAGTGGATTTGGCTGGCCCTGCATAAACTGTCCACCCCCACAAAATATGCAGAGACGGATGGACCAGACTTTCTTAACTAAACCATCTTTTTGTGTTGATTCAAGTCAGCCTAAGGTCATCATTGACAGCAGTGACTCTGAGTGCACACCCAGTCCTGTTCATAGCCTCCTGACCTTATGATCAGATCTGCTCGAGTCTGTGTGTGTGTGTTTGAGGAGCTGTGCTGTTTGACTGTGCGTGTGTGTCTGTGCTGCAGAGATGAGCGTCTGATTGGTTTTGACAGAGCACAGCTGACAGTGGAGTTCTGTCTGTCACATAGAACAGGGTTAAGACACTCGACTCCGAGAGAGAGAAAGAAGAGACTGATCATTTTGTATTTTATTTCTATTTAATACAGCGCCATTTGTTTTTGCTCCAGTTAAGGTTGTCAAAAGTATCGAAAATCAGATACCAATCAATACCAGAGTTAGTATCGAAACTAGATACTAAGTTGAGCAGGTGTTGATACTAAAAGAGTCACATTCACAGGACAAAAACGAACCTTTCCTGAATATCTTGAGCTGTATCAGAACAAATAGAAGAGCACATGATCACTATAAAAAGAACCCGGATGACTGAGGGATTACACAGATATAAGACCACACAGTAATATAAAAGAAAGTACTATGATTTAACGTTGAAATTAACCTCTAAAGACATCATCATCAGAATCTATAATTGAGTATCGAGTTGAAAAAGCTTCTCTAGGTTCAAAATAAACTCCTGTGTGTGGGCTGTTAGCATGCTAGTTGTTATTGGTGTTATCTTGACACTAAAACTCTGTCCTGACACTTGAGTAAAGTGCATATAAACTCATCAGGTTGAGCTGGTTCTGTTTTTCACCTTTTGTAAGACACTCAAAATCTTTTACAGCAGCTTTAAGTTAAAAGGTAAATGGCAACTTTAGAAAATGTTATGTTTGAAAAACAAGTGGCCAAACTTGTTTTTCCCTCTGGTAAACAAACAGGACACGAGCGAGACGGGAGCAGTAGTAGTAGTTGTTGTTGTGGTAGTAGTAGAAGTGGTAGTTGTTATTGTAGTAGTAGTGGTAGTTGTTGTTGTGTAATAGTAGTGGTAGTCATAGTCATTGTAGTAGTAGTAGTAGTGGCAGTGGTAGTAGTAGTTGGTAGTTGTTGTAGTAGTTGTTGTAGTAGTTGTTGTAGTAGTAGTTGTTGTAGTAGTTGTAGTGTTGTAGTTGTAGTAGTAGTTGGTAGTTGTTGTAGTAGTAGTTGTGTGTAGTTGTTGTAGTTAGTTGTTGTAGTTGTTGTAGTTGTTGTTTTGTAGTTGTTGTTGTAGTAGTTGTTGTAGTTGTGTAGTGTTGTAGTAGTTGTTGTAGTTGTTGTAGTTGTTGTTGTAGTTGTTGTAGTTAGTTGTTGTTGTAGTTGTTGTAGTTGTTGTAGTTGTTGTTTGTAGTTGTTGTAGTTGTTGTTGTAGTTGTTGTTGTTGTAGTTGTAGTTGTTGTGTAGTAGTTGTTGTAGTTTGTTGTAGTTGTTGTAGTTGTTGTTGTAGTTGTTGTAGTTGTTGTTGTTGTAGTTGTTGTAGTTGTTGTTGTAGTTGTTGTAGTTGTTGTAGTTGTTGTAGTGTTAGTAGTTGTTGTGTAGTTGTTGTTGTAGTTGTTGTAGTAGTTGTGTTGTTGTAGTAGTTTGTTGTTGTAGTTGTTTGTTGTAGTTGTTGTGTAGTTGTTGTTGTAGTTGTTAGTAGTTGTTGTAGTAGTTGTTGTAGTAGTTGTTGTTGTAGTTGTTGTAGTAGTAGTTGTTGTAGTGTTGTAGTTAGTTGTAGTAGTAGTTTGTAGTAGTTGTGTAGTAGTTGTAGTAGTTGTAGTAGTAGTTGTTGTAGTTGTAGTAGTTGTAGAAGTAGTAGTTGTAGTAGTAGTAGAAGTAGTAGTAGTAATAGTAGTTTTTAGAGAAATATCACATGAAATATGATAATGAATTATATTATGTTAATATATTATATTATACATATAAAATGTATTTTTCATGGTAATCCAATCCAAGTAGTAATAGCAGCATTCGTCCACTGATCTGAAGGTTGACGGTTCGAATCCCGCTCTCGACATAAACATCACGGGTTGAGCTGGTGTGATTCCAGCTCCCATGGATGAATGCTGTCGTTGTGTCCTTGGGCAAGACACTTAACCCACCTCACCCCTAGTGTTTGTGTACACTGGTTTATGAGTGTGTGTGAATGGATGAGTGGTTCCTTGTTGTAAAACACTTTGTGTGTCTTGAAGGTGGAAAAGTGTGACCATTTACCATTTATGAAGTAAGTAGTAGTAAGTAGTAGTAAGTAGTAATCATGGTCATAGTGGTGGTAAAAGTGGTAGTTGTTGTAGTAGTGGTAATGGTAGTGGTAGTGGTGGTAGTTATTGTGGTAGTAGTGGCAGTAGTAGTAGCTATTGCAGGAGTTATAGTAGGAGTATAGTTGTGGATGTAATAGTTAGTGTAATGTAGTAGTTGGTTAGTTGGCCTAGTAGTTATAGGGTAGTAGCTGAAGTAATTGTTGCTGTAGTAACTGTAGGTCAATGGTAGGTAGGACTGTCACGCTATATTGCTGCAGAGATAAACGATATTATTGAAACTATTTTATGCAACTAATTAACTGAATCTATCTTTATAATGTTGTTTCCTCGTCACAAACAGACCTGGAGTTTTGTTTTGTTTCATTCTCACATGTTTAACACAGAAACGCTGCATATTTAGACTGAAACAAACTGAAAACACTTTGTCGCACCTTGTGTCATCTGGTGACACAGCAAGTGCTCCTTTGTGTTTTTAAACTCTATACACGTTCAGTTCAGTCATTTGGATAGTTTCAGCCCTGGAAATGCCAAACTCTACTGAACAAAAGGTGAAAGAAGCTGTTATCTTGAAACTTGAATGTAAACGTTGGTTGAACTTTGGAAATGTAAACAGTTATAGTATTACGTAGTGAGTAATACTAAAGGATCACTCAACCATGTATGAATGAAACAAAACACACCTCCAGGTCTGTTTTTGAGGAGGGAACAGCATTATAACATGACTTAAAGCTCACAAGAATCCATTTTGCGTAACATAGACCCTTTAAAAAGACAGTATAGTGAAGGATAAATCGATATAGTAATTACTGAGACAGGCCTAAGGGTAGGTTACAAAATCCTTCACAACACAGACCTAAAATGCAACAAATCCAGAAAGATCTCTTTGTAAAAATGAGTCAAAAAACAAGTTTTAAAGCTGGACTAACTTTAAACCAACCGTTGTAAATCCTTGTCACTGGTACTTTAATCCCAAATACAAACAACAGGTGGATTCCTTTGTAACCACCGACCAAGTTTTGACCTTTAAAGCTGACACTTCTATGAAACGTAAAAGTAAGAAAAATGTTCTTGAAAATGAGATTTTATCCGGAAATAGTTGTGATAGTTGAAAGATGTTGATGTGTAAAATTGGACTATGGCGTATATAGTTTATAATGAGAGCACAGGAATTAAAACATGAGATTAATGCTGCCTTAATCCCTAAATTTAGTTCAATATTTGTGTGTTTTTGTCCAATATTTGTGTATTTTCTTAGCGGTTATTATCATTTCTTTAAACATTGAATCTCCCACAGTGTTGCACAGGTGTGGTGTAGGACTTTGACCCTGCGGTGAGGTGACCCCGGGGTCAGAATCTTATTATGGTATGTTGACCCCCCTATGAAAATCTATATTTTATTAATAAAGAACATGGAATATTAATACTATTTGCAAATTAAAACATATTGACATATTTAAATGTGTTTTTTGAAGAACTCAGATGCCTTTTTTATGTCGATTATAACTTTTGAATGTTAAAAATTACTTAGTTGTTTAAACACATATTTTACTGAAAATGATAGTAGTAGTTATTAATTAGTTCGGTAATCAAAGTGATGTATAATGATTTGGAATCTTGTTAAAATAGACAGGGCCGATCAGTTGAGTAGTTAAATAGGGGAAACCTATGACTATAGTAATCTGAATCCCCAATATGTTTATTATAACACAATATTACTAAATTCAAGTTCATTATCCTTACAAACCGTTGCCTAAACCATAACAATGTAAAATACAATATCAAAAGTGACAAGATTGTTATGTATATGCAATTTTAACAATACGTTACATTTACACAAAATACTAAGTCGTTATCCATCAAAACATTCCCTAAAATACCTTAAAAGATAGTGAATATGTAGCAATATATAATAAAAGTAAATTACATGAGAAATAATGATCATATAAGTAACTACTAAAGAAAAAAGTAAGACGTCACATCAGATTTCAGTGAATACAACCTCTTCATAATGGTTTGTTGCCCTTGTGCCTTAAAGCTGGGGCAACTGACTGTGTTTCTAGTAAAGAGTACATTTTGTTTCCCCATAAAAAGGATATTGAAAATCAGCACAATCACATCTCTGTGCGCCGGCTGCATCTACTTATTAAACATAGTATTGATCGCGTGCGCTGAAATCCAGACACTATAATGTTTTGGATTGAGCTGTGTACAGAGGTTTTTTAAGCCACAGATTCACAGTCTTTGTTTGTTGTACTTCTGCAATGATTAAGGATGTGACAATAACCAAAATATTGTGATATCATATCGTCAAAGTTCTCATAATAAGACCATGGACCATCACAATGTATTGAATTACAAGTCTCTTTGCTTAAATTAAGAGTTATGGTTCAACAAAAGGGTTAATAAACAGTAATAAAGTGCATCATAAGAATAACAATACACTGTCTGTAATGAATCCCTGTATCATTCGTTTATTTGCTTTTCAAAATAAAACAAAAAACAACAATTTTCTTCATTATTTGTCTCTAAAACCAAAATGAAAAATGGATAACGGCCGTTTCGTGTTTCCATGCACCACATACGGGCTGAACCAGGACCGATCCCAGGACTAAACCAGAACTGAACCAGGACAAAACCAGATCCTGGACTCAGTCCCGATCTCAGTCCTGGTCTCAGTGCCGGTCTGGTCCTGGTCTCAGTTCTGGTCTGGTTCTGGTCTCAGTTCCGATCTGGTCCCGGTCTCAGTCCTGGTCTCAGTTCCGGTCTGGTCCTGGTCTCAGTTCCGGTCTGGGTCTGGTCCTGGTCTCAGTTCCGGTCTGGTCCCGGTCTCAGTCCTGGTCTCAGTTCTGATCTGGTCCGTCTCAGTCCCAGTCTCAGTTCCAGTCTCAGTCCGGGTCTAGTCCTGGGCTCAGTCCCGGTCTCAGTCCTGGTCTCAGTTCCGGTCTGGTCCTGGTCTCAGTTCCGGTCTGGTCCTGGTCTCAGTTCCGGTCTGGTCCTGGTCTCAGTTCCGGTCTGGTCCCAGTCTTAGTCCTTTTCTCAGTTCTGATCTGGTCCGTCCCAGTCCCAGTCTCAGTCCCAGTCTCAGTCCCAGTCTCAGTCCCAGACTCAGTCCGGGTGTAGTCCTGGTCTCAGTCCTGGTCTCAGTCCCAGTCTGGTCCTGATCACCCGACAGTCTATATTGTGAGTAGGGATGTAAAAATAACCAAAATATCGTGATATCGTATCGTCAAAGTTCTCACAATAATATCGTGGACCATCACAAAATATCGAATTACAAGTCTCTTTGCTTAAATTCAGAGTTATGGTACAACAATAGCTAAAAAAAAAAAAAGACAGACAGAACTACATAGACCATGATGCTTTGCTCCATTTCAGTGCAGACTACAAGAAGAAATAACAGTTTTAAACACTTTTAAGTCTTAGTTGTTTGGATTAAGTCTTGTCAAGGCATTTAAAGAGGAAAAAGTAGATGTGACGATATCGTATTGGGAGACTTGAATATCGTTACACCCCAGCAATGACTACAACTGAATTCATTTTAATTAATCTCTGGGTTTATATAGCACATTTCAAGACATCCAAAGAGCTTTACAGTGCGTTATTCATTCACTCCACACTCCACACGCGGTGGTGGTGAGACATTAATGTAACCACAGACTGACAGAAGTGAGATTCTCCGATCACCTCCAACACTCATGCACACACCTCATTTATACTCGGCAATGTGGGTGAAGTGCCTTGCCTAAGGACTAGGGATGTAACAATAACCGAAATATCGTGAAAGTTCTCACATTAATATCGTGGACCATCACAATTAGGGGCGAAACTATATCCAAGTCTCACGGTACGATATTTGTTGTGATGTTTTGTGGAGGATAACAAAACTGTTTAATATGCGACTTTTTCCTCTTAAAATGCCTTGACAAGACTCAATCCAAAGATTTTAAATTGCTTAGAACTGTTATTTCTTCTTGTAGTCTGCACTGAAATGGAGCAAAGGATCATGGTCTATGTAGTTCCCTCTGTCTTTTAGATATTACTACACCATAACTCTGAATTTAAGCAAAGAGACTTGTAATTCGATATATTGTTATGGTCCACGATATTATTGTGAGAACTTTGACGATACGATATCACGATATTTTGGTTATTGTTACATCCCTAATCACAATATAGACTGTTGAGTGATCAGGACCACACGGGGATCAGACTGGGACTGAGACTGAAACTAGGACCAGACCAGGATCAGGACCAGACCGGGACTGAGACCGGGACTGAGACCGGGACTGAGACCGGGACTGAGACCGGGACTGAGATCGGGACTGAGATCGGGACTGAGACCGGGACTGAGACCGGGGCTGAGACCGGGACTGAGACCGGGACTGAGACCGGGACTGAGACCGGGGCTGAGACCGGGGCTGAGACTGGGACCAGGACCGGGACTGAGACCGGGATTGAGATCGGGACTGAGACCAGGACTAGGACTGAGACTGGGACTGAGACCGGGACCAGACCGGAACTGAGACCAGGACCAGACCAAGACCAGACCAGGACCAAGACCGGGACCAGACCAAAAGTGAGACCAGGACTGAGACCAGGACTGAGACCAGGACTGAGACCAGGACTGAGACCAGGACTGAGACCAGGACCAGACCGGGACTGAGACCGGAACCAGAACTGAGACCAGGACTGAGACCGGAACCTGGTTTAAGCCTGGTTCAGTTCTGGTTTAGACCTGGTGTAGATCTGGTTCAGTCCTGGTTCAGTCCTGGTTTAGACCTGGTTTGGACCTGGTTTGGACCTGGTGTAGTCCTGGTTCAGTCCGTATGTGGCACACAGAAACATGAAACAAATCATTATCCGTTTTTCATTTTGGTTTTGGAGACAAATAATGAAGAAAATAGTTGTTTTTTCATTTTCTTATTTTGGTTTTATTTTGAAAAATGAATGAACGAATGAAACACAGATTCATTATAGACGGTGTAACCTGAAACATGAGATATTTGTTCGTGTTCTCTCGACCTCTCACCTCATTGTAACCACCCAGACTGGTTTGAAATGTCAAAAATATAAAAACAAATCTTGGGACATTCAGACCCACATCACACAAAGTGGCGTTTTGTTTAAAGAATCAGATGAAAAAGCAGTTTCTTCTTAAGTGGCAGGTTACAGGTGTTATTTTAAAAGTGAAAAGTATGGTTTGTTGTACTTCTCGTCTTCAGCCCCTGTGATGATGGACAGACTGCTCGGTATGTCAGGCGTCTTTAAAATGCAGTGTGTTTGGTTGAAGACAATTGGCTGAGGACAGGGCGGGTCTGTCCTCCCTGTAAAGTCGGTTTTACTACAGGAGACGAACACTGAAAGAAGCAACTGGTGCAACAAAACAGAGTCAACAGGCCGATGAAGAGTCGGGTTTGTGGAGACGCAAGCTCGAACAGAGTACGGACGCATGTTTTTCTGTTTTAAGTGCAATAAATAAAACTAAAATCAGAGGAAACTTTTTTGTTGTTGTAGTCTATTTCTTTGGCTCAAATGTTCTCTTCTACTACTACTGGTACGACTATTACTACTACTACTACTACTGTGACTGCTGCTACTACTATTGCTAATATTACTACTATTACTACTATTACTACTGTGACTGCTGCTACTACTACAACTACTGTTACTGCTATGACTGCTACTACTACTATTGCTAATATTACTACTAATACTACTACTACAACTACAACAACTACTACAACTACTACAACTACTACTGCTACTACTACTACTACTACTGTAACTGCTACGACTGCTACTACTACTACTACTACTATTACTGCTACTATTACTGCTATTACTGCTACTGCTACTTACTACTACTAATACTACTACTACTACTACTTAACTACTACTGCTACTACTGCTACTACTACTACTACTGCTACTACTACTACTGCTACAACTGCTGCTGCTACCACTACTACTATTGCTACTGCTACTACAAGTACAACTATTACTACAAGTACTACAACTACTACTACTACTACTACTATTATTACTACTGCTACTACTGCAACTACTACTATTGCTATGACTGCTGCTGCTGCTACTACAAGTACACTACTACTACTACTACTACTACTACTACTACTACTACTACTACTACTACTACTACTACTACTACTACTACTACTACTACTACTACTACTACTACTACTACTACTGCTAACTACTACTACTACAGCTACTACTACTACTACTACCACCACTACTACAGTACTACTGCTAAATTGCATCACACCTCGTCAATGTCTCACATTTTGACATGTGTGTTTTCTGCGGGCGTGGCTGTACATACAGGGTATATACAGTACTCTGTAGAGTATGTGCAGTACTCTGTAGAGTATGTGCAGTACTCTGTAGAGTATGTATAGGCACAAATTACACGCCTTATTTTTTGGAGTTCGGGTTGAAGTAATTCTTTGTAAATCATGACAAATTGAAATGGACTGAAAGAAAATATTTTACTGTATATATTAGTATCAAATGAACTATTAAAGGGCCTGTATTATACTGTTTTCTGATCTGTTATGTTGTTTCCTCATCACAAACACTCCTGGAGTATGTATAGATGAAAGATTTAGTGGACGATGCATTCACCCTTAACATTACCAAAGCTTTTGACTTGTGCCTACAAAAATACAACATTATAAAAGAGCTGTGGGCTGCAGGAGCACAATAATCTGGAAAAATAATTATTTCTACATTACCGTGTGCACTGCCGGCCAATTTGATTTTCTGCCCACAATCCCAACAAATTTTCAAATAACCTTCAAAAGTTGTGATAAAATAATGTTAGAAGTGCTCTTTTTGTCCACTACATTCAGTTTTACATAGCAGCGCTTTAAAACTGACTGTTTTTATGAGGTTTAGTGTTGTCAAAAGTAGATACTAATTGATAATAAATGTAATATCAAAACTAGATACTCATTTAAGCAGATTTTAATATTAGTATTTGAAATTAACGTTTCCTCAATAGCTTTAGAATGATCTTGAGCTGCTTCAGAACAAGTATAAGAGCACATAGACCAGTATACAGTGTTTCCCAAACTTTTTTTCTGGGGACCCATATTTTAAAACTCACAAATCTTCGCAACCAAAGTCAATAGACATTATTTGTAAATAAAAAATAAATACATTTGTGACCATTTTTGAACATTAATGAGGATATTTTATCGTTGATTGAGTGATCGTGTCTCTCTGAACAATTAGTATTACCGTATTTTTCGGACTATAATGCGCACCAGATTATAAGGCGCTATGTCAGTAATGTTGAATTTTTGTCTCTGCTCAATTTAATTTCTCTCCAGCAACTAGGTCCGTAATCAAAATGCACTAGACGGTTCGCAAAAAACCCCGGAAGTGTGAGTCCGGGCACCAGCCAATCAGCGAAGAGCCATATATCCTGTTTTGGCAATGATTCCTGAGATCGAGGATTTAAAGCCGGAACAAAGAGAATGTTAGGTGAATTTCATAAAGGGGAAATACGTTATTGCCCTTCTTCCTACGGGATTTGGCAAAAGCTTAATATACCAGTTAGCTCCATTAGCGGCGCATTACATAAGTCACGACCAAATAGCAGCGATTGGTTAAAAGATAAAAAGTGTCTGTCTACCATCGAGCGAACAAATCCTAACACTGCGAGGTCAGACGGTTTGTATGACGTGAAACTGGCTGATGAGTCAGGCTACCGGATTCTAAGACGCAATAAAAGCAAAACAAAAGTGCAACACTTGAGACTTGAGACATTTTTCTTTTCCTCCGAGGACGACTCAAATGTAGATTAAGTAATAATGTGTTTAATGCAGCTTTGTGCACATTTGTTTATGTTTTACAGAAACAAACCTTAAAACCACATGGCAAATTTGCAATGAACTATAAGCACTGAAAAGAAAAGAAAACAAAACAGCTCGCTCCTTGTGCGCTGATGTGGTCAACTTCTGTCGTACTAAAGAACACGACTCAGTGTGTGAAAATCAGTTCGAGATCAGTAAGCACAGCTAGAATTAATACATAAGGCACACCAGATTGTAAGGCGCACTGTCGATTTTTCAGAAAATTAAGGGATTTTAAGTGCACGTTACAGTCCGAAAAATACGGTACTCAAGTTTTAAAAAGGAAAAACAGTAATCAGTGTTTTCCACAGAAAATTTGATTAGGCAAGACGGTGCTGCCGAAAAAGTGAGGAGGGGTGCACGGAGAAAAAGTGAGGAACGGAGATATATGTATATGTATTTTCCAGACCTACATGCAGATCGTGACAAGGCGACCCAACAAAAATTTCTTGTGACCCAATCTGGACCATTATGGAAACTACATGGACAATGGGGATTACACAGATCTAAAACTGCATGGTAATATAAAAGAAAATACCACGATTTAATCTAGAAAAGTATTTTTTTTATCATCAGTATTGTGTAACAGGTCCATTCCTTTATACTTAAGTTTGGAATTTTAGAATTGTGACAACACCAACAAAGTTCTAGTTAATTTTGAGGCAATTACTGTCATCTCAAACCAAACAGTATTTAAGCAGGTGTCTCTAAGTGTTTTTTTACAACTTGCACTTATGATTTAAAATGCTCTTAAAAGTAAAAAAAAAAAGGGGTGTAACTCATAAAAATTCTCCATAAATATATCTCCACTTGGTCCTGTCGCTTTCTGCATACTTCTGAGGGAGGGGCACAT
>NW_026571404.1:10074680-10159680 GCF_026225935.1 Boleophthalmus pectinirostris
GAGTGGGATGAAACTAAAAAATGTGAATTCAACCCATGGACTTTATGGACTGAGGAAGTGTCATCCATAGAGTTCAGCTCCAGTCAAATGAAGCTCATGAGGCTAGCAGTTATGGGAAGCCAAGTTTCATATTAGGAATTGATCTACAGACAAAATGGCGAAATAAAAACACCAAGATCATGTAGCACAGGAGTCGCCAAACTTTTTTCTCTAGAGGTCACATTATCGCTCCTGACTGTGATGGGGGCCGGGGTCGGGCCGGTCGTAAAACAGAATTGAACGACCCTGATGACGCAGATTATATTCTTTGAAAACTGCCACACTTTCTTTACATATCAGACAAACTGCACGGTCCTTACACTGAACAAAAAAATAATAAGTCGTCCACTTTTCTTTGAAAACTTGACACTCTCAACTGTCAACTTTTTGTACTTTAAAACTCGCTATTTTGCTGTCCTTAACTGCACTACAGAACTTTGCATGTGTGTTGACTGTCACTGTTTGATCTCGAGTTTGTCAGGTGACGAAAATTCGGCGGCAAATGTAAATACGTCATATAATTATTTAAATATAAATATAAATACTTCATATAAACATTTTTACATTTAAAATATCAACTAAATACAATATGTAGATGTGTTATTACTTGCCAAAAAGTAATTTAAAAAAGTAGGCCATGACAACTTTTAAGGATTGCCTCATAGGGCCAGTTCAAGTGTTGCGGGGGCGGAGGGGCTCAAAGGTCAAAGGGACGTGGAGGGCCGGAGTCAGCCCGCGGGCCTTAGTTTGATGACCCCTGATGTAGTAGGTTAATGCAAACATTTTAAGACAAAATGGCGAAGCTCGCAGCAGCAGTAACAGAGAGAGGGGTGACGGTTTTTCAATATAAAGTAAATTGGAGCTGGAGTTGATGGAACCGGAAGTGCACCCATGAACACTTCCTATTTGGAACGCGGCAGGTATCAAGTTGGCTATGTCCTTTTATATTTACAGTCTATGATTCAGCCTAAAAACTATCCAGATTAATTACAAACTATACACTAGGGTCAGATCTGATACAGTTAAGAATGTATTTGTGAAAAAAAAAAAAAAACAAAACCCAAAAGGACACACTTGGACTGTACTGGAATGTTCCACAGTATTGCATTAAATATCCATCTATAAGTAACAAAGCATGAATTTATGTTTTTCAAGGTATTTTTTCAAACAACTGAATAATGCAAGAAAAACCAAAGTTACATCATGAGGCTCAAATTGTGACAAAGTAGGACTAAACTGGTAAACAATATTAAGAAACAAATCATCCTTGAATATTTTAGTTTTGCCTTTTTCACTTATTTAAAAAAAAAAAACACACACACACTTTATTAATATGGTTGCTTATTAAAAAGAAAAAGGTAATTTGCTGTTCTCCGCTGGGGCAGTACAGATCGTCTTATGAGTTCAGCCGCAGAAGCCAAAGGTGGGACAAGGCGTCACACAAATGAGAGCCGTCCTGTTCCAGTTTGGTCATGTCTGATTTATGATGTGATGAGAGAAAGTGAGAGGATGGAGAGAGATAAACAGAAGAGGAGAGACTGAGATGGGAATGCAGATTTTGATGGGACCAGATTTTCGGGCGTGGACAGTGACTAAAACCTAATGGAAATGAACGGCTCAGTCAAAATCTTTATTTATCCAGTGAAAAACAATGCAGCTTTTTTGGGTCAGTTTGTATTTGACATCAGTAATAAAGCAAATACATTACAACATATGTTTTTTGTATTCATATGGTGTTTATATGTAAAAAGGTAGATTAAACTCATAATTCACAAATTGTAATCTGTCTTTACATATTGTATATCCATTGATTTTGTTTAGATTTTTATTTTTTTTCTGTGAAATGAGTCTACTGTTTGGTGAAAAGAATGGTATATTGGCTGATGTCATAACTTGGGGGAATAGTTGATTGCCAATGAGGTAAAGATGAAAATATTGGGAAAAAAATGAGAAAACGCCTAATTTCTTTTGCATTAATTTGAGCCAAAATCATGTAGAAATGTGTTTTAAGAATAATTTTTTCTCTGAATGTTGTCACCGTATGTGTTCTTTACATGGACCCACTGAGGATTTCAGGAAATTTTTTATTTTTCAAAATTTTCTTTCAAAAAATGAAGGGTACATACACTAAAATGACCAGTTTTATTTTTATTATTATTTATTTTTTCCCCGATATTTCTGGGAGAGCAGACCCTCCAATTATTGGTCCTTAGGGTCAAAGTTAACAAAAAATAAATGAATAAATGAATAAATAAATAAAAAACACAAATAAAAAGTTTGGCAGACCATGTCAGGTTCAACCCATTTTATTGAGCTTTTGAGACTTGGGCTCCCTGATTATATATACACAGTTTTCTATATTATAGTACTTCTGTATAAATCAGGGGTCTCCAACCTTTTTCCTCCCTTTACGAAACAAAACTGTGAGAGAGCTACTCATTTTAATGCAAGAAACTGAGACAATTGTAAGAAAGAAGGCGAGTAATTGAATTTTTATCGCGATTTCGATTTGCGTGTCAAACGATCTCCAAACTCATATAATCAAGTTGAAATGATTTAAAGCTTAACAAAGATTATTTTGGGATATGTTTATATAAATAAGTATATTCATTTTAGTTTTTAAATATAGAGATTGTAGAACAGCTGGACATATAGTTTATTTTGGATACATTTAT
This sequence comes from Boleophthalmus pectinirostris, assembly GCF_026225935.1. Lineage (NCBI taxonomy): Eukaryota > Metazoa > Chordata > Actinopteri > Gobiiformes > Gobiidae > Boleophthalmus > Boleophthalmus pectinirostris. Next base: position 10,077,395 of record NW_026571404.1, read on the forward strand.
GTTTTATACATCACAAAACTGCTCTAAGGTTCATATTTGTAGCCTATATTTATATTCAATTTGAAAGTTTTGCGTAAATTATCAATAATTTTGGGGTTTTTTGAGACAGAAATGCTGAATAAACGCATCGTGTAACTAAAAAATAATCGTTTGAATAATCATGATTTCAATATTGACCAAAATAATCGTGATAATGATATTTTTCCGTGAAGCAGATCTACCTCTGGGTACAGTTAGGTGCCTATAAAACATAAACCACTGTCCATTTATTAGTGCACAAAGATGAGCATGTAATTAAACGAATTTTCATCAAAGGATTCATTCCGAAATCCTTTGGCGAGCTACTTGGAAGGGGATGGAGAGCCGCTGGTACTTAAAGGCTGGAGACCCGAGGTATAAATAGTTGTTTGACAAGAGTTTACCTTTTCTCCTTTTTAGTTGACAATCGATCATGAGGCCACGTTTTTAGTCAACCAAGAATGTCCTGAGTCGACGACAGACCTAATTACAATACTTTAAATGTCATTGTAGTTTTGCTTTCTCTGTTATATATTTTGCGTCACCATTTGCTTTTGTGCTAAATGACTTTCAGGTTTTTTTCTTAGGTCTGGTTTTAGTTCGTCGGATGTGGCAGTGGTGCAGTGAAAACCATATCATTTTGGAAAGTTGTTGAAAATCTCTTCACCGCTCCGCTGGGTCAGTCTCCCATTACTCTTTCACACATTTTACCCAGTGATTCTATGGTCTAACCTGGTTTAGTTTTGACCCCGACCACAGGCCCCGAGGCTCTGTCCACACCGAGAAATAAGCTAAACTGCGGATTGTGATGGAGGGATAAAGGTCTGTCTGCTCATATTTGCTTTAGGTGGAGGCTGAGAATAGAAGTGCTGCAGTGAAGCGACGCTGTGAGGGAAACTACAAAGTGGAGTGTGTTGGTGTGTCATTTCTGTCCTTCTTGAACTTTTTCAAATGGGCTTGACTTTGGGTCGCGAAATTACGCCAAAAATTGGATATAGGAAGTAGATTATCTAAGCAGTGTCGGGGAGTAACGGATTACATGTACCAGAGTTACGTAATCGGAGTATAAATTATGAGTAACTGTATTTCAGTTACAGTTACTGTTTCAGTGAGTGGTAATTGGATTACAGTTACTTTAGTTGAAATAAACGGATTACACAGCGGTATTTTCCTGTTTTCACATTTTGGGCTATATCCAAACCAGGTCTAAAACCAGGACTAAACCAGGACTAAAACCAGGTCTAAACCAGGACTAAACTAGGACTAAAACCAGGACTAAAACCAGGTCTAAACCAGGACTAAACTAGGACTAAAACCAGGACTAAAACCAGGTCAAAAGCCACATCTAAACTAGGTCCAAACCAGGTCTAAAACCAGGTCTAAACCAGGACTAAACCAGGACTAAACTAGGACTAAACTAGGACTAAACCAGGTCTAAACCAGGACTAAACCAGGACTAAACCAGGACTAAACCAGGACTAAACCAGGACTAAACCCAGAACTAAACCCAGGTCTAAACCAGGACTAAACTAGGACTAAACCAGAACTAAAACCAGGTCTAAACCAGGACTAAAATCAGGTCTAAACTAGGACTAAACTAGGACTAAACCAGGACTAAAACCAGGACTAAAACCAGGACTAAAACCAGGACTAAAACCAGGTCAAAAGCCACATCTAAACTAGGTCCAAAACAGGTCTAATCCAGGTCTAAAACCAGATCTAAACCAGGACTAAACCAAGACTAAACCAGGACTAAATCAGGTCTAAACTATGTCTCAAACAGGATTTAACAGGACTAAATCCTGCTGCGTGGACGTGTCTCTTCTTCTATCAATAATATTTTTAATTTGGTTGAGTAAAGTCTGGGCTTTTTATTTTCTTTTATCAGACAAAACATCTTATGTTACAATGTCCTAGTCTTTGCTACTCTTCAGTAAACCAAGTAATCCAAAGTATTCAGATTACATTTCTCACTTTAAGTAATTTATTGGATTACGTTACGAACTACATTTTGGGGTATGTAATCTGTAATCTGTAGGGGAATACATTTTAAAAGTCACCTTCCCAACACTGTATCTAAGTAGAGGTGGAAGATGGAATGGTACAATGTTTTTTTAGATGCAAAATTAGAATATTGTATAGTGAGTTTAAACGAATGAATAAGGCAGCAAAAAGAGCGGACTTAAAAATGTATCTGTGGTGTAATCGTTCAAATAAAAAGGATATAAAAAGTAGGGGTGTGCAAAAATATCAGAATATCGATATATCGTATCATTTAATGTAATGATACAGTATCGATATCGTGGGCTACTGTATCGATATATCACCAAGCGTATTTTTACGAGTGTTTTACTAAATTATTTTGTTACAGTGCTACAGTTTTGTTGCTTGTGGAGTGAAAGGAAACTCATTCATCCAACACATTTGACATTTTGACTCTGTTTTGAGGATTAAAATGTTTGTGTTTCATATGAAATTTGCACAAGAAGTGATTTAACAAACACTTTTAGTATCACAGCCATGATTTAGTCTTTATTTTTTATTGAACTGTATCGTATCGATTTGAAATATATCATATCGAATCGAAAGTGCACTGTATCGAGGTATGTATCGTATCGGCAACTTATTAATGATACCCAGCCCTAATAAAAAGAGTTTACTATCACATACAAAGCAGGGTAATGTCTCAGGTTTAGGTTCAAGTTAAGACCAGAGGTGACCTGCTGTTTTTAATCAACAATGCTGTTTCGGTGACATCTAGTGGTGAGATTGAGGTTCCACAGTTTACATACAGAACTAGTCAAAAGTTTTAGAACACCACACTTTTGCCATTTTTTTTTTTACCGTTTACAGTTGACCAAAACGTATTCTAAACTTTTGATTCATGAAAGTGTTGACCTTTGGCAGATGTAACAGCTGAACACACTCGTGGCTCGTTCTTTTTTACAATAGAAATCAAATATTCTTCAGAAAGTTCTTCCCAAGTCTGTTGCAGAAGTTCTCATAAATGTGTGGCACTTGTAGGTTTCTTGTCTTTCGCTCTTCTGTCCAGTTCATCCCAAACCAGCTCCATGGGGTTTAAGTCTGGACACTGTGCTGCTGGACACTCCATGTTTTCAAGTTTTACCATCTTGTTCTTTTTTTCCTGAGGTAGTTTTGGCAGAGTTTGGACTTGCGTTTTGTATCTTTTACCTTTTTTTTAACCTCTGGCTGTTCAGTTTTTACCTTTGTACCATTTCAAGCTCTTCATTGGACTTGCACGACTTGAATTGCAATAAATAACTGGAAAAAGTATGGTGTTCTAAAACTTTTGACCGGTAGTGTATCATCTCTACATCCTCTCTACAACAGCGGCGTCCAAAGCCCATTTGGCTTGTGAGGAGCTCTGAGATTTTAAGATTTTAATCTATTTTGACTCAGTTTTGTACAGAAAAAAAAAACTGTTAAGAAAAGGGGACCAATTCTGTTAATTTCCAAATACTTAAAGCCAATTATCATATATTTCTTTGCAAAAGAACATTTTTATTGGCAATCTAGGTCCATTATCGGTGCTCTACCTGCTAATGTGCGTTCATTTTGGCAATGCGAGGAAAAAACTGCTCTAGAACACTTTGCAGTACAATACGTACTTTTTTGCTCTTACTTTAGTAATTTGTTTTGTACCTCTACTTGAGTAATATTTTTTAAGTATTGTAGGGATGTGACAATAAATGAAATATCATGATATCGTATCGTCAGAGTTCTCACAATAATAAAATGGACCATGGCAATATATCGAATTACAACTATCTTTGCTTAAATTAAGAGTTATGGTGCAATAATAGCAGCAAAAACAGAGGGAACTACATAGACCATGATCCTTTGCTCCATTTCAGTGCAGACTACAAGAAGAAATAGTCCAATTCAATCCATCTTTATTTGTATAGCACATTCCACAAACAAAACAGTTTCCAACGTGCTTCACATAACAATGCAACATTTTACTTAAAAAAATAAATTAAAAAAAATAAATAAAAAAAAATCAGCAGAATTATGTTTAATAAAGGCACTAATAGAAAAATAAATAAAATAATAATAATAAAATCAATGAACAGAAACCACAAAATCAATACATAAAAGCAGTCCTAAAAAATAAAATGGATAAAAACAATGAATAAATAAAATAAATAAATAATAATAAGTAAATAATAAATAACAGTTCTAAGTGCTTTTAAGTCTTAGTTCTTTGGATTAAGTCTTGTTGACACATTTTAAGAGGAAAACTTTGCATATTAATAGTTTTGTTCGCAGCCTCCACAAAATATCGCAATAAATATGGTACCGCGAGATGTATATCGTGAAAATATCGTACCGAGAGATTTGGATATTGTTACATCGTGAGCTTTCCCACGATATCGCAATAAATATCGTACCGTGAGGTTTATACTGTGACGATATTGTATTTTGAGACTTGGATATCGTTACACCTCTCATTTTGGCTACTCTGCTCACCTGTGTTCATTTTAAAGGTTCATATTGTGCAAAATTGACTCTTTTGAGCTTTTAACCATGTTTGAAAATTGTTTCCTTATTAAAAAAGTTGTATTGCTTCATTCATGCTTGTTTCAGTAATCCTCTGTAAAAAAAAGTCTTTTGTCTCTGAGCTTCATAAACACTTCGAATTTTCCTCTGATGTCTGTATTTTTACTTACCCATTATTTTCATTTCTAAATCATGAAATTCCAAAGTAAAGGCACCCAAGACCACGTTTAAAGGCCAGTAACAACACAAGTAAAACATCGTATTTGTTCTTTAAGAGTTTAAGTGATCACAAAGGGAGTTGGTTGAATATTATTGAACAAAAGTTTAGAAAATGCCTGAAACTTTCACAGTACGGGGCGTTCTCTTGTAACTAATCAAAGCCCTTGTGTGGTGCACTGCCTGAGTCTGCCTGCAGGCTATTGACATAAACCAGCTCCAGTATAGATGTGGACCACGTGCTTCTGAAATGCCAGTATTGAACACATTTCTGCCTCCATTAATTTCTGTGGAGTTACACAAACAGCACGCGCTCTGCAGCTCTCTCTCTCTGGCTCTGCACTCCTCTGAGCCGGTTCAATATTTGCCTGTCTGCTCCTTTTATAGAGTATTATATCTTTTTAGTCTCCATCTCATTGCTTTCCATTACAGTCAGTTCCCTCTGCTCCTGTGGGCATCTGAATAGAACCGCGAGTACATCTTTTCAAAGCTACTGCGAGATAAAGTTGAGGATTAAGACTTCAATCTCAAAGTCAACACAAGTTTTATTTGCTGTAGAATTGGTGGATAAAATATGGAGAGTACTTCAGTGAATCACAATGGAAGTTATTCAAATATATTAACACTGCAGACTTAGGGACTGTCACTACTACTACTACTACTACTACTACTACTACTAGCCTACTACTTGAAGTAGTGCTGTGGTGACTACTGTTACTAGTACTACCATACTACTACCACTAACATCTATTGAATAGGATTACCATATTTCATATATTTCACAAAAAACTACAACTACTTCTAATACGTTCTGTCCATATACTACTACTACTACAGCTACTACTACTGCTACTACGACTGCTACTACTACTATTACTGCTGCTACTGCTACTACTACTACTACTACTACTACTACTCCTTTGGTTAATACGGTTATTAGTACTTCTACGACTATTAATTAACAACTTTTGATTACCCTGATGGTACTAATTGTAGTAATTGAGCAATATAGCTTTTTAATACTACAACTACATCTAATACTTCAACTACAACAATTCTACTGCCACTGCCACTGCTTCTGCTATTGCCACTACTACTACTACTACTAGCCTACTACTTGTAGTAATGCTGTGGCTACTACTATTACTAGTACTACCATACTACTACCACTAACTAACTAACTATTAGATTGGATTACCATGCAAAATACATTTTCTAAATATTGTTCATTATCATATTATTTCATATGATATTTCACTAAACACTACAACTACTTCTAATACTTTCTATCCATATACTACTACTATTACTACTACTACTACTACTACTACTACTACTACTACTACTACTACTACTACTACTACTACTACTACTACTAGTCCAATACTTGTAGTAATGCTGTGGTGACTACTATTACAAGTACTACCATACTACTATCACTAACTATTGGATTGGATTACCATGCAAAATATGTTTTTTTAATACTTTATGTCCTTATACTACTACTACAATGGTTAATGCTGTTGCTAGTACTTTTACTACCATTAACAACTACTTTTGATTACCCTTATGGCACTACTTGTAGTAACTAAGTGTATAGCTTTTTTTTTGGTACTACAACTACTAATTCTGATGCCACTACTACTACTACTACTACTACTACTACTACTACTACTACTACTACTACTACTACTACTACTACTACTACTACTACTACTACTACTTGTAGTAATGCTGTGGTGACTATTATTACTAGTATTACCATATACTATCACTAACTATTAGATTGCATTACCATGCAAAATACTTTTTTCTTTTACTACTACTACTACTACTACTACTACTACTGTTTTATGATTCTACTGTTTCCTCTAGACTGGACCTCTGCTGCTCGGATGAATGTGTCTGTGTCTGTCTGTCATGATAAGTCTGCCTGAAGCTCTTACACTGGGGATTTTGAATAGAAAGTAGATCTTTTCAAAGCGACTTCAGAGTAAAGACACGGATAAAGACTCGGATCTCAAAGTCAACAGCAGTTTAAGACCTCGTGACACTGTACTTTGTGGTAGTGTTAGCTGAAGGACTTATGTATCGATGACAGAGTAAATATAGGATTAAACAGCACAGGGAGGAGGTAACGCTGCTCTTGAAGGATGTAGGTCAAACGCAGACTGAGGCTATGTGGGGACAATAGAGTCAAATCTAACTTCTACTGATAAAAATAAGCTTCTGTGGCTGCGGCTGCTAAGACCACTGAAATGTCCACTGCTACTATTGTTATAAATGACCTAGTGGTGCTCCAATACATTTCAGTTCAAAGATGTGCTATTCTTTGGTTACATTTACACTGAAATGAATCAGCGCATCACCATATTGGAAACGATTTGCATCCAGACACGTAGTTTCTGTGTCCGCAACCAAAGCCTTTCCTATCCACACAGTAACGCGAAACCTCCTGAAACGCTGGTCACATGATGATTAGGCTGGCGTCATGTTGTCACGACGTCACATGGGCAGTAAAAACAAGGAAGTGGAGCACCGTGTCTGAAGTTGCAGCAGCCGATTTCAAGCCGAGGAAGATGGCAAACGAAAACAAATGAAAACCGTCTTTTAATGGACCGACGACGAGGTTTTGTTGTTACCGAGTAGTTCTATCTATGCTGTTTCCCGTTTGTCTCTGGTTTGTTTAAACTGTTTTCCGCAATATCGTCGCATGACCGATGTCACAAACCCAGCGAATCAGGAAGTTGCAAGTGACGTGGTCCAATAAGGACGGCAACTAGAGCTCCTACGTCAGCGTATCAGCGTTTTCAGGCATTCTCACAGTGCCGGATCAGATTTGTACTCAGATTTATTTATTTATTTATTTATTTGAGACAGGAACAGCGCACAATTTTTACATTAACCTTAACAGGATGCATTGTACCAGGTTGTAGCATCAGTGCTAATTTCCACCTGTAGTCCCTGGGCAGATTCAGTGATTGATTGTTTTTAACTGACCTTAACTATCCACTGTTCTTGGAGACCTGTGTAGCATGTTTTGGGCTGAATTCGTGGGAGCTGGTGGCACCAGATTGTTCCGCCTCTAGAGCTGTTTTCCATCTGATTAGTGTGGACGAACACTGCACCCGCAACGAAAACGACTCGAATATGTACTAGTGTGGACGGGGCCTATGAATATGTCACTGCTCTGTCTGGAATGTTCCACAGCATGACATTAAACAGCTCTACCTTACATTTATTCAATTGTAGGTGGTTTTATAGCTCAAAAATACCTAGAAAAACATGAAATGTGACTGTGAGTGGGGTCGCTTCTCCACAGATCTAACCTGTACCTTGGCCAGGTTTAACACTATACTGTGAAACATTTCAGACAAAGCAATAACGTCTCCATGGAGATGTAGACAGACTAATAATGCAGGATTACTCAAACATGTGTGAAACAAACCCAACTCCAGGTATGATTTAAAGGACCACTAAACACCAGAATCACTTTTTTCTACTGATTATCTGTGTACATGTGTCTAAAATAGAAATTTATCTCTATCTCTGGCTTTATTTTGGTATTTTAGTGCTTATTTGTTCAAAATCAGACTTTTGGGTCAAAAGCCATGTCTGTAGTTGCCTCTTTAGGATCAACTACGGCCAGGACATTTGAATTTTAGCTTTCCGTTATTATATATATATATTTTTTACTATAACTTTTAGGAGTTTTATGTCTGTGTTTAAACTGCTGTATATATGGATGAAACGGTGAGGTGGGTGTGGGGTTGCTGTTGTTTTTAATCATTGTAATTTTTCTGTTGGATGTGAAACACTTTGTGCTACATTTCAAATGCATGAAAAATGCTATAAAAATAAAGTCTATTTGATTGATTGATTGAATTTTCGGGTTGGACTCGAACGGCCGCCGATGAGTCAGATGCAGGTTATTACGTGACGAGCGCAGCCACTGGCGTCTGCGGGTGGAACGTGAGGAGCCCCTCTGGAGAAAAGGGAAACGGCATGATACGAGCACACATGTCCAATCTGTTTCAAAATCCGCGCCGTGTTGGATTGTTGTGGCTGTTGGTCGGCTGTCAATCATCGCTCCAGAGCCCGCCCACTCTGGAGGATTTTTCAGATTTTGCTTAGGGGCTGAGTAAAGCTTCGGGAGGGTGTTTAATGACTCTTTAAACATTATAATATGACTTAAAGCAAGGGTCTCCAACCTTTTTTCTCCAGTGAGCTATTTTTACAAAACAAAAATTTTAGAGAGCTACTAGTTTTAGCAGTCACAAGAAATTAAGTACATATAAGAGCCACGGCAAGCCTTAGATGAGGTACAGTTAGACGCCTATAAAACATAAACCATTATCCATTTATTAGTGCACAAAGTTAGGTATCAAAATGAATAGGCATTTAATTAATCACATTTTACTTATTCAGGACAATACGTGTGATTCAGAAATCCTTTGTTGAGCTACTTGGAAGGGAGTGGAGAGCTACTGGTGGCTCCCGAGCTACAGGTTGGAGACCCTTGGCTGAAAGAGTTCATTTTGTGTAATATTGGACCTTGAAGTGTTATGTTATCGCGTAAACTCACATAAAAACATATAACTTTGGTCAAAAACGCACCACAGTTGTTGTAACAGGTCATCTGCAAGTAACTCTAAACCTGGACTGCACTTCATGTAAACCCAGCGTTGTTATAAAACTCTTGAAACTTTGAAATATTAAAATAACTTCTTCAGCACTGATACTTGTTGAAATGAGTATTTACTTGAAACCTTATCCTGTCCATCTGACCCCAAACTAGTATTGAATAGCAGACTTATCTGGCTTGTCTTTATCCACCTCCACTTATGTTTCATTTAGCAGAAAGTCCAGAGCACGGCCCTCAGAAACCAATTAAGAGCATTTGTGTTCTAATCTCTGCATCTGCGTTACCTCGGAGCCAGGGGGCCTCCATTTTTCATCTGTGCACCGTTTGCTCCGGCTTTAGCGGCTGTGAATAAGACTTTAATGAAGAATTGTTCATTTTGAGAAAGCTGCTGGCCAAAATACTATTGATCTAAATCCCATTAACACACCCAGAGCATAAACATTTAATTTAGTGCAGAAAAAAATTTAATCTTTGTGTCACTACTTCAACTTTGAGCAATTAATCATGTCTGAATCGAGATCGAGATTCAGGCGTTTGTTATTGTTGATGTTCAGCGTGGGTGTTGGCTGTAGAACCAGTCCCCAAATCATGCAGTTTGAAGCAGAGTTCATGAAATTAAAATACATAAATTTATAAGATAAAATTGAAAACATCTGCCATCGTCAGGTCTTCCGAGGAGGAAGCAGAGGCTGGGGACTCGAAGGCGGACTCATCCTGGCTGAAATTACTGACGTGGTTGGCGAACTCCTTGGTGGAAAGGCTCCGGGGGTGGTTGAGATCCGTCCTGAGTATCTTAAGTCTCTGGATGTTGTGGGGCTGTCTTGGCTGACACGCCTCTTCAACATCGCGTGGGGGTCGGGGACAGTACCTCTGGACTGGCAAACCGGGGTGGTGGTCCCTCTGTATAAGAAGGGGGACCGGAGGGTGTGTTCCAACTATAGGGGGATCACACTCCTCACCCTTCCCGGTAAGGTCTATGCCAGGGACTGGAGAGGAGAATCCGGCCGATAGTCGAACCTCGGATCCAGGAGGAGCAATGTGGTTTTCACAGACATGATTTTGCCTTTATTTTTTTACTGAACAGTATCGAATCGAATTGAAATATATTGTACTGAATCATATCGAATCGTAAGCTCAGTGTATCGAGATATGTTTCGTATCGTGGCCGATTTACTGAGGTATGTATCGTATCGACATCTTCTGAATGATACCCAGCCCCAGTCTTGATGAACAAATAAAAATGTATTTCATATTAATTTCCTAAGCTTAAACAACACAGAGTTTTAACACAAACTCTGAATTCTGCTCTAAGTCACGTGCTTTTACTCACTTTCTTTGTTTCCTCATAAGCAGCCATGTTTGTTTTCATACACATAGACCATGCGTGTCCCTGATTGGCTAATCTACGGAAGCCGAGAGGGCTCACAACAAACGCAAACGCCGCAACAAATACAAACGCGACAACACAACAAAAAGCCACAACAAACCAAAAAATGTCACAACAGATATGACCGCGGGACTCTATTTTAATGCAAACGCCACAACAAATACAAACGCCACAACAAATACAAACGCCACAACACAAACGCAAATGCTGCAACACATTTAAAAGCCACAACACATTAAAAAGCCACAACACATCAAAAAGCCATAATGGAAGTGACCGCGAGACTCTATTTTCCGACGGACCGATCAGGCGGCAAGTGAAGAAGAAGAACTACGAAGTGAAAAGTAAAGGAACGGAGAAGTTGGAAACGTAAGTAAAAGTAATTTATTGTTTTATTATTATTCGTTTCACGTTGTAGTTCTTCTTCTTCACTTGCCGCTTGATCGGTCCGTCGGAAAATAGAGTCCCGCGGTCACTTCCATTATGGCTTTTTACTGTGTTGTGGCTTTTTAATGTGTTGCGGCATTTGCGTTTGTGTTGTCGCGTTTGTATTTGTTGCGGTGTTTGCATTAAAACAGAGTCGTGCGGTCATTTCCGTTGTGGCTTTTTGTTATGTTGTCGCATTTGTATTTGTTGCGGCGTTTGCGTTTGTTGTGTCTCTTCTCGGCTTCCGTACTAACCCACCTGTCAATCACGCCCATCTGAACTCATTGAGCTAAAACCAGTGTCCAGACAACAAAACAACATTTAGGACACCATGCTCTTGCTCGTGGCTGGTGCACTACTTCTATTGTATTTCGCTCCCTGGCACGAAGACTAGTTTTGAAATGACACTTTCTCTGTTTCTGTTTTGCCCCAAGCCTATAACCTCCAATATCGCAGCAGCACATTTTACAAGCCTACCTCAGCTGTTTTTCTTTTATTAACACTTTTAGAACTGCAGGACCAGAGGCAGGGGGCAATACTGTATGTTCTAAACCACATCCAAAAGCACTGGAGGAGCTGGCAAGATCATATTAGTTTTTATTTCATGTGGATAACTTTTTTACTTTCTACTCCACTACATTTGAGAGCAGGTATCTGTACTTTTTACTCCACTATGTTTTTTTACTGGACTGAAATGTAAAAGTATTTTTTTTAAAGTGTGAGTCCTGCTGAAAAGATTGAGGGAGTTCTGTTTATCATGTTTGTAGTTTCAGCAAACATAAATACAAAAATATAAATAAAAACTACTACAGTTCAGTTGTTTCTGTTGAACAAAATCACTACATTTGAAGTTTTATCAGATCTCAAAATTTGCTCAAAATACTTTAAACACTTTACTCAGGGTTCCCGGGGTCTTGAAGTCTTGAAAGCATTGCATTTATGAATTTGGAAATAATACCTTAAACAGACTTGAAAAAGCTCTTGAATTTTTATATCTGGGTCTTAAAATTTGGGCAGTATGTAACTTCTACGTATTGCATTTTTCTTCAAAAGTTTAATTTGTCAACCACCATTATTTGGTTAAATAACGTCACCTAAATAAAGAGCGATGGAACCAATAATTGAGAACACAACGCAGCCCCGGGTCAAAATACTCCGAACACGTCACTGAAGATCATGTGCTACAGCAACACAAGCAACAAGCTCAGCAGAAGTGCACAAAATCAAAGAAAATCTCAGGAGAACATGAAGTTTGATTTACACAGTTGTTGTTTTTGTAGGGAAAGAGTGTCTCTACTCCCCCATTTTCCTTTGTTTGAGAAATAAAGGAACACAAATTCAAGAATTTATTTTTTCTTTGCCAGTAGATCTATGAAATAGGCCGTGAAATAGGTAAGTTTTTATATAAATGGTCATAAAAAAGTCTTGAAACGACTTGAATTTAACTTGAAGAGAAGAAGACTTGTAGGAGCTGTGGGTTTTTTCGGAAGGTTCAATGCGTGTCCAAGTACAACTGCCACCCCGGACGACGTCTCTGACCAACTCAAAATCAGGGGTAGCTTTATACTACATCTTGACAAAACATTAACTTGTTGATTTAGCACAGGGGTGGGCAAACTTTTTGACTCGAGGGCCACAAAGGGTATTAAAATTTGACGGAAGGGCCGGACCAGGAGCAGATGGATGGAGATTTTTGGTAATCTACCTCATAAGAGAAAAAAATAACATGAGATATGGAGAAAATATATCCCATCTTATTGAAATATCCCATAATTGAAAATCATTACAAAGCATTACAACAAAATATCTGTCTTTCAGGTCCCACGATATTTACTATTTATTGAAATGACTTTGAAAAACACTGAATATTATCAAGTTCAGCGGGCCAGATTAAGAAGAATAAAGGGCCGCATTTGGCCCCCGGGCCGTAGTTTGCCCTCCCCTGATTTAGCATATACAGCAAGAAAATGAACAATACTGCTGACCCAGTACACCTTATCATGGGTGGGAACATGCCACGGGGTCCACATATGTCAGTTTTTCTGCTTCGTGGCACTCAAAGTCCAGAAAAACATGTTCTTTATGGCACTCAAAGTACAGAAAAAACATGTTATATAGACCTATAGATAGTCATACGTGTTTTCCACCCTGTTGTCATTCCAAAGTCTATAATATTAGGTGAATTAGCATGACCAACACATAATATTTCCCACAGAGCCCTGTTTACTGTTTAAGTACATTAAGTACTTTAATACTTTTACTTGACTAGATTTTTTCATGTGATACTTTTACTTTTACTTAAGTAAAAGTACAAATACTGGAGCCAAAACAAAACAAAAACAAAAAACACTTAAGTAGCAAAATTGATGATTTCTTCCACCACTGCTCAATACTGATTCTGCTACCATGATGATAATAATAAAAACAAAAAACACTCTTTCTTTAGACAATATAATGTGATTTTCAGCATTAAACTGTAGGTCTTTCTTTTACTCTGTGTAATCCCTCTAGCTGGTTTACAGTGGTCTATGGGTGTACACTAATCTATGTGCTTTTATATTTGTTCTGAAACAGTTCATTCTAAAAATGTTTAGGAAAAGTTCACTTTTGTTGCGTGAAGGTGACTTTTTTAGTATTAATACCTGCTCAAATGAGGATCTAGTTTTGATAGTAGTTTCAGTAACGATTAGTAGAGATGTACAAAAATATCGAAATATCGTTATATCGTATCGTTTAATGTGATGATACAGTATCGATATCGTGGGCTGCTGTATCGATATATCGCCAAGAGTATTTTTTGGTATATTTTACTAAATTATTGTGTTACAGTGATACAATTTAGTTGTAAGTAAACTCTTTTATGCGACACATTTGACATTTTCACTGTTTTGATGATTAAAATGTTTGTGTTTCATATGAACTTTGCACAAGAAGTGGTTTAACAAAGACTTTTAGTATCACACCCATGATTTAGCCTTTATTTTTTATTGAACCGTATCGAATTGATTTGAATATATGAATCGAAAGTGCACTGTATCAGGTATTGTATCATATCGTGGCCTATGTATCGAAGTATGTATCGTATTGGCAACTTCTTAATGATACCCAGCCCTAACGATTAGTATCTGATTTTCGATACTTTTGACAGCCCAAATCAGAAGTAGATCTGCACAATTTGGGAAAAATATCGAAAAGTTCACATTTTAATCACGTCCTGAAGAACTGACGAAAAGACTCAAATATAAACAAACAAATACAATAATTTCATTGCGCCTAAACTACAGGGTTATTGGATATTTTGTTGTTCGTGGAGGAAACGATGGTACTTTGCTAATTGCCATTGTCCATTCAAATTTCGATTGCGATTAATCTTGCTGCCCCGTTCTTAACCCCACCCAGCAGTTATTTGAAGGATCAGTCAAAGTCATATTACAACAAGGTTACCGGTGAAATGAGGTTATAGAGGAAATGGGAGGGGGCGGGACATGGGAGGGAGCCGAAGGTCCTTGTTTACACAGACACAGCCTCAGTAATCTCATCACTCTCCACAGGCCTGTTCTTTAACCAGGAGCTGATTGGATTAGAGCAGATCTATAGAGCCGGACCGGACACACAAGCGCATATTGACACAGGAAGTTCACCAGTTACCTATTGTACATATAAGATACAGACGTGGGCCATGTTGACCGAAATGTATATGTTGTTATTTGTTTGGATTATCCCTGATGATAATATTCAGGATTGTGATATTATAGCAATCCAACAATGTGCATGTGAGGAGCAGGGAGAAGAGCGGAGCAGGGAGAGGAGAGAGGAGAGGAGAGAGAGAGAGGAGAGAGGAGAGAGGAGAGAGGAGAGAGAGAGAGGAGAGAGAGAGAGGAGGAGAGAGGAGAGGGGAGAGGGAGAGAGAGAGAGAGAGGAGAGAGAGAGAGAGAGAGGAGAGAGGAGAGAGGAGAGAGGAGAGAGAGAGAGAGGAGAGAGGAGAGAGGAGAGAGGAGAGAGAGAGAGAGAGAGAGAGAGGAGAGAGGAGAGAGGAGAGAGAGAGAGAGAGAGAGGAGAGAGGAGCGGTGCGCGGAGATTCCGTGCCCGGAGAAGTGAGGAGCAGGGGGAAGAGCGGATCGGGCAGCGGGGAGAGGAGCAGGAAAGGGGTGCAGAGAAGAGTTGCGCAGAGATTCCGTGCGAATGAACTAGCTACAACACGCAGCAGCAAGCGGACTCTTTCTTTGCCTTGAAAATTACGTTTTCAGACATAGGATATCGCTTTCGTGTCCTGAAAAACGTTTGTCTAGCTCTTGGAAATAAAGTACGTTTTCATAATAAGCAGAAGTGACCTGTCCAGGAGTAATTTGTGGACCAGTGCGTCAGTCTTTAGACCCTGCGTCTGCTTCAGTCGCGCCATCGCTGGAATGAATCTTCAAGAATCACCTTAGTTTGGCTTCGCTGCTTTTCCCCTTGTCTTCTTCTTTCAGCGACCTCAAAAACGGACTTTCTTTTGTGGCTAACTGCTCCTGGATTCTTGTCGCCATTGCAACAAACTTTGTGCGAACTGCGAGGAAGATATAGGTAAAAAAAAAGCCGCTAAGAACTGTTGCGTTGGTGGAGTAAACAGCGTCTGTGCGTCTTGCGTCTGTGGACTGCGTGACAGTCGTACGTAAACCACGTACCGGCGGCGCGCAGGCAAGTCAGTTACACTAGAAACGTAGGGAGTTTGATTGACAGCCTGTCAGCTAACAGATAACGAGGCAGTGTCGTTATCTATTGGCAAATGTTTAGCCCCACCACGTCCAGAGTTGATGAATTTTTATTCTCTTTTTTTTGGTCATCATAATTACAAGGCTACTGCATCTTTATAATCTATCACTGACAATTTGAAACAAAAAAAAATCCTCCATACAACCTTTAACTATGACATACTGTATTTATATTATGATATTTGTGTTTTACTTATTGCACATACATTTATATAATTTAAATGTCCAGTGGGATGGGCATTTGATTAAATGTTCTTAATCGATCGTCGGCAGAATTAACGATCGATTTTGGATTAATCGTTAACGTTTTCTTCTGTTAAAATTATGATCATTATTATTACTATTACTAATCTGCATAAATAAACTCAACTTTACGACATATAAACCGTAACCACTCAAGAGCCACATCAGCCCGTTTGAGATTATAATTTTGATAAATTTGTTTACGTTTTACAGAAACTAAACTTAAAACTACATAGCTCATTTGCATAAACTATAAGCGCTGAAAAAACAGCTCTTTCCTTGTGCGCTGATGCGGTTCAGCTTCTGTCGGACTAAAGGACATAACTCAGTGGAATATGAGTGTTCTCTCTGTGACAGACGGATGATGATGATGATGATGGTGAGTTGTTCTGTGTGTGTCGTGTTGGAGATGGTTCATGTTTTCAGAGATCAGACGGTGTGCAGGTTTAGTGCAGCTCTTTATTTAACATCATTTCACTTTATTTATGTTGGTCAGTTTATTTATTTTGGCTTCTGTTTTGATGAAAAGACTGAAAAGTGTTTGTCTTTTGGACGCATGTGACTCAACTTTATGTTGCAGTAACCGGGATACTGCGTTTACATGCACCATGACGAAACCGGGACACTCTAAAAACCCGATCATACCCGGGACACTGATCTCCAAGGAGGTGCCAGTGATGAAACGTTGGACTGTGAGGCGGCAACTCCAGTATTTGCACTGTCAGACGCTGCGCTACACACAGCAACCTACATTCGGTTTGTCTGTTAAAAATGAATGTGATCGATGAAACTCTTAATGATCAATGATCGATTAGTTGACTAATCATGCCCATCCCTAAGATCAGTAAAGTCTGTCTAAGTCTAAATCAAAGTCTGAGTCTAAGTTATTGCACAAAACTTAACTGGAATGTGAAATTAACCACAAAATTATTCCCTTATAAGATAATACAAATTTCTCTTTTTGCAGCCTTTTTTATCATAGATTTTTATATTTGATATTGGCATATTTCCAAAATAGTGCAGTTATGATACTTGAAATGCAATTTTCAACCTTTAGGTTCTAATTATGGTATTGAAATGAGTAGCTTTCATGCAAATAAAACTATAATTAGAATACGAAGGTTGAACCATTGACCATAGAATAAAAAACTTGAAGGAAAGAGAGAGATCAAATAGGAAAGAAAGGCGAGAGGGAATGAGGAAAGAGAAACAACAGTGACAGCAGAGAGAGAGAGATGCACTATGTAACTTTTTCGCTGGGGGTCTGCCATCTTCTTGTCTCCATGGAGATGTTATTGCTTTACCCTGAATGTTTTCATTAAACTGATCTATCTAAGGCTACGTTCAGACTGCAGGGCTTAATGCTCAATTCAGATTTTTTGTGAAACCTGATTTTTTTGCGAGGTCGTTCGCATTTCCAATTAAATGCGACTTGTCTGTGATCTTCAGTGTGAACTTTAAACGCCCCAAAAGTGTCCTGCCTGTGCACTGGAGGACACAATGGCCTCACATGCAGCGAGCATGCTCAGTATTCATGGAAGTCACCTAAACGCTGGGCTTGTCTCCCAAAATACGGTCCAGTTCTTCGTAAAATGGACAGGTAACATGTCCATGGCCACTTCGTTTGCTTGAGTTTTTAGCCTCCTTGTATTTGGCTCACAGGCTCTTTATTTTTCATTGACATTGGAGCCAGGACCGTCTGTAGCAGCGCTCGGACATTTCTTTGTCAATCATTCCAAAAACTGCCTGGTTCCGATAAGACCCCTCCGATTTGACCTGAGTAAAGCGATCCTCCTAAATATGAATTAACTCACTAACCTCACTTTCCCTCCATTGACGAGACCCGGAGCCTGACGTGTAGGTGGGATGAATGTGATCTGGCCGTTCAAACTGAAGTCACATGTCAAAAGATCGGATATGTATCGGTTTTAGGAGCACATATCCAAGTGGTCTGGGTCACATTTGAAAAATCTGATCTGTGTCGTTCAGACTGTCATTAAAAGATCAGATACAGGTCGTATAGGGGCGAAAAAAATCCGATTTGGGTCACTTCACCTTTAGTTTTGAGCACATTGTCTTATATTAGTTCTTAAGTCTTATTTAAACAATTTCTCTGTGTTATTGTAATATAATGAGACGTGTGAGCTTCTGTGTACAAGTAATTTCCCTTGTGGATCTGTAAAATCAGTCTAATTTCCCCTTTCCTCAAAAAGATGACTGTTTTTGTGATGACTTTCTGTGGTTTATTCTTATAATAACATTTGATTTTATCCAATGTGCTCAAAGCGAGTGAAGCCCCATGAGCATTTCCACAGAGCTGAGCGTTGATATTTATTAGTTTCAGCTTCAAATGTTTCAGATCGTCACTCGCTATGGCTACAGTCGTAGTTTTTCATCGCTCTGAAGCCTTTGCGTAGTCCTGTTTGTGGCGTATATCTTCTTTCTTTATTTGCACATTTGTAGTATTTAGCCTGTTCCACTGCGGGCCCATTGACTCAGCTCTGGTCCCGCTGAGAGGTGCAGTTTTCGCTCTTGTACTCCACTGTGGGCTGTGGAGTAGAGGAGCGAATGGCCAGTCAAATGTGACACAATTAGAAGTGACAGTCTCCGCCCCTCCAGATGGTCAGGGCCGCCCCGGGGCTCAAAACAAACAAACCTCCTCTGAGCCCGAGAGCTGTCGGCCTTTTCACACAGCGTTTTACCCACTGACAACATGCTCATGACGACCAACTGTTCTGACATCTTTGACAAATATATTTATATGGGTGTTTGTAAAGAGAGGACGATATGGATTTTTCAAGATGATAACGATGTCACAATATTTGGCCTGCTGCTGTGACCGATAACCGATATTTGTTAGGCTTTTAAAATCCATAGAAATGTGTCTTAGCTTGAAGTAAAGATCACAAATTAGCTTTTCACTTGTGTAAAAATATAAAAACTGCTCCCTGATGTCCATTTTTACTCATGAGTCAAATCTAATGCACTGAGGATAATGTGTGATTGACACATGGGCACACAGAGAGAGACTGGAGCAGGGCCAAAAAATATGTTGGTTTTGAATATCCAGTATCGGCAGATGCCTTCACAATGAATCATTATCAATACTGACTGGAATACTGGAACCAATATATCGCTCATTCCTACATGTTTGTATCATTTGGTTGTGATCTCGACCAGCAAACACCATGTTGACTTAAATTTAATATAATTATTCTTGAATTAAATTGCAGACAAATCAGACATTACATCATCATTATCTTCTTATGTAAAATGAGTTATTCTTGAGTTTCAGTGTCATTTGAGGACTGTCTGTCATTCCATGAGAGAATTTTTGAAGTTGTAAATTGCTAATAATATTAATTAGGGGTGTAACGGTACATGTATTCGTGTCGAACCGTTTCGTTATGGGACATTTGGTTCGGTGCAGGGCTGTGCACAAGTGATTTTGAGCAATTTGTGTGTGTTTACATTCCACCACTACACGTGTGGCTACACTGAAGGCTCGGCTCTTTAATATTCACGAGGAAACTCATCTGTGATTGGGGCAGTGTTTCCCACAACGCTTCATAGTTACTTCATACTTAACTTGACTACGTCTCTCCAAATCACATCAATCCTCATAAAACAATGGTCCTCACTTTCGCCGGTGTGGTAGGATGCTGAGGTGACCCCGGGGTCAACACACCATATAGTATTTTGACCCCGGGGTCAGAATCCTATTATGGTATGTTGACCCCCTGTAGAATATTGACTCCCTTATGAAAATCTATATTTTATTCATAAAAAACTTTGAATATTAATACTATGTCTGCAAATTAAAACATATTGACATATTTAACCCCATAATATGTTTATTATAGTTATTATGATGTAAAGCTAATTGAAAATTGACAATGATCAATTATATATAAAGGAGGTCAAAATCCTATGGCTATAGTAATCTGACCCCCCAATATGTTTATTATAGTCAGATACTCTCATGTGGCTCACCTACATATGTTACATTTACACAAAATACCAAGTCGTTATCCATCAAAACAGTCCTTAAAATACCTTAGCAATATATAATCAAAGTAAATTACATGAGAAATAATGATCATATAAGTAACTACTAAAGAAAAAAGTAAGGGGAGTCAAAATCCTATAGGGGCAGTCACTTTACTATAGCGGTATGTTCACCCCGGGGTCAGTATACTATGGGGGTCAAAATACTATCTCACACCGGCACAGAAGTGTTGTTGAATTCTGGACACTCAAAGATGCCGTTACACTGCAGGATTAATCCACTCCACACTTGGAGGCGGTAACCTGGGGCAGACTGATAGAAGCGAGGCTGCCAGTCTGCGCCGTCTGCTCCTCTGACCCCCGACCAATCGCTCAGTAACACATCTGTCACATTCATATTCAGGCAAAAATGATGAATTGTTTTGCTCAAGGACATAAGAGCTGGTAACCTATCCGTTAAAAGACTAATCTGTGCCATTGTAAACGTCCCTCTGTGATCATAATGGTTCTTTATTGTATGTTATGTCTTATAGCAGCTCTGATTAATAGTTGGGGCCAAACCGGCAACCTTCCACTTTTGAGACAATTGCTGTACCACCTGAGCCGCTGTCGTCCTAAATTCCTGACTGCCACGCGTCTAATCCATGTTCTGTTTTAATCTCTGTTTTGATTAATGACTCAGCCCCGTTCTGAGCTCGTGTAAATGTGACGCGACTTTTAGCTGAAACTCTGTGTCCTGGATACACCTGTAGGACTCGGGGAGGACAGGTGTATGTGGGACACGCCGGGACGTCCTCTCTCTGGAACGGAAACAAACACAGCCTGGAGGACGCAGAGGACGAGAGGAGAGAGAGAGAGAAGGAGAGGAGAGAGAGGGGAGAGGAGGGAGCAGAGAGATAAGGAGAAAGAAGTGAGATGAGGAAAAGAGAGAGGTAGGGATGCAGAGAGACGGGGGGTGAGAGAGATAGGAAGAGGAGAGATGGGGGAAAGGAGAAAGAGAAAAGAGAGGAGAAAAATGCGGAGAGAAAAGAGAGGGGAAAGAGGAGAGAGAGAGAGATTGTGGAGAGGAGAAGAGCAAAGTGTGAGATGGGATGGAGCGGTGTAAAAGAGAAGGAGGACAGGCCAGAGGAAAGAGAAAAGAGAGAGGAAGAGGGGGAGAGAGGTAATGGAGAAAGAAGTGAGATGAGAAAGAGAGAGAGGTGGAGGGGTGAGAGAGAGGGGAAGAGAAGAGATAGTGAGAGAGGAGAGGAGAAGAGGAAAGAGCGAGAATGGGGGACGGAGAGATGTAATAAAGAAGGAGGACAGGGCAGAGGAAAGAGGAAGAGAGAGAGAGAGAGAGAGAGCAGGAGAGGAGAGAGAAAGAGAGGTGGAGAAAAGAGAGAGGGGAAAGAAAGAGATGGAATGGAGGGGTGTAATAGAGGAGGAGGACAGGGCAGAGGAAAGAGAAAAGAGAGAGGGAGACAGAGAGGTAATGGATGGAGAAAGAGGGCAGGACAGAGGAGAAAGAGAGAGAGAGAGAGAGGGAAAGTTGAGATAGTGGAGAATGGAGAAAGAGAGAGGCAGAGAGGAGAGAGAGGGGAGAGGAGCGAGAGATGGAGAGAGGAGGGGGCAGAGGAGAAAGAGAGAGAGAGGGAGTGTGCAGTGAGAGAGAGAGGGAGAGGAGAGATAGTGAGAAGAGAGAGGGGAAGGGGAAGGAGGCGGAGAGGAGAAAAATGCGGAGAGAAGAGAGAGTGGAAAGAGGAGAGAGAGAGAGAGAGATTGTGGAGAGGAGAAGAGGAAAGTGTGAGATGGGATGGAGAGGTGTAAAAGAGAAGGAGGACAGGGCAGAGGAAAGAGAAAAGAGAGAGAAAGAAGGGGGAGAGAGGTAATGGAGAAAGAGGTGAGATGAGAAAGAGAGAGAGAGTTGAAGGGCTGAAGAGATGGTGAGAGAGGAGAGAGGGGGAAAGGAGAGAGAGATGAGGGAGCGGAGAAGAGGAAAGAGAGAATGGGACGGAGAGGTGTAATAGAGAGGGAAGACAGGGTAGAGGAAAGAGAAGAGAGAGAGAGCAGGAGAGGAGAGAGAGATCGAGAGAGAGGAGGGGGCAGAGAGATAATGTAGAAGGAGGGCAGAACAGGAGAAAGAGAGACAGAGAGGTGGGGAGAGAAAGTGAGAAGAGAGAGGGGGAAAGAGGAGAGAGAGATAGGGAAGAGTAGAAGAGGAAAGAGAGATGGGATGGAGAAGGAGAAAGAGGTGAGATGAGAAAGAGAGAGATGAAAAAGTGTGCAGCGAGAGGGGAAAAGGAGTGGGCAAGGAGAGATAGCGAGAGAGGACAGCGCGAGGAAAAGGATAAAGAGAGGAGGAGAAAGGAGAGAGAGAGAGATAGGGGAGAGGAGAAGAGGAAAGAGCGAGAATGGGACGGAGAGGTGTAATAGAGAAGGAGGACAGAGCAGAGGAAAGAGAAAAGAGAGAGAGAAACAGGAGAAGAGAGAGAGGGAAGGGGGCATTGAAATAATGGAGAAGGAGGTCAGGACAGAGGAGAAAGAGGTGAGATAAGAAAAAGAGACGGGGAGGGGTGCGGAGAGGAGGAGAGGAGAGATCGTGAGAGAGGGGGAAAGGCGAAAGAGAGGAGAGAGACGGGAGAGGAGAGAGAATTACTCTGAGAGGACAGATGGTGGGAGAGGAGACTGGGGTAAAGGAGAAAGGGGCAGAGGAAAGAGAGGGGAAGAAGAAAGAGATGGAATGGTGAGGTGTAATAGAGAGGGAGAAAGACAGGAGAAAGAGGGGCAGAGGAGAGGAGAAAGGAGAGAGGAGAAGAGGAAATGGAGAGAGAGAGAGAGAGGGCAGAGAGGTGTAAAAGATAAATGAGATAATAATGAAAGAAATAATGAGAGGAGAGAAGGGAGAGAGAGAGGAGAGAGATGGGGTGAAGAAGTGTAATAGAGAAGGAGGACAGGGCAGAGAAAAGAGAGAAGAGAGAGTTTGGAAGGAGAGAGAGCAGAGAGAACAGATAGGAGAGACAGAACCGAAAGTGGGGGAGATGAAATGGCGAGAGAAAGAGAGAGAACAGTGATAGCAGAGAGAAACACTGAGACTCGTAACAGAGGAGAGAGGGAAGGAAAGAGGAGTGAGAGATTGAGAGAGGAGGAGAGAGGGAAAGGAGGAGAGACAGAACTAGGCCGTGGAATCCAAATGTTTCTGTGGTGCAGTGCCGTAGATGCATTACCTGGACAAACTTAGCTCCGTGTTTGTTATTGAGGTTAACGTCAAACCCAGGGAGTGCAGACTATAGAAATATACTGTACAGGCTGTATGGAAGACAGAACAGCCTTCGGTATGTTTGCTCAAGTGAAAAGAAAAACAAAACGCAATCTCTCTTCACAAATGCGTTTTTAGACTCGGTTTGGTAAAAAGTCATGATTCTGCAGACGTCGCTGTGATTAAGTACTGCAGTTTGCGCAAGACTTGATGCCCTTTTCGTGCACCAAAAATGTATGGATGAAGAAAAGAGTGATTTATTTTTATTTTTTTCCCCACTTTCACAAACACACTCCAGTATCTGCTGCAGCAAACGTGGCACAAGACTTGTAATTGAGGTGAATATAACAGCTACATGGTGCAACTTTTGTCTGGAATGTCCCGGTATGGCATTAAACATATTCATTTACTGCATTTTTCAGACTATAATTCGCTCTGGAGCATAAGTCGCACCAGCCCTAAAATGCATAATGAAGAAGAAAAAAACATATATAAGTCACACAGGACTATAAGTTGCACTTTTTGGGGAAATTTTATTTTAAAATCAGAGACCAGGAACTGACATTTCATCTTGAAAGTCAAGTTCTAGTAAAAAACAATAGAACAGAGAAACAACAGACTGTTAACGTCACATATGAACAGTTCTTCAGATAAACTATAACATAAACAACAGAACAGAACAAGTTTAACCAAACTCTCCATCTCACTCCAAATCACTAAATCCATTCAATTCTTCATCCTCTGTGTCACTTCTGAGCAACTCCACAACCTCCGGAGGTAAACAGAGCAGCACTTCCTCTTCTGTGTCGCTGTCGTCAGACTCAGCATCAGTTCCAGTTAGAATCTTTCCGGTTTTTCTGAATTCTGACAGGATGGTTTCGGTGTCACTGTAGTCCAGGCTTTGTCCATCCATTCAGTGACTTTCAGAAAATTTGCATGGTTCTTCCTCCCGGTGTCACAAGTTTCTCTCTCACTCCAAACTTTATTTCTGCTGCTCGATTACAGTTTTGGGCTGAATATTTCTCTACTTGCAGCTTGTAATCTGCAAAGTATGATTTTCTTTTTTGGGGGCATTTGTGTTCAGTCTTAGTTGTGTTTATAAGTTTGTTTAAATTTTACATTTTCAGTGGTGCAGAAGTAATGGTGCGATCGACTGACATGATACAGACAGAACAGAGGCTCTTCCTGCAGGAGACATGTGCAGTAGAGCCAAGTGACAGTGGTACAGGAGGAACAGGAGCAGCAGATACTGACACACAAGACTACAGCGCCCTCTTAAGGCTGTCAGTGTGAACATTTTAATATATAAGTCGCAACTGAGTATAAGTCGCAGGAAACACCCAAACCATGAAAAAAAGTGCAACTTATAGTCCGAAAAATACAAACGCATTCTTACTGCGAGTGGACTTGCCTCTCCACAGATCTGACATGTACCTTGGCATCACCTGCTGTCTCCGTAGAGATAAATAAGTGTAATGCCATACTGGGGAACATTCCAGGCCACATCTCCATGGAAGCGAAGCTGCTGAATGAGCCTCCACCAGAAAAAGTGTCTGGAACAATTGGCCAAACGGATCCTCAAATCCAGGAATGTAATTAGAGAAATCTTTGTGCATAATTTCTGTAAGAAAAATAAAATCACCATTTTAATCAAAATTATTCACATATAAAAAAGTAAGTAAATAAAAAATTAATTCCTTGCTTTTAAAAGGTTTATTTTGAATAAGTTTTAGCTGCTATATTAAAAGACTTTTGTGTCTCGGATCTCTCCTTGACTGCTGTTTTTAAACCACTCTAAAATTATTCAATAAACAATTTGCATAAGAAAAAAACTTTTGCTTCATTTGCTTTAAAAATAATAACAAAAAATGCTTTAAAAATATTCATTATTATTTCATAAGACATATTTTGTGTTACATAAATAATAAATGATGCTTATTGTATAATTTGGACATCATTGACTTTGAGTTATTACTGATCCTGCTCATTGATTTCCAAATTATTCTAGTGAAAATGTGGAGTTTAAAAACACACTGGAAAAAACAATATCTAGCTAAATTAAAATGACTTAAATTAAGAAAATTTTACTTTATTTGAGTCGATTCAACTTGACAAGTAAAATGATACCAATGGTTTAAGTGTGTTTTTTTTAATTCAAGCAACATTCGATTTTGTTTGTTATTTTAAGTGCAAAAAGTTTTTTTTTTTTTTTTTTTTATTTTGAGTGTAGCAAGATGTATTTTCATATTTTAAGTACAAAAAGTCTTATTCCACTGCCAGATCATTTTACTTTTCAAGTGAAATTTACTCAAATCATGATCAAACTTTCTTAATTCAAGTCATCTTAACTTGACGAGATTTAGTTTTGTTGTGTTTTCTGTATGAGAAGAACCTAAATATGCAGGATTTGTGTGTTTTAAACGTGTGAATGAAACAAAACCAAACTCCAGATCTGTTTTTTGATGAGGAAACAACATTATAACAGATCAGAAAATAGTGTAATATGGGCCCCTTTTAAAACGTGTATGAAAAATATTGAGTTTATACAGTATCTTGAGGCATGTGCGTTCTTAAAAGTTTGTTTTCATTTACTTCCAATTCCTCCGTTCCTCTGTGAGCGCGGCGTCTTGTGTCTGACGTCTGATTGGCCGCTGACAGCCGGAGTTAGTTCTCGGGACACAGCAGCACTTTATCACTGACAGACAGCAGGATTTCAAATGTGATTTTAGAGACACTGTTTCCACGGCTTTCTTGTATTATCTGTTCGAACTACATCTGAGAAGTCCTTCCTCGCTTTTATTCTTGATCTAAACCTTTTCTCCCTTCAAACTTCAGGTCCTCTTTGTCTCAGTCTTAGACCAATAACAAGTATTAACATTAAAACAAATTAATCCCACTGACGTAATAACCTTAAAACAGGATTCTCCCTCAAGAATATTCTAAATGTGTAGTTAAAAATCATCAGCTGCAGTAAATAAACATCAGAATGAAACACTTTAGTATCTTTTGCCGACTCTGGTTAGTACTTGGATGGGAGACCACTAGGAATATCAGGTGACACAGTACCAAAAGCTACTATTGTGTCCTTAGGCAAGACACTTCACCCACATTTCCTAGTATTAAAGTGGTGTTTGCGTCAGTGTTGGTGCACAAATTTAGAATTCGATACCAAGAAATAGACTCAATACCAGTTCTGATTAGGGATGTAACATTAACCGAAATATTGTGATATCGTATCATCCAAGTCCTCACAATAATTTCGTGGACCATCACAATATATTGAATTCGAATTATGGCACAGCAATAGCTACAAAAAAGAAACAAAAAGACAAAGGGAACAAAGGGAACTACATAGACCATGATCCTTTGCTCCATTTCTGTGCAGACGACAAAGTTCTAAAAACTTTTAAGTCTTAGTTCTTTGGATTAAGTCTTGTCGAGGCATTTTAAGAGGAAAAAGTCACGTATTAACAGTTTTGTTAACAAAATATCGCAATAAATATCGGACCGTGAGCTGTATATCATGAAAATATTGTACGGAGAGATTTGGATATTGTTACATCCGTAATCGTGAGCCTCCCCAACATATCATGAGTTTTCGAACGATATCGCAATAAATATCGTACCGTGAGGTTCAAACTGTGATGATATCGTATCGTGAGACTTGGATATCGTTACACCCCCAGTTCTGATACCACAATGATAAATAAATAATGAATAAAAATATCAATATTTTCTTTTATGTGATCTATCTGTTCTTAAACTTGTTGTGATACAGCTCAAGCTTAGCAGTAAAAGTTCACTTCTGTCCTGTGAATATGATTTTTTTTTTAGTGTTGATATTTGTTCAAATGGAGTATCTACTTTCGATGCTAGATTTGGTATAAATTAGAATCAGATTTTCAATACTTTTGACAACCCTAAATAATACTACTATTTAAACCAAGCGACATAAAGCTTGAATTCACACTGACCTGTGCACCTCGCTACTGACAAACTGTACTTGTATCTAAACATGGAGTATTCCAACCTCTAGACCACAACAGTTACTCAGAACATTTACTCTGTGCTTTTACTCTGAGCGTTTCCTCGGACCCTTTACTCTGACTGTGAGTTTGAGTGACTTGTATTCGCACACAGTTTCGCCACAGCTTTTACTCTGCTCGTGTTGGGCTTGTTCTGGTGCAGACAGCTGCTGCAGAGGGAGATGCATAATTCAGGCCCCACTGTACTTTTCACCCTCCAAACAGACACTTACACTCCAGTACGGCACAGTATAAGGCAGATCTGTCTGTAACAGCGTCTCAAATGCTCCACAACTGGGCTGTGCACTGGGCTAAAAAAAGTTATGGTTTTATTGAAACTGAAAAAATAGTGACATCCCAAACTGGATTTGAATAAAATTCTTCTTCTCGGGCTATTTTGAGTCTAGAGACAATGCTTTAGAAAGTTACTAGGCTGTCCAAGCACACATAGGCAAGTGTTGGACAGCCTAGTAAATATTTTAAGAAGCTGTGAGTCTGGTCACCAGTTGTATTTCCCTGAATTCAGGTGGATTAGCCAGGGACACACATGTCTACACATCTGTCTATCTGTATCCAAACAAATACAGCTGCTTAACAAGAACAAAAAATAGGGAAAAAAATGATAGGGGACTGAAACACATTGCGGATTTCTGCAGAATCAAGGAACAAAGCAATAAACTCTGTTAATCTGAGGTGAGAGTTTGATTTTGTTCAAAATGATGTGTGACCAATGAGGTCCACACACAAAGGCATATTGGATTTAGGAATCAAACCTTCTCTGAGTGGTTAGAGCACTCATCCACTAACTCAAAGGTCGGAGGTTCGATTTCCACTTGGATCAAAGTGTGCAGTTTTCATAGACAAGACTCTTCACCTAGCCAGGCTGGCGCCACCTAGTGCCTCTACTCAATTACTTTTCCAGCGACGAGGTCAGGAATCAAAATACAATAGACAGTTCGCAAAAACCCCGGAAGTGTGAGTTTGAGCACCAGCCAATCAGCGAAGAGTCATATATTCAGTGTTGTCAACGATTCCCGAGATCGAGGATTTAAAGCCGGAACAAAGAGAATGTTTGGTGAATTTTATCAAGGGGAAAGACGTTATTGTCCTTCTTCTTACAGGATTTGGTAAAAGCTTAATATACCAGTTTGCCCCGTTAGCGGCGCTTTACATACGTCACGACCAAATAGCAACGATTGGTTAAATGATAAAAAGTACCCGCCTACTGTCGAGCGAACGAATTGTAACACTGCGAGGTCAGACGGTTTCCACGAAGTGAAACCGGCTGATGAATCAGGCTACGCTTCACCAGCACTGGCCTGTTATTGTGGTGAGTGAGTGTTTGGTGCAGCCTTGCTTCTGTCAATCTGCCCCAGGACATCTGTGGCTACAAAAGTATCTTACCATCCCTGAATATGGTGTGAATGAATAATGACAACAGTGTAGTGCAGGAGTGGACAATTATTTTTTCCATGGGGCCACATGAGAAACAGAAAATATGGTGAAGGGCCAAAATGCTTTACTCAATTCTGCATAATATTAATTGTATTTCTTTATAAAAAGCAGTAAATATCATTGTTTTGATGAGCTGGTCAGACTGCTGAGAGTTTGTTATGACTAAGCAATGAAAAATTAGGTTGCCTTACAAAAAATGTGATTAAAACACCTCTAAAATAAAAGCAATGCAGCTTTAGTCCATGTAGGAGGTAAAATTATAATATGTTTATTTTGTAATTCCAAATGATCTTAAACGAGCCGGTCAGAGTAAACTAAATGGCCGTATGTGTCCCTGTGGAGCTGTACAATACCCAGGTCTGGTGTAGAGCTTCGAGCAGCCGGTGAAGGGCATTACAAGTGTAAGGCATTATTATTATTATTTCTCGCTGTAAGGCAAGAGTCTTCTGCACATATAGCGAGTTTTTTGTTTTTTTTTCTTGCTGTAACCTTTTACTCCTCCAGTCCCAGTCCCTCCACCTATATACCGCTCTACTTCCTCCTCCATCTCTCTAAATAGTCTCCTAATGTATTCCCATGTGGACTATGAAAAGGTTAGGATGGCATTTTAACCCTGCGGCGCGGCCCACATTTCCAGTACAGAGGGTCACAGTCCAATGAATGGTGAAGCTCCATCCCCCAGAGGCCCACTAGAGGGAGCAGGTCAAAAAATGGGCCAGGGCACAAACTCTGGGATGGGGTAATGGGCTGGTTAATGTAGGATTCATTTGAAGGGTTCTGAATGAGTAAGTTTATGGTTAAGAATGAGACAGTCACATTCATAAGGCCCATACCACACGATTTTACAGCATACAACTTTAATGAGGCGTGTCTAAACAATTCATAGTGTTTTTAAGCAAAGATATAAAGGTGTAATGGTCTTGTAAAGCATAAAAAGAAACCATTTTTACTTTTACGGCAGAGTCGAGACAAGACATACTCTACCAAATAAACTAATGGCTTCTTAAAACAAGCATAGTCAATATATTGATTACAACGATCAATATAATCAATACCCAGACTAAAACCAGTTCTAATAGTCATTTGAGCATGCCCGACCAGCCAGTCGCTCTTTCATTCTGCAGATGTTTCCTTCACAGATATTGAAAATTAAGTAAAACATGAACAGTTTTGAGTATCAGTACGTATTCGAGTCGTTTTCGTTGTGGATGCAGAGTTCGTCCACACTAATCCGATTGAAAACCGCTCCAGAGACGGAACAATCTGGTGCCGTCAGCTCCCACGAATTCATCTGAGTAAGGCTCTGTTCCAGCACTGTGTGGACACCTGAAAACGCTGATACGCTGATGTAGGTCTATGCGCCGCGAAGCAATTCACCGCCAAAACACTAAAGGGCCGTTCACACCAAAGCGTCAAAAAACGCCTTGACGCCTCTATTTGGACGCCTTTGCATTTGAGTTTAGACGCCCCCTGACGCGCATCTTTGACGCCGTGGACGAACGGGACAAAAATACTTGACGCGCGTCCGTTGCCCTGGAAACAAGAGCCCGGTCCCGCTCTTTTCCCGAAACAATGTCAGACCAGACTGAGAGAGTGTTTTTATGACATAAAACATCAGCGGAGGAGATCGGGTCGACGACTTGGGCGTATATATATTTATACTCCGCTAATGACACAGGATCAGTCCCGGTCTAGTCCTGGTCTAATACCGGTCTCGTCCTGGTCTAATCACGGTCTAGTCCCGGTCTAGTCCTGGTCTAATCACGGTCTAGTCCCGGTCTAGTCCTGGCCTAATCACGGTCTAGTCCCGGTCTAGTCCTTGTTTAGTCTCGGTCTAGTCTCGGTCTAGTCCTTGTTTAGTCCCGGTCTAGTCCTGGTTTGGTCCTGGTCCGGTCCTGGTGTAGTCCTCGCGATCGGCTCGGTGATTGTGGCGTATATATTTATGCTCCGCTCGTGTTTGTGGTTCTTGCTCTGGTTCTCGGGTCTTTCTTCCTGATAATAACGTCGCTGCGTCACTGGATACTCGTCCCTGATTGGTTGACGCGGCGCGTCTGACGCGAAAAGTTCAGCATTTTCAACTTCTTGACGCTGACGCCTTGGACGCGCGTCTTGGCCACTGACGCCAAAACGCTGAAGACGCGCCACAAAAACGCAGGACGCTCTAGTCGCGCGTCCACATCGACTTTACATTGAAACTGGACGCTTTGACGTCTTGGTGTGAACGGCCCTTAAGAGGCTAGAATATATGTCCATTCATATATATGGACTTTGTGTACGACCTGCAGACGTATAATCTCTGAAAAGTTGAGAATTATTAATTTGACTATAGCAAAATAAAAAATAAAAAAGAAAAGAAATATAAATTTGGGTATGTTGCAAATTTGCGACAACTAGAACAAGTGCTTGCCAAAGGTTCCTAGGAAGGTCCTGCGTATGCACTAACTGACGCTGGGGAAACGCAGCCGCTATTTCAGCTTATATCTTGATCCAAACGGTTTGTCGCATATTTGTGACATGGTATTAAACCTGTCTATCTTCATGGAGATCAACACCCAGAATGCTTGTTTTCTAGGTATTTTTGAGCTATAAAACCACCTGTAATTTAATAAATGTAAGGTAGAGCTGTTTAATGTCACACTGTGGAACATTCCAGGCAGAGTAATGACATATCCGTAGAAAAACAACTGAATTAAATTTCTCTCCAGCGCCTCGGTCAGGAATCAGAATACACTAGACAATTCGCACAAACCCCGGAAGTGCGAGTTGGGGCACCAACCAATCAGCGAAGAGCCAAACATTCTGTGTTGGCAACGATTCCCGAGATCGAGGATTTAAAGCTGGAACAAAGAGAATGTTTGGTGAATTTTATCAAGGGGAAAGACCTTATTGCCCTTCTTCCTGCGGGATTTGGTGCATTACATACGTCACGACCAAATTGGTTAAATGAAAAAAGTACCAGCCTAATGTCGAGGGAACGAATTCTAACGCTGTGAGGTCATACAGTTTCTACGAAGTGAAACCGGCTGCTGAATCAGGATAGCTGATGGACCTCCAACCAAAAATAAAAAAACTAACTAAAAGTTACATAGTGCAGTCAAAATGAAAGTCAAACTCAATTATGATTCTAAGGGAACATCTTGATACTCAATACTCAAATCTGACTCACTAAAACCTGATACGAGGATCAGAAAATCTTCCTGTGTGAGGCTGACCTGGTTTTTACCGCAGCGCTCTGGGACGTGACCTTTTCAACAGGTCCGCCCCGTCGCAAAATCAAACGCCCCTCTGCACTGGAGCCACAGTATCAGACCGGCTCATGTTTAAGATGATAGATGCGCCGTGTCAAAGATACATTATTAAAAACATAATTAGCACAACTGTCACTCAAAAGATACGCACGATGCTGGATATTGATTTGAAAACACGGCGACTATTTATTACCTGTCATTCCAACCGGGAGACAAAGACAAATGAGAGTGATGGAGTGGTTATTGAATGCACTTAAATCCTGACAGGTAGGGACGTCAGTGATGAGATGATAGGAAAGTATGATAGATTTGATGAGGAAAAATCTCCACTCAGGGACTAAGACATTGGTGATGGAGACGAGGAGGAGATGGAGAGGAGGAGGAGGCTGATATTTCAGCTGCAGAGGAGGGTAGCAGTGGTAGAGATAATATTTACAAATGGTTGAGAGTTGATTGGGAAGGAGAGGTAGGGACAAAGTAGGACCCACTGTTTTCAAAATTAGTCAAAAGTTACAAAAGCCAGATACAAAAACTATTATCAAAATATTCAAAATTAATACTGTAAATAGTAAAAATTGGAGCTTCCTAGAATATTTGTAGAATGGTCTTGATCTGTGTCACAAATAGTACAACACTGAGGAAAAAAAACCTATTTAGTTTTGAAAATTACATGCTGTATAGTCAGAAAATATTTCTTTTTTCTTTTCATTGTGGTATCAAAATTGAGTATAATTTACCTTAATATCGAAGTACATTTTACTATCTTACATCTTGAATTAGTTCAGTGGTATGAAATTAGTAAGGACCTGAAATGGCCCATATTATCGTATTTTTTGGACTATAAGACGCGCCGGATTGTAAAGTTGAATTGCCTTGTCGGATTATAAGGTGCATTAAGCGAAACAAAACAGTCAAAATGTATTGAACTGATTCACAATAACTCTTAACGTTGTAACACATTCACTTTTTCTCTCGTCATTATCCGAGTCGGTTTTGTTGCTGTTACTTAGCTGTTCAGTGATGATTCCGGCCTTCGTGAAAGCTCGGGCGACACTTAAGTAAGTCTTGATGGTAAGTTGGTAAGCTACTATTGTAGCCACAGCTGCCCTGGGGCACACTGACAGAAGCGCAGCTGCCATGCCACTCTGCGCCATCGGTCCCTCCGACCACCACCATCACTCACGCACACACCACTTTCATACAAGGCAATGTGGGTGAAGTGTCTTGCCTAAGGACACAGAATGATTGAACTGATTGTATTTAACTGACCTTGACTATTAACTGTTCATGGAGACCTGTAGCATGTTTTTTGGGTTGATGGGGGAGAAACCAGAGCACCCGGAGGAAACCCATCCAGACACGGGGAGAAACATGCAAACTCCACACAGAAAGGCCCGGGTGAACCCAGAACCTTCTTGCTGTGAGGCATGAGTGCTAGCCACTCAGCCACCATGCCGACACCTGGTCCCTTAGCCCAGGCGTCCATGATCCATTGGCAGATCGTGGTGTAACTCGTCCAGTGTTGCCTCCCTGTCTTGGTGAAAGTGTATTCCTCCGCGAGCCTCCTGACTACAGTAGTCGTAATGCTCTGACAATCCATCAAGCGGTGCGGCTTTGTGGCTTACCAAAGTCGTACTAAAACATTTTGACAGATTTTTGAGCACCGTGGACTAAATTAAGTTTAGTTGCTTGTTCAGAGGAAGGAAACTTTTTTATGCAACACATTTGATATGATCGATGATTAAAATGTGTGTGTTTCATATTCACTTTGCACAAGAAGTCGTTTAACAAAGACAGCCATGAGTTAGGCTTTATTTTTTATTGAACTGTTTTG
The DNA here is from genome assembly GCF_026225935.1 of Boleophthalmus pectinirostris. Lineage (NCBI taxonomy): Eukaryota > Metazoa > Chordata > Actinopteri > Gobiiformes > Gobiidae > Boleophthalmus > Boleophthalmus pectinirostris. The sequence goes on from NW_026571404.1 coordinate 10,111,407, forward strand.
AATCAATTTGAAAACTATCCTATAGAATTGAGAGTTCACTGTATCGAGATACGTATCACATTGTGGCTTATGTATCGAGGTATATATTTTTAATGATAACCAGCCCTAATACTGAGTATAATTTACTTAAATATCAAAACCAGAGTTTAATATCAAAACTACTGTCCTACATCTTGAATTACATTATGACATTAATAAGAAACATAAAGGGCTAATTATAATTATTACACTATTTTGTTTCATTCACATGTTTCTTCTCTCACACAGAAAACATTCTACATCCTTGTGATGTCATGTGGTGATACATGAAGTGCTCCATTGTGTTTTTAGATCTTCATTAGAATCATTTGGATGATTTCAGCCCTGAAAGAGTTACCAATCTTTAATAAACTAAAGGTAAAAGGTAACTGTCAACTTAAAAACTACCACTTCATGACATCACAAGGTGGAACAGAGCATTTCCAGATTTGGAGATGTAGACAGACTAATAATAAAGGATTAATCAAACATGAATGAAACAAAACACAACTCCAAGTATGTTTTTGATGAGATAACAATGTTCTAACACGGTTAAAACCTCACAGAAGTAAATTTTACATAATATAGGACCTCTATCTGTTTGTCTATGGCTTGGAAAAATGTAAAACACACAAACCTGACAACACAGCGTTACATACTAATGGAAATGACATCTTTACAGGCGAGATAATGTATGCAATTTAGTTTTGAATGCGCCCAGTCATGTCCTCCACGTGACAGGCCATATGGTGCATCCACACATCCATATGGACAGACCTATACAAAGTCTTAAAGGTTATGTCTGTAAGGTGACAAGGAAAATCACTGCCACCAAACTTTTATGGAGTCGCAAGTTGAATTTCATAAAAGCAATATCATTATGTGTACAATATAAAAATACTTGCTAAGTGCTGTGAAATTGACTTAAGGCTGCCACGCACTACAGGAGAAATTGCCCACTTTAGGCTTTAGTTTCTCCCTGAGTTTGGGGAGGCGTGACTCGACTTTGTGTCTTCGTGTGCGATTTTGAAGCCGCTGCGCTTCTCGTGTGTGTGTGTCAGTGTGACTCTGAGCTGCTCTGTCAGATCGTAACCACCAAACAACAGACAATAAAACAGAGCGTCAGTGGTAGAAGGAGGGACGGACACAGAGGCGCAACATTCAAACTCAGTAAATAGCGAAAATAATTATTACTCACCTTGTAAAGTGGTAAATTTAAACTGCAGCATCCATCCACATATAATGACACCCAGTCCACAAAACAGCGCTGTGAATCCAATTTGAGGCATTCTTTAAAAGTAATGATTTGCAAATGAGACGGAGCTCCGGAGCGCGTCTCGTTCTTTCTGAAACAAATTGCTCCGAAGCGCTGCCTCGGAGCTCGTCTCGCAGCAGCCGCTCATGTGACCAAAGTGTGGAAGTGTCGGTCCCTCGCCCGACTGCTTCGCTCTGCGTGTCGATCGCTTCAGTGTATCGAAGCGTTTCATTGTCTCAGCGAACGTTCCGCTCTGCGATTGGTTCACAGTGCTTCAGAGGGTTCAGCGCACTTCTGTGGTTTGACAAGCGCTAAACTGCAACAGTATAAAAGATGTTTCCTAAAAATGTTGGGTAGTGAGGAGTATCATGTGACGTTAGTGGTGATTTTGGCGACTTTTGGCGACTTTTGGCGAATTTTGGTATTTGTTTCATTTTCGATGGCATCTACAAGTGGAAGAAAGCGATCCATGGTTTGGGATCACTGTGATCTAATTCCACCTAACAAGGTAACACCTATTTTCTTATTTACAGCAGCTATTTATGTTGCTCTTTACATATTATTTAAAATCATCATTATTATTGTTGTTGTTGGTACGGTGTCGCGCCGCACACAAGTATTGTCTTACACTAACAATACTTCATCGATGCTGAGACACCTGCGTGCCAATGGTTAATTTGTCCACTAGAGGTCAGTGTTTCTCCGAGGCCTCAGACACGTCGAACCATCTGAGACAATATTGCGACTGAGGTGTCAATGCTTCACGAGGCTCCATTCGCCCATCACTATTTAAAAGTAAAAAGGTGGGAGTAGTTCCTCGCGTGTGTGTGTTTACATCCACACAGCGCATGGATCGAGGTGAAGCTGCAGATTTGCGATAGTAACTCTACTTCCCGTGTCCTTTATCGACAACCATCTGTGCGTCATAATCATGTGTCTGAAGTGTTGCCCCACATTTCACAAATAATAATAACACAGTTTTGACTTGTACCTAAACCAGAAGTGCAGAGCTCTGATCTTTTGAACACTTAAAGAGTTTCAAAGCGAGTGGTTTTAAGCTGGACAGGAAACAGCAGATGCAATCGCGCTCACAACTTTACTGCCTGTGGTCTGCAGACATATACCGCTGCAGTCTTTGTGATTGGACATTTACAGTCTCATACAATTTTCCTCGTGTCTGTTGTGTGCGCTTTTTGTTGCAAGTTTAAAAATCATTTTAGACAAAAAAAAATCCTGTAATGTGTGGAGGCCTTTAAGCGAAACATTGGTTCATACTTTTGTAATTTTGGCGCAAAAATGAAGGTAAATACAGTAAGTGTGTATGTGCATGTTTGTTTTGTCATATACAAATTTAGGCTAAAGTGTTTTTTTCCAAATCTTGGAGACTAGGGCTGGGTATCATTAAGAAGTTGCCGATACAATACATACCTCGATACAGTGCACTTTCGATTTGATAAGATATATTTCAGTTCGATTCGATAGGGTTCAATAAAAATAAAGGCTAAATCATGGATGTGATCCTAAAACTCTTTGTTAAACCACGTCTTGTTCAAAGTTTAAATGAAACTCAAACATTTTAATCATCAAAACAGTGAATATGTCAAATGTGTTGAGCTTTCCTCGTCTAAAGAAGCAACAAAACTGCAGCTCTGTAAACAAAATAATTGAGTAAAATATACGAAAAAATACTCTTAGCGATATATCAATACAGCAGCACGATATCAATACTGTATCATCACATTAAGCGATACGATTTATCGATATTTCAATATTTTTGCACACCCGTATTGGATACAAACTCCAGCTACAAGAGGTCACTAAAAACAGATTTTTTAAGGCTATGTTTATATGATGATGGTCTGAACAGAAGACGCAAAAGTGGCATTGCGTCTTCACTTTTTATTCCGCGTTTAGACAAGCTTTTTCAGGAGGAAATCTGCGTGCATACGGTGACGCAAAAGTGGGTGGAATTCGATTGTGTGTGCATGCCAGGCGGCTCGGTGGCGACGCTGGGTAGTGATGTATGTGACGTAAAAGCGTACGCGACGTGAGCAGATCTGACCAGAGTTTTGCGTCTTGGGCAGTGTAGACGGAAACACTACGGTGAAGCGTGTTCAACTTTTCCACTCTGGAGGGTGGTTTCAGATTTTTGTGTTTTTAAAGGTTGTATAGAGGATTTTCCAAGGAACGAGAAATCCAGCGACTGTTTGTCCTTTTTCAAATGTTGCGCACCCCCCCTCCCCTACAGCTCCTACGTAGAAACGCCTCCTCCCGCCTCCTCCTTACACCAGAAACAGGTTTGTTTACAGCCGGTGAGCTGCACATGACTTGTAAACAACTAACTACAGTGTTGGTTAGGCAAGACGGAGAAGTGAGGAGCGGGTGCGCGGAGATTCCGTGCCCGGAGAAGTGAGGAGCAGGGGGAAGAGCGGATCGGGCAGCGGGGACAGGAGCAGGAAAGGGGTGCAGAGAAGGTTGCGCGGAGATTCAGTGCGAATGAACTAGCTACAACACGCAGCAGCAAGCGGACTCTTTCTTTGCCTTGAAAAATTACGTTTTCAGACATAGGATATCGCTTTCGTGTCCTGAAAAACGTTTGTCTCGCTCTTGGAAATAAAGTACGTTTTCATAATAAGCAGAAGTTTCCTGTCCAGGAGTAATTTGTGGACCAGTGCGTCAGTCTTTAGACCCTGCGTCTGCTTCAGTCGCGCCATCGCTGGAATGAATCTACAAGAATCACCTTAGTTTGGCTTCGCTGCTTTTCCCCTTGTCTTCTTCTTTCAGCGACCTCAAAAACGGACTTTCTTTTGCGGCGAACTGCTCCTGGATTCTTGTCGCCATTGCAACAAACTTTGTGCGAACTGCGAGGAAGATATAGGTCAAAAAAAGCCGCTAAGAACTGTTGCGTTGGTGGAGGAGTAAACAGCGTCTGTGCGTCTTGCGTCTGTGGACTGCGTGACAGTCGTACGTAAACCACGTACCGGCGGCGCAGGCAAGTCAGTTACACTAGAAACGTAGGGAGTTTGATTGACAGCCTGTCAGCTAACAGATAACGAGGCAGTGTCGTTATCTATTGGCAAATGTTTAGCCCCACCACGTCCAGAGTTGATGAATTTTTATTCTCTTTTTTTTGGTCATCATAATTACAAGGCTACTGCACCTCTATAATCTATCATTGACAATTTGAAACAAAAAAAAAATCCTCCATACAACCTTTAAGCCCCAAAAACGCCGTCACCGTCTAAACAAACGACCCTTCCGATAAAATATTTTGTCGCTTTTACCTGCAAGCGTTCTCGTGTAAACAGGCCCGGCTCGGTGTTTATGGTTTATAAGACGGATCATTCACACCTGAACAAGAGAATACCTGGTGTCTTTATACATCTTTTTTTTCTTTTTTTTTTTCTTATCTTCCTGTGATTCTGTCAGTGCCTTTGTGGAGGTCTGCAGTCTGTAACAATAGTGACCAGGATTACTTTATATTTACAACAATAAGTCTGAGCTCTATTGTGCAAATCCTGTGATAGCCTCTTTATCCATCTTGATTCTATTTTTGGATCTCTCTCCTCTCCTCCCTCCATTTCTCTATCTCAGCCTCCTCTTTTCTCTCTCTCTCCCTTCTCCCAACGCCTCTCTCTCTCTCTCCTTTCTACCTCCTTCTCCCTTTCTCTGTCTCTACTCTCCCCCTTTCTTCCTCTCTGCATCACTCTGTCTCCTTCGTTCTCCCTCTCGCTCTTCTCTTCCTCTCCTTTTTCTCTCATCTTGTTACTATTCTTAGATCTCTCTCTCCAGTCTTCTCGTTCGTGTCTCTCTCTCTCTTTCCCTCCTCCCTTTCTGTGTCTCTACTCTCCCTCTTTCTTCCTCTCTCTAACACTTTCCCTCTTTCTTTACCCAATTATTTCTCTCCTCGTTTGTCCATCATTCTCTCTACATCATTTCTCCGTCTTTCTCTCCTCTTTTTCTCTTCCCATTCCCTTCTCTTTCTCTCTTCCTCTTGTCATCTCTCGCTCCTCCCTTTCTTCCTCTCCTCCTCTCTCTTTCTTTCTTCTTCTTCTTCCCCCCACTCTTTCTTCCTCTTGCCCTTTCTCTCACTCTCTCTCCCTCTGTTTTTCCTTTCTCTTCTCCCCTTCTTTCTCCTTCTCTCTCTCTGGCTTCCTTTTGTCCTTTTCTCTCGCTCTCCCTCCCTCTTTCCTCCCTTTCTTTCTCTCCTGTCTCTCTCTCTTCTCCTTTCATGCCTGTCTTTCTCCCTTCTTTCGTCTCTCCCTCTCTTTTTCTCCCTCTTTTTCTCCTCCCTGTTTCTTCCTCCTCCTCTCTCTCTTCCTTTTGTCCCTTTCTTTTGCTCTCTCTCCTCTCTCCATCTCTTTCATGCCTTTTTCCCTCCCTTCCTCTCTCTCTTTCTCTCTTTCTTTTGTCACTTTCTCTCTTTCTTTCTCTCCTCCAGTCTCTCTCCCCCTCTTTCTCTCCTCACTTTCTTTCTCTCCTCCTCTTTCTCTCTTCCTTTTGTCACTTTCTCTCTTTCTTTCTCTCCTCCAGTCTCTCTCCCCCTCTTTCTCTCTTCCTTTTGTCATTTTCTCCTGCTCTTTCATCCTTGTCTTTCTCCCTCCTTTCTCCTCTCCCTGTTTCTCGCTCCTCCTCTCTTTCTCTCTTCCTTTTGACCCTTTCGCTCCTTCTGTCTCTCTCTTCTCCTTTCATGCCTGTCTTTCTCTCTCTTTCTCTCCTCCGTGCTTCTCTCTCTCATTCTGATATTTTACTTTGAGCATCTCCTCACATAAATGATAGAGTTTTGTGTGTTATTCCTGAGAGCAGCAGACACGGAGACACACGGGGAGACGCCCAGAAAGACCCAGAGACACGCAGAGACACACACAGAGACATAGAGAGACATAGAGACACACCCAGAGACACAGAGAGACATAGAGACACCCAGAGAGACACGCAGAGACACACAGAGACACAAGGAGACACATAAAGACACACAGAGACACAAGGAGACACATAAGGACACATAAAGACACATAAAGACACATAAAGACACACAGAGAGACACACAGAGACATAGAGAGACACACAGAGACATAGAGAGACACACAGAGAGACATAGAGACACACAGAGACATAGAGACACACAGAGACAAAGAGAGACACCTAGAGACATAGAGACACACAGAGACATAGAGACACACCCAGAGACACAGAGAGACATAGAGACACACAGAGACACAGAGCGAGACACACAGAGACATTGGGAGACACACAGAGACACCCGGAGACACACAGAGACACAGAGACACATGGAGACACACGGAGACACACAGAGACACAGAGACACATGGAGACACATGGAGACACACGGAGACACACGGAGACACACAGAGACATAGAGAGACACACAGAGACATAGAGAGACACCCAGAGAGACATAGAGAGACACACAGAGACACAGAGAGACATAGAGACACACAGAGACACACAGAGACATAGAGAGACATAGAGAGATACACAAAGACACACACATAGAGACATACGGAGACATGGAGACACACAGAGAGACATAGAGAGACACACAGAGACATAGAGAGACACCCAGAGACATAGAGAGACATAGAGACACCACAGAGACACAGAGAGACATAGAGACACACAGAGACACACAGAGACATAGAGAGACATAGAGAGATACACAAAGACACACATAGAGACATACGGAGACATGGAGACACACAGAGAGACTCAAAGACACACAGAGAGACATACGGAGACATGGAGACATATGGAGACACACGGAGACACACAGAGACATAGAGAGACACATAGAGACATAGAGACACACCCAGAGACATAGAGAGACACACAGAGACATAGAGAGACACACAGAGACATAGAGAGACACATAGAGACATAGAGAGACACACAGAGACATAGAGACACACCCAGAGACATAGAGAGACACACAGAGACATAGAGAGACACACAGAGACATAGAGAGACACACAGAGACATAGAGAAGAGACAGACACACACAGAGACATAGAGAGACACACAGAGACACAGAGAGACACACAGAGACATGGAGACACACAGAGACATAGAGAGACACACAGAGACATAGAGACACATAGAGACACATAGAGAGACACAAAGAGACACACAGAGAGACATACGGAGACATAGAGACACACAGAGACACAGAGACATAAAGACACACAGAGACACATGGAGACACACAGAGACGGGTAATATTTCCGTCCCAGTGTGATTCTCTGTGGACGACGGTGGAGCTGATGAAGCTGATGGGCTTTAGCAGCGGCGGCGACGGTTTAGTGGCGTGGAACGTACGCCGCCGCAGAGGGGACACGTCGCCATGGCAACCTCTGAAGTTTCACACGGTCACATGACTCGCACCTCCCCTCTTCATTTATCAGAGACGCATTCAAGTGTCTCCATCTCCTCATACTGACAGCCTCTTAGATTAAGTCACCTACTCTCTTCTTCTGTGTTTTTAAGGTTCAGTTTTTTAGTTTGTGAAGTTTAAAGGATGCTGACATCATTTTGCACATATTTCAATCAATTTTTAATTTTTTATTATATTTTTATGATGTTGGTCATTCTGATTTAATCCAAGTTTAGATTTTCTTCATTTTGCATTGCCTTAGTAAGAAAGTGGATATAGGAACGATATAGTAAATGATACAGGGAACCTACTCTTCATTTGGCTTTATTGAGCAGACTGTGAATGTTCCTTTCAACATTAAATGAAAAGTCAAGCCATATGCCCAGGTACTTATAATGATCAACAATTTGGATCTCCAAGAGGGGTGGGCGATATCTTGATATTTAAAACATACTGAGATATTTTTTTAAAGTTGAAATGGATTTTGACATATCGTATATATATCGATATAATGTTTGCTGTATTTTTTTGGACTATAAGTCGCTCCGGAGTATAAGTCAAAGCCAAAAAGCCAAAAAACTTCATAATGAAGAAGAAAAAAAAACATATATAAGTCGCACTTTTTGGGGGAAATTTATTTTACAAAATCAGAGACCAGGAACCGACATTTCACGTTGAAAGTCAAGTTCTAGTAAAAACAATAGAACAGAGAACAACAGACTGTTAACGTCACATATGATCAGTTCTTCAGATAAACTATAACATAAACAACAGAACAAAACAAGTTTAACAAACTCTCCATCTCACTCCAAATCACTAAATCCATTCAATTCTTCATCCTCGGTGTCACTTCTGAGCAACTCTGCCACCTCCGGAGGTAAACGGCGCGCTGCTTCCTCTTCTGTGTCGCTGTCGTCAGACTCAGCATCAGTTCCAGTTAGAATTATTCCGGCCTTTCTGAATCCCGGATTCGGGATTCCCTGAATTCGGTTGTCACTGAAGTTCAGGCTTTGTCGATCCATCCAGTGACTTCCAGGAAAGTTGCATGGTGCTCCCGTCTGGTTATTATTGAAGCTGTGTTCTCCATCCCCGCCTTTTGCCAGTCCCTCAAGTTTCTCGCTCACTCCAAACTTTCTTTCTGCTGCTCGATTACCATTTTCGGCTGCATATTTCACTACTTACAGGAGCACAAAGGCTTTTTCTGCAGGAGACATGCGCCGTAGAGCCAAGTGACAGTGTTACCGGAGTAATAGGAGCAGCAGATACTGACACACAAGACTAGAGCCTTTCACAGCTGTCAGTGTGAAAATTTAATATATAAGTCGCACCGGAGTATAAGTCACAGAACCACCCAAACCATGAAAAAAAAGTAAGACTTATAGTCCGAAAAATACAGTATATTTAATTCTGAACCACATACAGATGAATGCCGAAAGTTTATGCCAACCAAAACTTGTAGCACCACAAACCTTTTCCAAGATCTATTGAGATTTACTTTTTGCTCCATATCGCCCAGCTCTACTCCAAGACTATAATTTTCTGTAAACTCTTGGTCTGTGGGAGGTTTCTATTTGGATATTTTTCACCTTATTCCCTTTCACTTTCTTGTACAGTCGTAATATTCTCTCCTCTGTTGGGAGTTTCGCGTGTCTCAAACATGATCCTAATAAAGTCCATTATCAGACAGTCTGGGAACACATGTGACATTACATCGTAGCGTAGATGAATTATTTATGTGTTAAGTGCATTTCACACCAGTGTAGTTGATGAAAAATGTATGTTCAAGCTTTAGGTCAGAGCCAAACACGGGAAGTTTAAGCAGTTCATGGACAACGATCGGCCCCAGGAAAATAAATAGAAAGATAATGAGGCAGATCTATAAACGGCACACGAGGAGGAGCGAGGCCGTCGGAGAAAGAGGGTCTCGGAGAACGAACATATCGGCTAAGCAATATCCGCACGTGCAGTTTATAAGCTGCTTAACCCCTGTAGTCTGTGTGAAACAGGTCTGCAAGAAAACACAAAGTGAGATTACGAAGTGAGAAAGAAGTGAGATACAACAGATACTGCAGCCGATGTTATCAATATTCACTGTCTGAGGCTTTATTTCTCAAGTTAGACTTTAATTTGGGCTTGTTTTAACACAATATGACCAGAAAGAGTTGACTTTGTTGGAACTACAACAGGTAATTCTCACGCGTAAAATTACAGTCACAAGCCAATAGCTTTTCAGTTCATCACTTTCACTTTTTTGTCGAAAAATCTAACTCCTATACATGACCGTGAACACTCGTATTGACCACAGGATCCTGAAAATGTGCTGTTTTAAATCCATTTTGTATTTTTTTTATTTAGTTTTTAGAGTTTTTAGTGTTTGCTAATGTGTGTATTGTACCTTTATGGTAACTGCTGAACATTCGACCATAGAGATCCATGTAGAACACCCCAGTGCAATGTTATGGTAAAGCATCCATACCATCCCTATGTTTTGTGTTGCTTTAACAATATTCTTGGAATATTTAAAGGTTTTATATTATGTTAAAGGCTTAGTATCTAACTTTCTGGAGGTGATACATTGTCTGCATGATTTCCAGACCAGGTTTGTGGAGATGCAATCCAGCTCAGCGTAAAAACACATGTTTTCCAGCGCAATCAAAAACACAACCCAAATTCAAAAACTAAGAAACACATTTTTATTTGAGTTTATTTGCAAAAAAAGTTACATAGTGTGGCCCCTACATCCCTAAGTTCAAACAAATAAAAATTAGCTGAAAGATACAGAAACAATTGAATTAAAAAAACATTTTTTATGCACATAATTTGAGACTTTAGCGTCAAAAATGGCATATAAGGGCTTACAATTTCAAAATATTACCTTATTTTTTGGACTCTAAGGCGCACCAGATTGTAAGGCTTATTAAGTGAAACAAACAGACGACACTTGAGACTGAAACCTTAGCCCAAACATCCACGATCCATGCGCACTTTTGTTTACATTTTACAGAAATGAAACTTAAAACCACATGGCTCATTTGCATGAACCATAAGTGCTGAAAAAAACAACTCACTTCTTGTGCGCTGATGTGGTCAGCTTCTGTTGGACTAATAGACATGACTCAGTGGAGGCACACCAGATTATAAGGCACACTGTCAATTTTTGAGAAAATTTATGGATTTTAAGTGCGCCTTATAGTCCGAGAAATACGGTAAATGTTATTTGGTATGTATGAATAGGGCAGAGGTAAATGAAGACATTGATATTTAAAATTTGGACAAAAATCTGTACTGCATAAAAATATTGTACATTTCTGTCACGAAGGACCACAGGGGTGATTATTTTAAAGCAGTGCACAAGGGTTAAATATCTTTTTAATTTTGACTAATCAAGTTATCGTTCAGTAGCCAGGCTGGCGCTGCTTAGTGCCTCTGCTCAATTTCATTTCTCTCCAGTGTTTAGGTCAGGAATCAAAATACACAATAGACGGTTCGCAAAAACACTGGAAGTGCAAGTTCGGGCACCAGCCAATCAGCGAAGAACCATATATTCCGTGTTGTCAACGATTCCCGAGATGGAGGATTTAAAGCTGGAAAAAAGAGAATGTTTGGTGAATTTTATCAAGGGGAAAGACGTTATTGCCCTTCTTCCTACTGGGTTTGGTGCATTACATACATCACGACCAAACAGCAGTGATTGGAAAAAATACCCGTAAAAAGTACTACGTCTTTTCTCTCTCTCTCTCTTTTTTAGTTTCTGAACACTAAGTTTTTCTCGGTGTAGTTTGTAGAACTTTCTTTAAATTCGATGAGAGTTTACTTTGCACTTATGCACTGGAAAAAAACTTTGCCATCATTACTCCTCTTTCGCACTAAACGCTTCCTTTAAATTGAAACAAAAGCTGAGACACAATATAAATTAACATGCTTGACGATTTTCTCTTCGTTAGCTGACTGTCGAGGATCCCTTATAGAACTCTATCGCCTTATGTATTCAGCTCAGCCCGTCCCTTTATTACATTATGCGCGCTTATAAAACAGCGGGGGTATATGTCTCTGCATTCATTCGCGTATATTAAAACCATCTGGTACATTTTAATGAGAGATCCCGCGGCAGCAAAACTGTACATCCGCGCGTCTTTATCCAGTCTTTATGCGCGTGTCGTCGTCTGTGATCCGAAGCCATGATTGTTTTGCTTGTAACAATAACACTCGGGGGACTTTCCCAATACGAAACGCTCGACTCTGTGACGAATGGATTGGACGACGCGAAGCTTTAAGGCCCGTTTTGTCGGAGCTGTTTACTTAAATGGCTATCATCGCGGCAAAGCAGGCGTCATTAGCGCTTTTCTCTGGCTAATACCGACTAATTGCGCGGCGTCGTCTCATAAATATTCATCCGTACACAAAGCTCGGCGCGTTTTTGTGCGGGCGTGACGACTCGGAGCTTTAATTGGAGGGGTGTATGGAGTAGAGGAGACCATGTGTGCCGTAGCGAGGCTTTGGTTCATTTAGAAGTAAGAGTGGGTTTTCCATGTGGCTCCTATAGCGTCTTTGAGTATCCTTGTACATGTCTAATTATCCTCAAGGAGCTTTATGAAATGAAAGTGTTCGAAAAGAAAGTGTATCGTAAAAAATGTGTGAGAAATAATGTTATATTGGATGAAGGTGGTGGTTAAAGGGCACAATATGAAACAAAATTGACTCTTGTGAGCTTTAAGTTGTGTTTTAATGTTGCTGCCTGCTCGAAAACAGACCTGGAGTTGTCTTTTGTTTCATTCACATGTTTGGGTAATCCTTTATTATTAAGTCTGTCTACTGTCTTAAGTGGGGGAGCAAAAATAAAGGCGCCAGTCCAGTAAAAATCTGTAATATTTGATGATTTAATCAAAATGATGCAGAAATATGTTATTAACATTAACATCAGGACTGAACCAGGATTGAACCAGGTCTAAACCAGGACTACACCAGGACTGAACCATTTTTAAACCAAGACTGAACCAGGACCGAATAATGGACTAAAACCAGGACTGAACCAGGACTAAACCAGGGCTGAACCAGGACTGAACCAGGTCTAAACCAGGACTACACCAGGACTGAACCATTTTTAAACCAAGACTGAACCAGGACCGAATAATGGACTAAAACCAGGACTGAACCAGGTCTAAACCAGGACTGAACTAGGACTAAACCAGGACTGAACCAGGTCTAAACCAGGACTGAACTAGGACTAAACCAGGACTACACCAGGACTAAACCAGGACTGAACCGGGACTGAACCAGGACTAAACCAGGACTGAACTAGGACTGAATAATGGACTAAAACCAGGACTAAAACAGAACTGAACTAGGACTGAACCAGGACTAAACCAGGGCTGAACCAGGACTGAACCAGGGCTGAACCAGGACTAAACCAGGTCTAAACCAGGACTGAACCAGGACTAAACCAGGACTGAACCAGGACTGAACCAGGACTAAACCAGGACTAAACCAGGACTGAACCAGGACTGAGCCAGGACTGAACCAGGACTGAACCAGGACTAAACCAGGACTGAACCAGGTCTAATCCAGGACTAAACCAGGACTGAACCAGGACTGAACCAAGACTCAACCAGGAGTAAACCAGGACTGAAAGAGGTCTAAACCAGGACTAAACCAGGACTAAACCAGGACTAAACCAGGACTGAACCAGGACTGAACCAGGACTAAACCAGGACTGAACCAGGTCTAATCCAGGACTAAACCAGGACTGAACCAGGACTGAACCAAGACTCAACCAGGAGTAAACCAGGACTGAACCAGGACTGAATAATGGACGAAAACCAGGACTAAAATAGGACTGAACTAAGACGTAACCAGGACTAAACCAGGTCTCAACCAGGTCTAAACCAGGAATAAACCCAGACTAAACCAGGACTAATCTTGGACTTGAGAGCGAGAGAGAGAAACCCCAAGCCTGTGGAGCAGTTTGTCCCGCAAAGAGCAATCGGGTGACGACTGCGCAGAGCTCTGTGCTGGTCCGTTGACGGTCTACGTGGGCGCACCTCCGAGCCCATCTCGACACTGGTCCTGGTTTAGACCTGGTTTAGACCTGGTTTAGACCTGGTTTAGACCTGGTTTAGACTGGTTTAGACCTGGTTTAGACCTGGTAACCTTGAGAGAAGAATATGCAGGATTTGTGTATGAATAAAACAAAACACAGCTCCAGTTATGTTTGTGATGAGGAAACAACATTATATCGTAGATCAGAAAATAGTTTGCCTCTGTAAGAAGGAATCAGATTTATTCAAATTTATACAGGAACATAAAAATATATTATTTATTAAACTCTTTATCGCTGATTCATATTCAAATGAACAATCTGCTTTCAAGTCAAATGCCCTATAGCTGATTCATATCTCCATTTTAAATTTGGACTATATTGTGTATTTTTGCACAGTGCAGCTTCCATTTTCGTATCGACACTAAAAATGACCTGCTGGGGGTGTTCTACATGTATCTCTATGGTAGAATGTTCAAAAATTACTATGGAAATACAATACACATATCAGCAAACACTTCCAAAAACTATTTTTAGATGTCACTTTTGAGCCCTTTGTCCCCTGTCCAAGCATATTTATCTAAAACCACTGATTTGTCCTGGTTTTATTCAAGAAATGTCCCAGGTGTCCATATTTTTGACCAGTTTGATCCCTGCCAACAGTTAAGAGAAGCATAAACTGACATTTGTTTAGATAAAATCAAGAAAAGCTGCTTAAAAATGACCAAAACACAAAGAAAATGTGACTATACTGACACTTTTAGTCATGAATGGGCCGAGTGTGTAACGATTTCCCTTAATTACGCAAATCAAAAATACAAAATGGATTTAAACGGCGCATTTTCAGAAGTCTGTGAGCGATGCGAGCGTTCATGATCCTGTTCAGGCGTTTGATTTTCAACAAAAAGGTGAGCGTGACTAACAGAGAGACTTGTTTAACGGCACAAATCAGCGCTGCTTGTTGTAGTTTCAGCTAAATCAGCCTTTTCTGGTCAGATTGTGTTAAAATAAAGGTCGGATTAAAGTCTAACAGAGCTTCAGACAGCGCAGAGCCCACAGTTAGCATCATGACATAAGCTGTGAAATGTTAAAATCTGATCTTGCGAGTTATTATCAACCGAACTGCTTCCACGGTTGCATAAAAGAGACATAGCGTATAATTAAAGTGGCCATTAAGGCTCGGTGCATCTGTGTTAATGTGATGAGGATAAACAACAACTAATGACCTCACTGCCCACCTCGTTGCTACGGTTACTCATCAAATTAGATTCAGCTTAAATGAGAGGAAGCTGACTGTAGACCTCCACCAGGACGACCCTCAAATGACCTACGCACCTCCACCCGCAGGTGCCTAGAAGTAAACACACAAAAGACGCCAAAGTCCACTGTTTCCTGGATGTTGTTTTCAAATTAACTTTGCAAAACAAGATAAGACAAGACAGGCCCCTGCCCTTTTCCTAAGTTTAACCATCCCAGATTTGTGCCTAGTCTTAAACGGACACAAGCTACGTTCAGATTGCAGCCTGAAGTGACCCAAATCAGATTTTTTCACCCTTATACGACCTGTATCTGATCTTTTAATGACAGTTTGAACGACACAGATATGATATTTTCAAAGGCAACTTGGATATGTGCTCCTAAAACCGATACATATCTGATCTTTTGACATGCGACTTCAGTATGAACGGCCAGGTCACCTTCATCCCACCTACACGTCAGAGTCGGAATCTCGTCAATGGAAGGAAAGTGAGGTTAGCGAGTTTATTAATATTTGGGGGATCGCTGTATTCAGGTCAAATTGGAGGATCCTATCGTTACTGGGCAGTTTCTGATATAATTGCCAAAGAAATGGCCGAGCGCGGCTACAGACGGCCCTGGCTCCAATGTCAATGAAAAATAAAGTGCCTGCGAACCAAATACAAGGAAGCTAAAGACTCAAACACGTGTAACCTGTCCATTTTACGAAGAACTGGACCGTACCTTCGGAGACAAGCCCAGCATTTAGGCTACTTTCGTTGAACACTGAGCACCCCCCTGTGTGTGATGTCGTTGTGTCCTCCAATGCACACTTTTGAGGCATTTAAAGTTCACACTGGAGTTCACATACAAGTGACATTTAAGTGAAAATGTGAACGACCTCGCAAAAAAATCTGAATTGAGCATTAAGCCCTGCAGTTTGAACGTAGCCTAAGTGTCGTTAAAAGATCAGATACAGGTCACACAGGGGCGAAAAAATCAGATTTGGGTCACTTCAGGCTGCAGTCTGTAGTCTGTGTTATTTGTATTTACACAATTCAAGGCTACATGTTGATAATTAAATGTTTTGAGTGTCTGTACTTTCAAGTTAGGACCCTTTTAGAAATGTATTGGAAATTAAATGTACAAACTTTGAAGTACTAAAATCAGGGTTCCCACAGTCATGGAAATCAAGTCATGGAATTTTGTAAATTCAATGAAAGTTTTAGAAAAGTCCTGGAATTCTTTTCTCTTCTCTTTCACGCAACTACAGCGTTCTGTTAAGTTCTCATTAGGCTATTAGGATTATTTCCGAACGTCTGCGCCTTTTGTTTAAAAGTGACGACAATAAATGCACTGACAGTATTTTGAACGTTAAAAAACTATAATCCCAAACCATAAGGTGAGTGGAATATTTGGCCCTAAACGTATGATCAATTCTACACACAGTCATGGAAAATTCACTTTAGGTCATGAAAAAGTTATGACATTTTGGAGTGGGAACCCTGTAAAATAGAAATTAGCTGTTAAAATGCAAAAACGGATTTAAAAGCTGTAATTAATTTGCTTAAAAAGACTAAATAAATGAAAATGAAGAGGGACATGTGGGTGGAGGTGCATCGTCGTGTGTGGGGGAGGGTCCTCTGGGTGCAGGTCTGCAGCTGGACTCCCTTGACTTAAACCTCCAGTGCCTTAAACTGGATCAATACACGGCAGAGACAGAAGTGTTTTGCGTCTGCTGGTGAATCTCCTCATTGCTAACCTGTCTGTCTCTGCTGATTTTAATTGACTGGAGTGATATAGAGCGCATTTACAACTGCTAATTGCTTTTTTAATTTACCGAGCGTTAAGGAACTGTAAAAAATGACTCATTGATTAAGCTGTGGCCTTTTGATTTGAGTGTCACCCGGATCGTCTGGAAGTCATTTGGCCCTAATGGGAACAAAGTGGGTGTGTGAGTGTTTGATAATGTCCAAGTGAAAAGTGGAAAAACGGCTCTTAATGTGAAAAGGTGCAGCGCCTGATCTTAAAAACCCGAAAAACAGAACTATTTCATTTTAACGTTTATTTGCAATGTTTATAAGAGTTTACCAGAGCATAGATTTGTCATGGCACTGAACAGAACTGAAAAATGTATTTATTTATTTAGCATAATTGATGATTTATGTACTAACTGACACAAAAAAACTGTTCCTTTACTGACCCCCTGTGGTTTGAGTGTGTATTACAGCAGCTGCTCTTCATCACAAACCAGGACATCGCGGTGGTAAGTCTGACAAAATCTAGGAAAAATGAGAAAATAGCTCAGTTTTTTTTTTTAAATTTCCATGTCATTGTAGCGTTCCGTTACGTTCGGCTAATCGACAATTACAACCGCACCTCAGTTTTCTTAATTTCCCCACTGACGCACAACTCCGAGCGCACTGGGTACATGCGATTAGAAGAGACGAGGGCGACAAATTCAAGATGATTCCAAACACCACATACATATGCAGTCTTCATTTTTTATCACTGATCACGTTTACTTCAGTGGGTTTGATCATAGTCGGTAGGCGAAGTTGTCATCGCACGTTTCCAAATGTCGTCCTGGTTTGTGACAGAAGCGTGACTAGAGCGTGTTGATTATCAAGTGTAGATTAGGGGTGCGCAAAAATACCGAAATATTGATATATCGCAATATTTAATGCGATAATACAGTATTGATATCATGGGTTGCTCTATCGATATATCGGCAAGAGTATTTTTTGGTATATTTTACAAAATTATTTTCTTACAGAGCTACAGTTTTATCGCTTGTTTAGAGGAAAGAAACTCGTTTACGCAACACATTTAACATTTTCACAGTTTTGATGATTAAAACGGGCCCGTTTCATATGAACTTTGCACAAGAAGTGGTTTAACAAAGGGTTTTAGTATCACAGCCATGATTTAGCCTTTATTTTTTATTGAACCGAATCTTATCGTATCGTGGCCTACGTATCGAGGTGTGTATCATATCGGCAACTTCTTAACGATACCCAGCCCAAGTGTAGATAGTTGGGAGCATGTAGCAGTTTCAAAAAGTTGTTATTTTCATCCAACAAATACAAGTTCAAATACATGTTCTTATTTTTTTTATACTAACCTTTGCCATCGTAAGCAGACCAGTTTTTATTTAGTAGGGATAAACACAAACGCTACAACAAATGCAAACGCCACAACACAAATGCAAACGCCAACAAACCAAAAAGCCTCAGTAGACGTGACTGCAAGACTCTATTTTCCAACGAACCAAGCAACGGTGAGACAGTGACATCGATTCTGGCCACAAAACAAAAAATTACTTTTACTTACGTTTCCGACTTCGTTCACTTCTCCGTTCCTTTACTTTTCCCGTTCTTGTTCTTCTTCAACTTTTATCATTCACTTCCCACTTGATCCTTTAACGCTTCGCTTGGTCCGTCGGAAAATAGAGTCCCACGGTCACTTCTGTTGTGGCTTTTTTTGGTGTGTTATTGCTTTTCTTGGTTTGTTGTGGCTTTTTGTTGTGTTGTCTCGTTTGTATCAAACACCGGCGCTGATACTGAACGATTTGTTGGATCGGATATCAGCTTCGAAATGTCAATTCAGCCAATATCCTGTTTGGATGTATGAACCGATGTAAAAAAATATTCTATTTACCGGTTTTAGTCGGCCCTGAAGGTCTTACAATGTTTGCAGTTGTAGTTACTTCAGAGATACACAATATACTGTATTTAAATCAGTTAATGTGAAAAGGTGCAGCGCCTGATCTTAAAACCCGAAAAACAGAACTATTTCATTTTAACGTTTATTTGCAGTGTTTATAAGAGTTTACCAGAGCATAGATTTGTCATGGCACTGAACAGAACTGAAAAATGTATTTATTTATTTAACATAATTGATGATTTATGTACTAACTGACACAAAAAAACTGTTCCTTTACTGACCCCTGTGGTTTGAGTGTGTATTACAGCAGCTGCTCTTCATCAAACAAACCAGGACATCGCGGTAGTAAGTCTGACAAAATCTAGGAAAAATGAGAAAATAGCTCAGTTTTTTTTTAATTTCCATGTCATTGTAGCGTTCCGTTACGTTCGGCTAATCGACAATTACAACCACACCTCAGTTTTCTTAATTTCCCCACTGACGCACAACTCCGAGCGCACTGGGTACATGCGATTAGAAGAGACGAGGGCGACAAATTCAAGATGATTCCAAACACCACATACATATGCAGTCTTCATTTTATCACTGATCACGTTTACTTCAGTGGGTTTGATCATAGTCGGTCGGCGAAGTTGTCATCGCACGTTTCCAAATGTCGTCCTGGTTTGTGACAGAAGCGTGACTAGAGCGTGTTGATTATCAAGTGTAGATTAGGGGTGCGCAAAAATACCGAAATATTGATATATCGCAATATTTAATGCAATAATTTTTTGGTATATTTTACAAAATTATTTTCTTACAGAGCTTGTTTAGAGGAAAGAAACTCGTTTACGCAACACATTTAACATTTTCACAGTTTTGATGATTAAAACGGGCCCGTTTCATATGAACTTTGCACAAGAAGTGGTTTAACAAAGGCTTTTAGTATCACAGCCCTGATTTAGCCTTTATTTTTTATTGAACCGAATCTTATCGTATCGTGGCCTACGTATCGAGGTGTGTATCATATCGGCAACTTCTTAACGATACCCAGCCCAAGTGTAGATAGTTGGGAGCATGTAGCAGTTTCAAAAAGTTGTTATTTTCATCCAACAAATACAAGTTCAAATACATGTTCTTATTTTTTTTATACTAACCTTTGCCATCGTAAGCAGACCAGTTTTTATTTAGTAGGGATAAACACAAACGCCACAACACAAATGCAAACGCCACAACACAAATGCAAACGCCACAACACAAATGCAAACGCCACAACACAAATGCAAACGCCACAACACAAATGCAAACGCCGACAAACCAAAAAGCCTCAGTCGACGTGACTGCAAGACTCTATTTTCCAACGAACCAAGCAACGGTGAGACAGTGACATCGATTCTGGCCACAAAACAAAAAATTACTTTTACTTACGTTTCCAACTTCGTTCACTTCTCCGTTCCTTTACTTTTCCCGTTCTTGTTCTTCTTCAACTTTTATCATTCACTCCCCACTTGATCCTTTAACACTTCGCTTGGTCCGTCGGAAAATAGAGTCCCACGGTCACTTCTGTTGTGGCTTTTCTTGGTTTGTTGTGGCTTTTTGTTGTGTTGTCTCGTTTGTATTTTTTGCTTGCGTTTGCTATGAGCCCCCCCGGCTTCTGAACATTTTTTTAGCCTATCAAACACCGGCGCTGATACTGAACGATTTGTTGGATCGGATATCAGCTTCCAAATGTCAATTCAGCCAATATCCTGTTTGGATGTATGAACCGATGTAAAAAATATTCTATTTACCGGTTTTAGTCGGCCCTGAAAGTCTTACAATGTTTGCAGTTGTAGTTACTTCAGAGATACACAGTATACTCTATATTATTTTATTTTTGTTTGAAGGTCGCACTGTGTAGCTTCCTAGTGCGGGTCTGTTACCATGAGATGTTATTGCTTTGGCTGGAATGTTCCTCATTATGGCATTAAATGTAACAATCTTGAATTTAATCAATCACAGGGTATTTAGGTATAAATTGCTGAGAAAGACGACCTCAAAACACACGCATTCTTTCTGTGAGGGGAGTCGCCGCTTTACAGATTTGACCTGTAATTTGGCTTAGTACCCTCACTTGCTCGTTTCCATGGAGATAGATATGTTTAATGTCATACTGTGGGACATTCCAGGTACAGCAGAAACATCTGGAAACAAGCAAGTGACGAACCCTCCACCAGAAAAGTTACAACGTGCACCTTAAAAGGGAATAATTGCTGTTTTCATAGTATCAGAAGTGAAAAAGCTGAATCGTTTTGTCCCTGTTATTCAGCTCGGTCAGTGAGGTCTGCTTTTGTGCGGTCAAAAGAGAAGCTTGTTGACATAAAATGACACAAATACGAGCAGTGAATAAAGCTCTTACCAACTTCCGTCGTGTTACATTATGCATTCAGTTTAATTTGTTTGTGTAGATTAGCAGAGTCTGTGATTCACCAAAGTGGAAGTGGAAGTGCTTTTAGACTCCGACACACGGCTTCAACAGGTAAATATTAAAGATGTTTTATCCATTAAAACATTGTGTAAGTGTAAAAGTGTGAAGTGCATTAGTTGTAAGGAAGTTAACGTAAAAGTTACAGGCCAGATCTGTGCAGAGGTGACGTCGGAATGCGGGTTTTTTAAGACAATACAGCGTCTTTAATTGAATAAATACAAGATAGATAAATATAATACCCTACTGCGAAACTTTAACTCTTTCCCCCCTGGACGCCTACTAGGAACAACCCATACATATGTTACTAGGGCTACACCCATAGAGCATAACTGCATAAAAGAAAACAGACTTCCACGAGTGATTTCAGGGCAATTTTGGTTCATAATCGAGTATAAAGCCCGGATAGTTTGTTCGGATATCGCAGGACTCCACACAGACGCATCAGCGGCATTCTCATCTTCATAAGTTTCACTCTCTGTAAGTCCGTCGCTGTCGCTGTTTTCCACTTTATAATCAACTTCAACATCATCACTTTGAAATCTATAAAAGTCACTTTCTCTAAACTTATCCATAAAATACGTCCGCTCCTCATTATTTCTAAAACTGTGCGCCGCAGCGCCGCGATCTTTCCATTACACGTGTTTCGTGTTGTGTTTTTTCCGGAAGCTACAATCGTCACTATTTCGATTAACTTCGGAAAAAAATCGGCGAAAAACATATCCTTGAATCCTAATGGTCAGTCTAGTGTGGGTTGTAGTGGCCCCCACCTATCACAGCCTCTGTTTAAATGTGAAAAACCGAGCCATTTCTCGAGGTCTCGTCTTTAGTGATACAGCGGAGGTGTCAAAAGTCGTCATTAAGGGTACGGGGGGGTCGTCAAATGTCGTCTTCATGGGGGAAAGAGTTAATAATATAACATAGTGCACTTTTAAGTATAATATTTATTTTCTTTCTTTTGTTTTTTGTTTTTTTGCAGTGAATTCAACACTAAAGGTCCTAAGAATAGATGATAGTTAGAATAAAATCATAGCAAAGTATATGGACTCCAGGTATTTTTTTGACGAAGAAACGACATTATAGCATAGATCGGAAAACTGCGTAAAACGGGCCCTTTCAGATGATATAATATTTTGCTTTAAATTGTCAATCGCTATGGCAACGCTCCCAATTTCTCCTTCCGTGGATACGCTGCAGATGCTCAGCTCTCGCAGCCTTTTAATCCAGATTCATACTTACTTACATCTTAAATTATACAGTGTAAGATATGGTGATTCTTTCATGTGGAGGCTAACTCATTCTCCACACTCTGCATACAGATAGCAGCTGTTTCTTAAGCCCATATTGGCAGCACATGCAAAGACAGCCGCCGTCGGATCCGAACCAAGTCCTCTGCCTCTGCATGTAATCAGAGCTCCATCAATATACATCACAGGCTGAAGGCTCCAGGTCCAGATACGATCGGTAAAGATGGAGAAATTGAATATTCTTTCCAATAAGGGGCCTTCACTATGTTATACAATTTGATGGCGTAGTTTCAGATGAAGGGCAGGGGCGAGTATAACGAATATAACTCCACGGAAGAATATTAAGAGCTCCTGTATTGACTATATTACGCAAAATTGACTCTTGAGAGCTTTAAAGGTTGTATGGAGGATTTTTTTTGTTTTTTTTGTTTCAAATTGTCAATGATAGATTATAGAGATGCAGTAGCCTTGTAATTATGATGACCAAAAAAAAGAGAATAAAAATTCATCAACTCTGGACGTGGTGGGGCTAAACATTTGCCAATAGATAACGACACTGCCTCGTTATCTGTGAGCTGACAGGCTGTCAATCAATCTCCCTACGTTTCTAGCGTAACTGACTTGCCTGCGCGCCTGCCATTACGTGGTTTACGTACGCCTGTCACGCAGTCCACAGACGCACAGACGCTGTTTACTCCACCAACGCAACAGTTCTTAGCGGCTTTTTTTGACCTATATCTTCCTCGCAGTTTGCACAAAGTTTGTTGCAATGGCGACAAGAATCCAGGAGCAGTTCGCCGCAAAAGAAAGTCCGTTTTTGAGGTCGCTGAAAGAAGAAGACAAGGGGAAAAGCAGCGAAGCCAAACTAAGGTGATTCTTGAAGATTCATTCCAGCGATGGCGCAACTGAAGCAGACACAGGGTCTAAAGACTGACGCACTGGTCCACAAATTACTCCTGGACAGGTCACTTCTGCTTATTATGAAAATGTACTTTATTTCCAAGAGTTAGACAAACGTTTTTCAGGACACGAAAGCGATATCCTATGTCTGAAAACGTAATTTTCAAGGCAAAGAAAGAGTCCGCTTGCTGCTGCGTGTTGTAGTAGTAGCTAGTTCATTCGCACGGAATCTCCGCGCCCCCCTCTCTGCCCGTTCCGCTCTTCTCCCTGCTCCTCACGGAATCTCCGCGCACCGCTCCCCTCTCCTCTCTCCTCTCTCCTCTCCTCTCACTCCCTGCTCCGCTCTTCTCCCTGCTTCTCACTTCTCGTCCGCGCACGAAATATCCGCGCACCCCCTCCCCCTGCTCCTCACTTCTCTGTCTTGCCTAACCAACACTGTAGTTAGTTGTTTACAAGTCATGTGCAGCGCAAACCTGTTTCTGGCGTAAGGATGAGGCGGGAGGCGTTTCTACGTAGGGAGCTGTAGGGAGGGGGGGTGGTTTCACGCATGCGCAACATTTGAAAAAGGACAAACAGTCGCTGGATTTCTCGTTCCTTGGAAAATCCTCTATACAACCTTTAAGTCATGTTATAATGTTGTTACCTCATGAAAAACTTATCTGGAGTTGTGTTTTGTTTCATCTGTCTGCATCTTCAAACCTGAAAATGCTCTGTTTTGACTTGTGATGTCATGAAGAGGTAGTTTTCAAGTTGACATCTATCCTTTACGTTTTGTTCAGTAGAGTTTAATTCCAGGGCTGAGATCATCCAAATGATTCTCGTGAAGGTGTGTGGAGTTTAAAAACGCACTGGAGCACTTCCTGTACTTCATCACAAGGAGTGCTTTTCGTTTGAGAGAAGAACTCAACCTAAATATGCAAAGTTTGTGGGTTAAACGTGCAAATAAAACTGCGAATTGCAACTAGACACTCATTGAAACAATTATCAGTTCTAGGGCTAAACAATCTTTTGTTCTGGAACGAAAATTGCGATCTCAGACATGATTTTGGGAACATCAAAGCTGCGTTTCTTTTGCAGCGCTCCTGAAGCCCAATTTATGGATTTATGGATCTGCGTCGAGGTCTATGCGCCGCGTAATTCACCGCCGCAACACTAGGACACGAGGACTTAAACCTGACGTTCGTGTAAAGCAGGGGTCTCCAACCTTTTGCACGCAGTGAGCTACCTTTAGAAAACAGAAACGCTGGAGAGCTACTCATTTTTGCGATCGCAAGAAATGAAGTTGATATAATAGGGCAAGCTTTAGATGTTGTACAGTTAGATGACTTTAAAACATAAATCTATTATCCGTTTATTGTGTGCAAGGTTCAAAATAACACATTTACCTTGTTAATTAATCAAATTTAAGTTTATTCAGTATAATACGTAATTCAGAAATTCTTTGGCGAGCTACTTATAACAGGGTGGAGAGCTACTACCAACATGAACCATCTCCAACACGACAGACTCACCATCATCAGCACATCCTCTGTCACAGAAAGAACACGCAGTCGTGTCCTTTAGTCCGACAGAAGCTGAACCGCATCAGCATCACAAGGAAAGAGCTGTTATTTTCAGCACGTATAGTTTATGCAAATTGGCCATGTGGTTTTAAGTTTCTTTTCTGTAAAATGTAAACAAATGTGCGCAAAGCTGCATTAAACACATTGTTACTCAGGGTATACTGAAAGAAAGGAATGCGAAGTACAGGAAATGTAGAGCGGTGGTAGAGAGGATCAATCACAGCCCTTATTGTCTGTGTTGTTTTGATGCTTAGTTACGGACAAGAGTCAAATCATTGGTGCAGGACTCTTGGTCTGATGAAGTTTCTGTGATATTTGCAAATGTTTTGAGCACCAGGCCCTGTTTTTGTTATTTGTTTTTTTTAATTATTATTATTTTATTGTTGTACCTGGCTCAAACAAATAAAATAATTGAATGAAAAATATTTGCAAATGCTCATGTGCACTGAAACTTGGTTTGAAAAAAATCGTGGATGAAATCATCATTAAAATCGTTCAGCCTTAATCAGTACTGAAAATCACATAACTGGATAAAAATGGACCTTTCCTAAACAGTAAAATTTTAGTTTTTATCAAATCTACTGTAAGACCACATGGTATTATAAACAAATACTGTTATATTGTGTTGAAAAATTACAATATTGTTTAAAAAAGAGCTTTTAAAACAATCATTTGGGTATAAAAATCAGTATAGTGTATTGAGTCTAGTCTTTAGTACTGAAATTGTGACATGATTTGTCCTTCAGCTCAGTTTCAAAAGTGTTGTCAAATGAAGCCAATCTCTAAACATAAAGATGACCAAGGGTGAGATGGATGAATTGAACTGGCCATTCTTCAATGGAGACACTAGTAAACCCTGTACATAAAGACTGAAGGCTTGTGATTGGCTGCTCAGTATCAAAGGGCTGAAAAACCACATGTCCTCTGCAGCTCCAAAGCGTGAAAAATGTGGTTTACTACTGCCATAAAATATTCAGCCAACATGTGGAGGACGAAGCGGTAAAGTAAACAGTCTCTCTCAGAGCCAGAAGGAGGCAACAGCAGCGGTGTATTGTGATTCAAGGCTGGCGCAGGAATAAGAGAGTAGAGTTGTCTCGATATTGACTTTCAAACTCCATTTCGATACTAAAGAACAGACTCAATACTCATTACTGATTCTGATATCACTATGATAATAAAAAAAACACTCTTTCTTTAGTACTTTATTTTTTATTACCACGCGGTGTTGTAATTCCTCAATCATCCAGGTATAGGTTTCAGAGTTGTACAGCTCGAGCTCATCCTAAATTGTTTCAGGAAAGGTTCATTTATGTCCAAGGAATGTGACTTTTGTTTAGTATTGATACCTGCTCAAATGAGTATAGTTTTAATATACTGATTTCTGGTAGTACCTTTTAACAACCTAGACAGGCTGGTGCCACCTAGTTCCTCTGCTCAATTTCATTTCTCTCCAGTGACTAGGTCAGGAATCAGAATACACTAGACGGTTCGCGAAAACTTCGGAAGTGCGAATCCGGGCACCAGCCAATCAGTGAAAAGTCATACATTCTGTGTTGCAACAAATACTGAAATCGAGAATGTTTGGTGAATTTTATCAAGAAGAAAGATGTTATTGCCCTTCTTCCTGCGGGATTTAGGAAAAGCTTAATATATAAATTAGCCCCGTTAGTGGTGCATTACATACGTCATGACCAAATAACAGCGACTGGTTAAATAAAAAAAGTACCTGCCTACCGTCGAACGAACAAATTCTAATGCTGCGAGGTCAGATGGTTTCCACAAAGTGAAACCGGTTGATGAATCAGGCTAATGGCAACTATGCCCACTTGACAAATCTGATTTTGTCAGATTTCAGAAGTTAAGCAAGGCCTAGTATTACTTTTTGTAGGACTATGTTATCTGCGATGTGTGGTATTTGCAGACGAGAGCTCTTGGAATAAAAGGTGCTACAGAAGACGACAGTGACAACTAGAAAAGCACTCAGAGAGCGCAGACCTCCGCCAAGGACTACCCCCATTTTTTATATAAATTGCGATAAAATCAGTCTTCTGGATCAGATCCGGATCAGCCTTTGGAATATGAAAGAGGATCCCATTGTCCATCCCTGAGTCAAATTTCATGGGGTTTGGTCAATAATTAACCGAGATATTGAGAAACATAATTTTTGGCCCCATTTACCACAATGTTAACTAAAATTTCAAAGTGATCCAGAATCCAGGATTTCTTCCGGATCACCCCCAAAATGAAATCAGTTCTTCCTTTTCACATTTTCAACAAATCCTGAAAATTTCATCAAAATCGGTCCATAACTTTTTGAGTTATGTTGCTAACAGACAAACAAACAAACAAACAAACAAACAACATAAACGCCGGCAAAAACATAACCTCCTTGGCGGAGGTAAAAAACTGTTATTGTTTTCATTCATTCATTCATTTTATTTGTTTGAGCAAGGTACAACAACATCAACAACAAAAAAAAAAAAAAAAGTACATTTGGGACCTGGTGCCCAATGTCCTACCCCCATTATTACGTCCTTAGCAAGACACTTCACCCACATTGCCTCATATAAATGTGGTGTGTGTGGGTGTTTGTGGTGTGGTCGGAGGGGCTGATGGCAGAAATTGGCAGCCTCACTTCTGTCAGTCTGCCCCAGGACACCTATGACTACAATAGCTTATCACCACTGTGTATAATGACTGAACACTGCACTGTACTGTCTATAAAAATCCAGTGATTAATGAATGAATTAGATCTATCAGGGAGAGATTAAACCTTGAAAATATTGGTTGAGGATAATGTAATATTTGGCATTTCAAACCACTTTCACGTTTTGCTTTTCTGTCTCGTGGGTCTCTGTCTCTTGTGTTCGGGGGCTGTGAGGCTACAGTCCAGGCAAGGGCAACTGAAGAATCTCATTCATAATTGATATCATATGTTTTTGGAATGAGAGGTTTCATTTGTTGTAGCCTGTGAAGGACATGCAAAGTCAAATACTAAAGTGAAACCTTTTCTTTTTTTCTACTGTATTGCAGAACTGGCCATAACCTGTTCTGAACTGGGTCTATGGTTTGGTATTTGCTTTCAGAATCAGAAGAAGCTTTATCGTCATTGTCAGTGAAAAACATTTGAAAAACAGCAATTTGCTCTGGTGATTTAGTGCAAACGTTATCCCTATAAAGGAGCAATAATGATAAAATAATGCATTTTTAGGGCATACGCGACAAAAAAAATCACCATGTTTAAAGAAGACCTATTGTGTTTGTGTCTGATGTAGAGTTATAATCTAAACAACAACATTTTAAATAACAATAATCATATAAAACAACAGAATAAAACAGGGTATTCCCAGGTTTGACTACCCCGAATTTAAGACTTTTTAAGACCTTTTTAAGACCAAAACACCAGATTCGATTCTAATAATGACCAACCAACTACTGCATCTAGAATCTAAGAGCCACTGTGGATTAAATCGACACTTCCCCATGATCCATCCAACGTCTTCCTCCACTTTTCCTCTACTTTTGTTTACTCATTGCCGCCGGCGCCAGAAATCAAAGTATTGTTTGCGCATACTTCAAATTAGACATTCACGTTACATGACTTCACGTTGTTGTTTTTTTCCCCACCCTCCATTTAACATCACACTGCAGCCTGGTTGGCTAAATTTAAGAACCTTTTAAGACCATCCATCCATTTTCGTCCGCTTATCCGGGACCTTTTAAGACCTTTGTGAAAAAAATGAGACTTGGACAACATAATTTAAAACTTTTTAAGGCCTTAATTTAGGAACATGAAATTT
This sequence comes from Boleophthalmus pectinirostris, assembly GCF_026225935.1. Lineage (NCBI taxonomy): Eukaryota > Metazoa > Chordata > Actinopteri > Gobiiformes > Gobiidae > Boleophthalmus > Boleophthalmus pectinirostris. Next base: position 10,139,959 of record NW_026571404.1, read on the forward strand.
AAGACCTTTTTAAGCCTTTTAAGACCCCTCAGCTACCATGTAAAATGAACAAGTCCACTGATTTCCAAGTTAGAAAACTGTGGTGCCAAGTATGAGCTGACGTCACCATAAACGTCATCACAACAAAAACACGTGAAGTTGTCAGCACCTCCAATGAATAACTGCAACATCGCACTAATGAGCTACAGATTTTTTTTCATTTGTACCAAAATAACTATGCAACACTGCCAAATCCTACGCATATCACAGATTGAGAAAATTCAACTGGAAAAAGAAAAAAGTACAGAGGAGTGAGTGTATGCTGATGAAAATGGGGCTTGATCGACAATACGGCGTAAATATTGCCCAAACATGCAGAAATCACGCAAAATACAACTTCAGGAGAGCAAATGGTGAGGGAGATACAACTATAACTACTCTGAAAAGTCGATTTTGCATAATCAGTCTGCTTTAAAACATCAAGTTTTCATATTATTTACACTATAAGTTGCCATGAAGTATCCAAAAACTAAATGAATGTTGAAGCGGATCTTTTTTATTATTTGCTAGATTCACGAACTCTGTATTACATCAAAAAGCTGCATTTTAGTAATAGTCATTCTGTCTGCCCTCATCTCTATTAAATACAATTGCTCTATAGAAAACTGTGTTGACATCTGAAACCCAGAAATATATTAGCCATAAAACTAAATGTAGAAATATGTCAAGCTCTGTTCACTAAAAGCCAAACTGAAGACTATTTTGACCCTGTTTACGCTGTGAGTTTGTGCATATGAGCTGATTTATTGCAGAAATGTCCATTTTGATGATGAAGCTGTGGGTTTGCGGAGCTGTATGGGCGCTAATGGGATTGTCTCCACTCTGGCAGATGTCTGTACATTCTCAAAGCCCTCCAGCATTTGTAAATGTTTTATTCAAGCGCTTCCCTCTGACACAGCTCTGAGAAGATCTGCATATGAGTCCATTACACGCAGCAGCTCCAGTCTGCAGCTATCTCAAATATGATTCAACATATGACATGATTAGCAGGTGTAAAATATGTATGTGTGACTACGAGAAAACCAGGCACTGCAGCAACTTTGAAAATCTCAAGTTTTATTTATTTAAACTAAATTTTCTCAGGCAAAACCTTTACATTCTTATTTCCAATGTTGGCCAGGGTAGAGTTTGGTGAATTTCATACAGTATTAGTGCCGGTAAATGTAGTTTTGACTTATTAACATGTAACATGAAACAACTGATCTGCATTATTTTTAGAAACTAGATACAGTCTTCTATATCAGCATGCATTATTGATCGTGGAAACTGTCTCGTAAAGACATTTTAGAATTTTAGATGTTTAGATCCTGTACTACTACTACTACTACTACTACTACTACTATCCTGTACCGTTTAGGGTTGTGAACAGCAAACCTCCAAATTAATGTGATTGGGACTCAAAATCTCAACCTAAATAATAAACCTTTGTGTCATAATATGTACCATATTTTTCGGACTATAAATCGCTCCAGAGTGTAAGTCACACCAGCCTAAAATGTGTTATGAAGAAGAAAAAAAACATGTAAGTCATACCGGACGACCCCACAGCATTTCATCTCAAAAGTCAAGTTCTAGTAATAACAATAGAACAAAGAACAACAAACTGTTAACGTCACATATGAACAGTTCTTCACATAACTATAGCATCAACAACAGAACAGAACAAGTTTACCGAAACTCTCCGTCTCACTCCAACATCACTAAATCCACTGAAATCGGTGTCACTTCTGAGCAACTCCACGACCTCCGGAGGTTAAACGGAGCACCACTTCTTCTTCTGTGTCGCTGTCGTCGGACTCAGCATCAGTTCAGTTAGAATTATTCCGGCCTTTCTGAATCCCGACAGGATGGTTTCGGTGTCACTGAAGTCCAGGCTTTGTCGATCCATCCAATGACTCACTCCAAACTTTCTTTCTGCTGCTCGATTGCTGTTTTCGGCTGCAGATTTCAGCTTGCAGTTTGTAATCTGCAAAATCTGATTTTCTTTTTGGATGTGTTTATGTTCAGTCTTCTCAGTCGTCTTTATAAGTTTGTTTAAATAAAAAAAAATTCAGTGGGACAGAAGTAATGGTGCGATTGACTGACATGATACAGACAGAACAGAGGCTCTTTCTGCAGGAGACATGCGCAGAAGTGACAGTGGTACAGGAGGAACAGGAGCAGCAGATACTGACACACAAACCTAGAGCCTCTCGCGGTTGTCAGTGTGAACATTTTAATATATAAGTCGCACCAGAGTATATAGTATAATGTCATTTTACAAAACTATTTCATGCCTGAATTTTCAGAATTTTGCATTATTTATACTGGGGTAACCTTTAACTCAATATGGCTTAAATAAAAGCCTTGTCCAACAAAATACTCATGGTGCATTCACACATGTACATACTTTATATCACATCAAAACTGTGGCTAAACTAAGACTAAACTCAGAACTGGATTTGGGGTGTTTTTGAGTGGCCCAGAGTTTTTCCACACTCTCCTAATGCATCTAAGCATCCTAATTATTCACCACAATGATTTCATAAACACTTTTCTCAACTTTCAGAGCATGATAATACTAAAAAACATGGAGAATAATTCAGGTACAGCCGCTCAAACATTCAAAGTCCATTTTACCACACTGAAAATGCCACGCAGATTAAGTTCCCCTCTGTATTTACATATCATATACAGCAGCCACCACCTTAAACCATCACACAACCGCACACGTAGCCTTTTTCGAATCTTGGTCCCATAAAGCTGTCAAGAGCAGGGCCAGCGTACGTGCTATGCAAATGGAAATCTGTCAGCAAATCTCCCCTCCACCGCTGATAACATAGTCCAGAGGCTGAGTGTACGGATTATAAACTGCATGAGGTAGACTCTCCTTTGGGTGCACAGGAAGAGATCGATGCTAGGAGGCTTTTTGATCCCGTGCCAGCGCTTGTGGTCTACACAGCGGGGCTTTGACTCACTCACGCGCCATGGTCCAAATGTACTGCGCATTTTAAAGTCCACTTTCTATCGCCGGCTCGTCTTTAAAAAGGACTTTGAAATCTATATGTTCTACAAGCCGAGCCAGCGAGCCAATTTTGTAATGTAAGTTTTAGTGTTTGTGAAGTGAGTGGCTCGGCTGTGGGTTTGGCACGTGGAAGCTGCAGATAAAAAGTTCATTAGCCAATATTTAGATAGAGCCACGCGTCGTCTTTAATAAATGTGCTTATCCAACAACATTAGTCCATACCCAACATCATTTTTGTTGTATAATCAATATATTTTTGTTGCGTATTAAAGTGAGTATTATGCAAACTCAACTTTTTGGAGCTGTCGACCACGTTATAAAGTTGTTCCCTCATCAAAGAAGAAAAAAAGAGAGGTTTTTTGATGAGGTTGTAGATAGGGATGGGCATTCGATTAAATTTTCTTAATCGATCGTCGGAAGAATTAACGATCGATTATCGATTAATCATTAACGTTTTTATATTAAAATGATCATCATTATTATTACTATCTGCACTACTAATCTGCATAAATAAATTCAACTTTACAACATATAAACCGTAACGACTCTAGATCCACATCAGCCCGTTTGACATTATAATGTGTTTAATTCAGTTTTGCTCAACTCTCACAGAAACAAAACTTAAAACCGCATCGCTAATTTGCATAAACTCAGCGAAGATAAAACTACAGCTCTTGTGTCGCTGATGCGGTTCAATTTCTGTTGGATTAAAAGACATGACTCAGTGGAATACAGGTTAGTGTGACCAGATTTGCGTTTGTCAAAACCAGGACACCGTACGGGGGGAGGGAGGTGGGGACTCGTCATCGACATTGAGCGACTCTCACCTGGTAAAACTTTTTCCCACTGGACACAGAAACATATGTGCTGCTTTGTTCACTGTGCACATGGACTCACACTTGTCCCGAACGCAACGGAAAGCGTGGAATTTCTTGTACAAATCATCGTTAAATACACATTTGTGCTTCGGTACGTTGCAGACTGACCGACTGTTTGTGTCTCGCTCCTTCTGATGCAGAGAGACACATGTACAGACCTGTTTGTTCACGCTACACACAGCAACCTACATTCGGTTTGTTGATTAAAATTAACATAATCGATGAAATTCTTAATGATCAATTATCGATTACTCGATTAATCATGCCCATCCCTAGTTGTAGATGTCAGCCATGCATGTTTGAGTAATTTAGTGATCTCTCTCAGGTCCTATCCGAACTCTCCTTATGGTTATCTGTAAGTTTCTGTGCAATACTCAGCCCACAATTTAAATATACAAAAGAATGATGTAAAAAAAAAATGCTACGACTTCACAAACCCAATACGATGTGCAGTCGTTTCATAGCACTCTGATAGGGGAGTGACTTAGCAATATGTAACTTTTCGTTTAAGGGTCAGTCTTGTTCTTGTTTCTTCGGACATGTCATTGCTCTGCCTGGAATGTTTCACAGTTGCCACGTTTACATGAGAGCTTTAACTCCGATTAAAACTAATTTAACTGGGAATAAAACTGAATTCCTCTTTAAAAAGATCATGTAAACACTTCCGAATGAAAATGATTATTCAGAATTAAACTTTATTCCAGAAGTAGGTGGGTGGTTTATTCTGATTTTAAAGCCTAATCATGGCTTCCTAAAGCAGCTCAGGGCTCTAGATATCACACTACAAGAGGAGAGACTAAAACAGAAGAAACAGCTGCAAGGTCAATGAAGGTCACCATTTACAACACACTGAATATACCGCTATTGAGATGCCACTGCAGCATAAATACTAATGTAAAAAAAAACAACATTTTAAGGTGTTTTTTTTTTAATACTGAGATTTTTTCCTCAAAAATGTAAATGTATCTTTAAGACACAGCGTTCTGATTAAGTTTTATTTGCCGGTGGTCTAGTACAGAGATGGGCAAAAGTGCCTTAGGACAGAAGACTAATGAATTTAACTGTACAAGCATTCACAGAAATTTGCAAAAGGTCATTCTTTGACAAATACAGTGTTACAATTAAGTTACATGCTAGATTCACTATTGGACTACTATAAAAACAAGAACGTGATGATTGCCCATCACTGCTCTAGACTTCAAGAAAATGAATAATATCCTTAACCTAAAATAACAACTACTCAAATCTGGAAAAGGCACAATTCATGTTTGGCTACCAAATGTTTTAGTACCTACAAATTGTGACTTAATACTGCTTGGGTATGTGTAATTGTGACTTTAAAATTTGCATTATGTATGACGGAAATGTATTCAGGAATTAATTGACAGTAATGCTGCCTAATATAATACCAAGCTGCCTTTCAATAGTCCCATTTTGAACACTGAGCTCTGTTAAAAAAAACCAGATTCAGATACAGTCATGCTGTAGGTTTAGTCAGTTTGATTGTTTTGTGGTGTCCAAATGTTCATTCAAATGTGGTCTTTCTTTGTTTGAGGAAGTTCTCCTCCAAGTCAAGATGTTTATCCTTTTTGTAACAGTTAGCAGCAGCAAGGTGCAATTCTTTTATTCCTCGATCATGTAAACATTTATTCTTCTTAAAAATAATTAGAGTTGTTCAGTGCATGCTCGTTGGGTCATCGTTCTGATGCGATCCTAATGATCCGGCTCCAGACATTCATCCATTTGCTCGGGATGTGGGAGTGGGCTGAGGTAGAGCAACTGAGCCGTTGACTCAGTTTGTCTTCTTCCTCCCTTCTCCGACACTCTTCCCTTCTCCTCCTCAGCTGACAGACGTAAAGCGGGATGCGAGAATTCTCCAGCTGCTGCTTCATTATTATCAGAAAGACTCCGAAAAAAGTTTGGATCATGTTTGTGTCCGTGGTGTAAAGACAAACCGAGAAGACAGAAAAGCCGGTAGCAGCTGAAGTGTGCGTTTTCTTCCGGTCGATGTAAATACATTCGTGTCCCTGTCCAATCAGAACCCTTCCAGACCCCTAGACGTTGAGTGCAATTAATTAAAGACGAGTTAATGTGTTTTCCAAATTCCAAACAATTTAATTTGGACTTAGTATTTCAGAATTAAAAAAACATGTAAACGTGGTCCAGTATGACATTAAACAGCTCTACCTTACATTTATTCAATTACAGATGGATTTATTGCTTAAAAAGGCTTAGAAAAACAGGCATTCTGACTGTGAGCGGGGTCGCCTCTCCACAGATCTGACCTGTAACTTGGTCTGGTTTGGTCTCCATGAAAATAAAAAGGTTTAATGCCCCACTGTGAAACACTCCAAACAAAGCAACAACATCTTCATGGAGAAAAACATTTAACGGACGATCTACCAGAAAAATTACACAACGCACCTTTAAATAGATTGAAAATTCTATATTCCTCAAAAGCAATGAAAACAACAAAAGGAAACATGGTGATCTAAATGTGTTAGAAGTGTAAACTCCGCTCTTTAAAGGTGGATTTTGTCAGAGTGAGTTAAAAGTATTCTTTCTTCTTCTAGCTTTGGGCAAACTGCTTTGAGCTTTGCATTTCTGACACCTTATGCAGAGGAGTGTGAACCAAAATGTAGATGAGTCTTTTTTAGATTTGTTTTAATTATAAAGACATACTTAAAGAGCCCATACTACTTCATATTCCAGTCCGTGTTATAATGTTGTTTTCCTCATCAAAAACAGACCTGGAGTTGCGTTTTGTTTCATTCACAGATGTTTCATTCACAAACCCTGCATATTTAGACTGAGTTCTGTTCTCAAACTGAAAACATACTTTGAGATGTCATACAGGAAGTGCTCCATTTTGTTTTTAAAGTCCATAAACCTTCGCTAGAATCATTTGGACAATTTCAGCCCTGAAATTGCCTAAAATCTATTTTGAAAACTACTGTGTCGTGACATCACAAGGTGGAACTGAGCATTTTGAGCTTTGGAACTGTAGACAGACTAAGGGCATGTTTAGACAAGAGTGTTTGCGGGTAAAAATGACAAAATCTTATATCTTATTGGAAGTGCCTTTCGTTTAGATGATGATGGCGTTTTTGGGGCTTAAAAACACAAAAATCTGGAACAACCCTCTAGAGTGGAAAAGTTGAATACGCTCCACCGTAGCGTTTCTGTTTACACTGCCCAAGACGCAAAACTCTGGTCAGATCTGCTGAGGTCACGTACACGTTTACGTCACATACATACAGAACACAGAAACAAACATGTCGGATCATTTCCATGCGTCGGACCTTCAAACTGCTCTAATAAACTTACAGGAGGCTCCCAACAAATGTACAGAATCTGCAGAGATACTATCAGTGAACAGAGAAGGATCTGCAATCACCTCTGTCAAATTCTGGATGCACCAGTTCGTCGCAGGCGAGTCAGACGGATATGGACGAGACCTGGAGAACCAGTCGATGGTGGGACAACTTTGTGGAAGGAGGAGCTGATGAAAATGCATGAAAACTTCCATATGTCCAAAGACGCCCTTGTTGCTTTAAGTACAAACATACCCAATCAAATTCCACACACTTTTGCGTCACTGTATGCACGCAGATTTCCTCATGAAAACGCTCGTCTAAACGCGGAAGAAAAAGTGAAGACATGACGTCACTTTTGCGTCTTCTGTTCATCATATAAACGTAGCCTAATTTCAGACTGATTTCTCAAACATGTGTGATTGAAACAAAATACAACACCAGACGTATTTTTTAATGAGAAAAACAACATTATAACATAAAGCTCATAAGAGTCAATTCTGCATTTGACCCATCCTGCAATATCACTGGGTCTGTTTTGGTCTATGTGGTGTTTAGGCACCGTGCACTTCATGCCCAAGACAAATTTCTCCTTGTGGGACAATTAAGTTTATCTTATCTTCACATGCCAAGAGCAATGAAACCAGTCTCCAGATAACGAGCCCATATGGTTGTTAAAAAGACGGTACCTGATTTTTTAGGATCTTGGAGTCAAATCAGATTTCTGTCCAATCTCTTAACTTAAAGGTCTTATATTACGCAAAACTGACTCTTGTGAGGTTTAAGTCACATTATGTTGTTACGTCCTCAGCAACAGACCTGGAGTTGTGTTTTGTTTCCTTTATTCAGGGTTCCCATTCTTTTTCACTGACAAAATTTCTTTTCCATGACTTTTTCATGTCCTAAATTGAATTTTCCATGACTTTACAACACTTACATGTGCAGAATCGATCAGACTTTTAGGGATAAATAGGAAATGTTAACTCTTTGTCATCTTTTTTTAAACAAAAGACCCAGATGTTTGGAAATAATCATAATATCCTCATGATAACTTAACGGAATGCTGTAGTTGTGTGAAAGAGAAACTAAAATATGACTTGACAAGACTTTTCCAAACTTTTTCCATGATCGTGGGAACCCTTTTTTATTAGTTTGTCTACATCTCCAAAGGTATTCGCCCCAAATCAGCTTTTGTCCAGTTGACAAATTGAATTTCTCCTTTTGCTGTACATCTCCAAAGCTCAAAATGCTCTGTTCCACCTTGTGATGTCATGAAGCTGTAGTTTTCAAGTTAACAGCTCCTTTTTTTTTTTTTTTTACCTTTAGTTCAGTAGAGATTGGCAATTCCAGGTCTGAAATTATCCAAATGTTTGTAGTGTAGCTGTATGGAGTTCAAAAACACAGTGGAGCACTTCCTGTATCACCACATGACACATAACACAAGGTTGAACAGAGTGTTTTCTGTTTGAGAAAAGAACAAAATACACAGGGTTTGTGTGTTAAACATTTGTAAATGAAACAAATTAAACACAACTCCAGGCAAGTTTGTGATGAGGAAACAACATTATTGATTTCAAACCAAGAAATAATGCTGGCGTGCTGTTCGTAGGCTATTGTTGTTGGGATTTCTTTGATGAAACTGCTGCTTTGACTCCTGAAAATTGAGAAACGTGCTTATAAAGAAACAGAAGTGAGTAGAAAATGTTTTATTACCTTTTTAAAATTCAGTAAACATGGTGTATGACCAATTTAAAACGACTTAAAACGGATTAACCTGATGATTGTGTTGATTGCGAAACCAACTTAGACACAGTAACAATATCCACATTTCTTGTTATGATATTTTCACGATGTGCATCTCACGGTGCGATATTTATTGCGATATTTTGTAGAGGCCTTTGGTTCTGTCATAAACCAAAGAGTTAAGATTTAAAAGTTAGGACTAAAACTGAGCAAAGGATCATGGTCTATGTAGTTCCCTCTGTTTCTTTTAGCAATAAATTTAAGCAAAAAAAAAACTTGAGATTCAATATTTTGTGACAACCTACGATATTAGTTGTTAGGAGTTGGACCGAGAACCTTCTTTTTGAGAGGTAAAAGTTATTATCTCTCAGGCACACACCAATTTTCTCTGTTTAAATGAACGGGAAGGCTTTTCTTTAGAACCCCGTCTTCGCTGAGAGAAGATTTTGGTAATAAACAAGCAGAAAATAACACTCCCTTTTAATTTCATTTTCGAAGTAGAAACGGGACTCCCTCTGTTATTAAAATCAATATTCTTTTCATTTCTATTCTCCCCTTTCATAAGTTTTGTAAGTACTTCAAACTTCTACCTCTCATTCGGCTCATGAGTTCCGTTTTATAAAATTTGAGTATTCCACAGTATTTCATTCAACTTATTTATCTCCATAGAGACAAGCAGGTGATGCAGTCAGATCTGTGGAGAGGTGACCCCGCCCGCACACAGAGAGAATGTATGTTTTAAATGTATTTCAGTCATAAAAACACCAGCATAATGACATACTTTAGAACCTTCCATTAAATGTGATATTTTTGTGGATTGGTTAAAAAATAGGGCAAATATTAGGCTATTTTCAGATCTATGTGATAATGTTTCCTCATAAAAAACAAACTTGGGAGTTGTGTTTTGTTTAATTCACACATCTTTAACACACAAACCCTGCATATCTAGGCTGAGTTCTTCTCTCAAACTAAAAACACTCTCTTCCACGAACTAAAGAAAAAAGGTTCTAAAGGTAAACGTTAACTTGAAATCACTACATGACATCACAAGGTGGAACGGAGCATTTTAAGCTTTGGAGATGTAGACAGACTAATAATAAAGATTTACTCAAACGTGTGAATGAAACAAAACACAACTCTGGGTATGTTTTGACGAGGTATCAACTAGGGATGGGCATGATTAGCCGACTAATCGATAACTGATCATTAAGAATTTCGTCCATCATGTTAATTTTTAATCGACAAACCGAATGTAGATTGATGTTGCGTCTGACAGCGCAAACACTGGAGTTGTGGCCTCTCAGTTCCACGTTTGGGCTCTGGCTCCTTGGACACACTGTACGACTCAGTGAGTGTGTTTACAGCACATCAGTGTCCCGGGTATGATCGGGTTTTTTTGAGCGTCCCAGTTTCGTCACGGTGCATGTACACGCAGTATCCCGGTTACTGCAACATAAAGTTGAGTGCACATGTGTCCAAAAGACAAACACTTTTCAGTCTTTTCATCACAACAGTAACCAAAAAAAAAAACTGGTCAACCCTTCGGGGACCAGGTAATAAATAAAGTGACCAACATAAATAAAGTGAGTGAAATGATGTTAAATAAAGAGCTTGTGGAAGTTATGCGTAGTAAAAAGGAGCCGACAACTTCTCACATTTTAGACACAAAAAATCGTGTGTCGCTTTATTAACTGAACTCACAACTCGCTATAAACGGCTAATAACGGTAAACAGAACAGCGTGCCTCAAACGTCAACGGGTCTTAAAGGGACCGCGACGATATTGCATATAGAGCACAAACACAAAAACTAAACACTGAACATAGGTGAACATGTAATTAATATGTCTCCAGTTAGTGGTGAATTATGTATGTAATATGTATGCTAAAGGCACTACAAGCTGCACTAAACCTGCACACGTCTGATCTCTGAAAACATGAACCATCTCCAACATGACACACACAGAACAGACTCATCATTATCGTCATCATTATCGTCATCGTCATCGACATCGTCATCGTCATCGACACCGACACCCCTTTGTCACAGAGAGAACACTCATATTCCACTGAGTCGTGTCCTTTAGTCCGACAAACGCTGAACCGCATCAGCGCACAAGGAAAGAGCTGTTTTTTTTTCAGTGCAGTTACAGTTTACGCAAATGAGCCAAGTGGTTTTAAGTTTAGTTTCTGTAAAACGTAAACAAACGTGTTAAAGCTGCATTAAACACATTATAATGTCAAACAGGCTGATGCGGCTCTAGAGTGGTTATGGTTTATATGTTACAAAGATGAGTTTATTTATGCAGATTAGTAATAGTAATAATAATGATGATTTAATATAAAAATGTTAATGATTAATCGAAAAATTCTCCCGACAATCGATTAAGAAAATGCCCATCCCTTGCATCAACATTATAAACAGCTCACAAGACTCAATTTTGTGTAATATAGGACCTTTAATATATCACTTTGCTTCTCTTTCTACCGTATTTGGCTGGTCTATATATAGATTATATATGTGCAACCCCGGAAATTCACTATAGTAGCTCCATTCCGTGTGTTTCTTTCTCCAGTCCCCCTCTGTGTGATTGTGCGGCTGTATATGGGTCAGTGCATGTGAATGGACCGTCATGCGGCTCTGATCCTGCCCCGGTGCTGCTCCCACGTGGGGCAATTTATTTGGGCAGGTGTGATACAAACAAACAAGTGCACACAGCATTTAAGACGCTCTGTGTGTGTGTGTGTGTGTGAGGTCTGCGTGTGAGAGGCTTAAAGTGTCGTGTGGCGCAAGTGTGTCTGCAGATACATGAGAGGTGTATTGATTTTAAAACCTGCCAGTGCTTTATTTAAAGGGATTTATCCATCTTCACTTTACAGTAACAGTAAGCAGTGTGGTTATCAAATTGTGATGTCTTTTCTGTTGAATATTGCTTTATCAAACACACACACACACACACGACATTCATCACCTAGTCCTTCTATTCATTATTTGATTGCTTCGTGATTTGAAGGTTTTTGTAAAGACCTTTTTTCCAATTCAAAAGATCTAATATTTTCATTTGAATTGCTTTATTGCTGTAACTAAAGAGGACAGTTGCCATGCCGAATCGTTCACATCAGGAAGGATTTCTTTGCATGAAACCTGTGCTCTGGTCACGCAGCCTCTGTCAATCAACTCTGAGACCCCGTTTACACTGAAACGAATCCGCGTATCAGCGTATCACCTCATCGGAAATGATCTGCGTCCACACACTTAAACAACTTAAAACCGCACGGCTAATTGGCATAAACTCAGTGCTCAAAACAGTTCGCTATTGTGCGCTGATGCGGCTCAGCTTCTGTCGGACTAAACGACACGACTCAGTGGAATGTGAGTGTTCTTTCTGTGACAGAGGGGTGTTCTGCTGATGGTGAGTCTGTTCTGTGTTTCTATCGTGTAGGAGATGGTTCATGTTAAACTTTTTAGAGATTATACATCTGCAGGTCATTCGCATAGACTGTATATGAATGGACATATATTCTAGCCTCTTAGTGTTTTGGCGGTGAATTACTTCACGGTGCATAGAACTACATCAGCGTATCAGCGTTTTCAGGCGTCCACACGGTGCTGGATCAGATCCGTACTCAGATTAATTCGTGGGAGCTGGTGGCATCAGATCGTTCCATCTTTGGAGCCGTTTTCCATCAGATTAGGACGAACACTGCATCTACAACGAAAACAATTCAAATATGTACTAGTGTGGATGGGGCAGAGTGAGTGACGGATTTAACCATAGTGAACAAAGAAGCACACAGTGTAAACTCTGATGGATTTAACTGGCATTACCGTATTTTCCAGGCTATTAGGCGCTCTGCATTATAAGACACACTGTCATTAAATGGTCTATTTTCAAACCTTTTCCACAAATAAACTGCACTGGACTTTAAAGGAAACACAACAGTTGGATGGGTCAGTCGGAGTTTGTTTGTCGCGTTCATGGTGACTCTGTGCTTTGTTCAGTTGTGGCGTGTAGGGAGGGTGCTGTCTGGGACCGCTGGATTGTTGGCGTGTTCGCAGTGACTCATTTGTTCAGTTGTGGCTCAGAGTGGCACACTCGCTTTTTTGCTTCGTTCCTTCGTTCCTTCGTTCCATTCCTCCTCCGTGTGGAGTGATGAGTGTGGCTGTGGGTGTTTTTCGCTGTGCGGTCGCTGTCGCTCCGAGCGTGTTTGCGTGCGCTGTGGGTGGTGTGGCTTTGTAGTTTACTGAAGTTGTGCTGGGACACCCGAGTGGATTCGTGTATAGGTCGATCTGGACTGTGGGGCGCATAGTCTGTTCTGTGTGTATATCGTATAGGAGATAGTTCATGTTTTAGCTTTTCAGCGATCACACGAGTGCAGGTCAAACAAGTGCAGATTGTACGTGTGCAGGTTTAGCGCAGCTCTTAATTTTACAGTAATTTTACTCGTAAATTTATTTATGTTGGTCAATTTATTTATGTTGCTACTGTTGTGGTAAAAAGACTGGAAAGTGTCCTTTGGACGCATGCGCACTCAACTTTATGTTGCAGTAACCGGGATACTGTGTTTACATGCCACAAGTAACCCAGCTACTATTGGAATCAGCTGCAGTATCTCGGTTTCTAATAACCGGGATACTGAAACCGGGTTACTGCGTATACATGTACCATGAAGAAACCGGGATACTCAAAAAACCCGATCATAACTGGGTTATTGATGTGCATGTATACTCACTCATTGTATCAATATATGTATCGTATCGTGGTCTATGTATTGTATCGGCAACTGAATGATACCCAGCCCTATAACTACATAATACAAAAATGAACTAGGATCGCTGCAGCGGTGGACCCACTGGCCGCTGGTCTGGGTTTTTATCCCCCAACTGATTACAGTCTTGCCTGGAGCGGCTGATCAGCAGGTGGGCAGATCTGGGTGGGTGGAGGCAAGGCGAAATATAAAAACTAGGACGCAGTCTGTAACAAGAAGCAATACAGATTTTTATATGCACAAAATAAGTATAGCATATATCAAGGCTATGCACAAGGAAGGAGAGAGAAATGCGTTGCAAAGAGGAAAATATTAGCTTTGAAATGACAGAAGGTTCTCTGTTACATAAGAGTGAGTTGTTGTACAGTTGTATGGAGGATTAATTTAGTCTTTTATTGTTGATTTGAACATACCCGGAGTTGTTTCATTCACACATGTTTGAGTAATCCTAAAGTATCCTAAAGTAAAGTAGTTTTCAACAGCTTCCTTTTACTCCACTGAGGTTCATTTGGTCTTCTGATCATTTATGTTATTAGATTCTTTTTTCAGACCAAGAGTTTGTTTTCATACCTGTCCATAACTTTCGAAACTGTCAGGTATGAAAACAAACTCTTGGTCTGAAAAAGAACCTAATAACATAATCTACTTTTTACCTTTTGTTCAGTAGAGATTGACAATTCCAGGGCTGAAATTATCCAAATGATTCTAGTGAAGGTGTGTGGAGTTTAAAAACACAGTGGAGCACTTCCTGTATTACCACAAGGCAGAATAGAGTGTTTTCTGATTGAGAGATGAACTCGGCCTAAATATGTGAGACATGTGAATGAAACAAAATCCAACTCCAGGTCTGTTTTAGATGAGGAAACAACATTATAACAGATCAGAAAACAGCATAATTTGGACCTTTTAATAACACAGAGGAAGTCCCCCACCAAACTGTAATTCATCTTCTCGGTCGCCTCCCACAAGAGCACTACATAGTTTTGACTGACTGGGTTTCATTTAAGAAGCATTGTGTTGCAGTTACAGGTCAGATCTGTGTAGAGGCAACTCTGATCACAGTCAGAATGCCTGTTTTGTTTTGTTTTTTTGGATTTTTGAGCTATAAAACCACCTGCGCTTTATTGCAGGAGTCCCCAACCCCCGGGCTGGGGAACTGTACTGGGCCGTGGTTTGTTTGGTACCGGGCCACGAAAGCATGAACCCTCCTTCCCTTACCAGAATTAAACCAGAATTAAACCAGGGCTAAACTGGGTCTAAACCAGGTCTAAAACAGGTCTAAAACAGGTCTAAAACCACGTTAAAAGTCTAAAACTGGTCTAAAACTGGTCTAAAACTGGTCTAAAAACAGGTCTAAACCAGGACTAAACCAGGACTAAACCAGATCTAAAACTGGTCTAAAACAGGTCTAAAACAAATCTAAAAACTGGTCTAAAACTGGTCTAAAACAGGCCTAAAACAGGTCTAAAAACAGGTCTAAACCAGGACTAAACCAGGACTTAACCCAGGTCTAAAACAGGTCTAAAAACAGATCTAAACCAGATCTAAACCAGGACTAAAACAGGTCTAAAAACAGGTCTAAAACAGGTCTAAAACAGGTCTAAAAACAGGTCTAAAAGCAGGTCTAAAACAGGTCTAAACCAGGACTAAAACAGGTCTAAAACTGGTCTAAAACAGGTCTAAAACAAATCTAAAAACTGGTCTAAAACTGGTCTAAAACAGGCCTAAAACAGGTCTAAAAACAGGTCTAAACCAGGACTAAACCAGGACTTAACCCAGGTCTAAAACAGGTCTAAAAACAGGTCTAAAAAGCAGGTCTAAAACAGGTCTAAACCAGGACTAAAACAGGTCTAAAACTGGTCTAAAACAGGTCTAAAACAAATCTAAAAACTGGTCTAAAACAGGCCTAAAACAGGTCTAAAAACAGGTCTAAACCAGGACTAAACCAGGACTTAACAGGTCTAAAACAGGTCTAAAACAGGTCTAAACCAGATCTAAACCAGGACTAAAACAGGTCTAAAAACAGGTCTAAAACAGGTCTAAAACAGGTCTAAAAACAGGTCTAAAAGCAGGTCTAAAACAGGTCTAAACCAGGACTAAAACTGGTCTAAAACTGGTCTAAAACAGGCCTAAAACAGGTCTAAAAACAGGTCTAAACCAGGACTAAACCAGGACTTAACCCAGGTCTAAACCAGATCTAAACCAGGTCTAAAACAGGTCTAAAAACAGGTCTAAAACAGGGTCTAAAACAGGGTCTAAAAACAGGTCTAAAAGCAGGTCTAAAACAGGTCTAAAACAGGTCCCACCCAACCCCCCTCCAAAATATTGTGTGATATGAAACCGGTCCTTGGCGCAAAAAAGGTTGGTGGACCACTGCTTTAATAAATGGAAGGTAGAGCTGTTTAATGTCATACTGCGGAACATTCCAGGCAGAGCAATGACCTCTCCATAGAAACAAACAGGTGACGGACCCTCCACTAGAGAAGTTACACAATTACGGGTGGTCTGTGACTGTGAACCTCTCCACAGATCTGACCTGTGACTCGCTCTGGTTCGATCTCCTTGAAGCTGCAAAGGTTTTACTGTGAAACTCCAGCCAACACAAGAACATCCCCATTCAAGAAAGCGTTTGCCGGACCCTCCGCCACCAGAAAAGTGACACAGTGCACCTTTAAGTGTTTTTCCTCGGGCCTCTTTGCCGTCTCACCTCTTCAGCACTTCCCCGGTCAGACAGTGGTGCCGCGTGGATCAATGCACACTCAAGCCCTGCTCACATCACAGTATTAGGTTTGGCCATTAGGAAAGTGCTCTGCCTCACTGTTCGCTGGAGCTCTATAGAAGCATATAGGAGCGCGTACAGGTGACACAGGGACCGTCTCATCGGCTCCGGGTATCGATCGGGCCCCTGGTTGTTTTCCAGTCAGACGGGACTTTCTTTGGGGAAGCCGGAGTGAAATATGAGGATGAATAGTGGATAAAGATATGCTGTGGTGAGATGACAGTGATTGGTTTTACGCAAAATTGACCCTTGTGAGGTTTAAAGGTGCAAAAATATCAAAATATCCATATATCGTATTGTTTAATGTGATGATACAGTATCGATATCGTGGGCTGCTGTATCGATATATGTCGCCAAGAGTATTTTTTGGTATATTTTACTAAATTATTTTGTTACAGCGCTACAGTTTTGTTGCTTGTTTAGAGGAAAGAAACTTGTTTATGTGACACATTTGACATTTTCACTGTTTTAATTATTAAAATGTGTTTCATCACAGCCATGATTTCAGCCTTTATTTTTTACTGAACCATATCGAATTGTTTTGAAATATATTAAACCGAAAGTGCACTGTATCGAGATATGTATCGTATCGTGGCCTATGTATCGAGGTATGTGGCATATCGTGGCCTATGTATCGTATCGTATGGCCTATGTATCGAGGTATGTATCGTATCGTGGCCTATGTATCGAGGTATGTGGCATATCATGGCCTATGTATCGAGGTATGTATCGTATCGTGGCCTATGTATCGAGGTATGTATCGTATCGTGGCCTATGTATCGAGGTATGTATCGTATCGTGGCCTATGTATCGAGGTATGTGGCATATCATGGCCTATGTATCGAGGTATGTATCGTAT
Organism: Boleophthalmus pectinirostris; assembly: GCF_026225935.1. Lineage (NCBI taxonomy): Eukaryota > Metazoa > Chordata > Actinopteri > Gobiiformes > Gobiidae > Boleophthalmus > Boleophthalmus pectinirostris. Next base: position 10,157,343 of record NW_026571404.1, read on the forward strand.
CGTGGCCTATGTATCGAGGTATGTATCGTATCGTGGCCTATGTATCGAGGTATGTGGCATATCATGGCCTATGTATCGAGGTATGTATCGTATCGTGGCCTATGTATCGAGGTATGTATCGTATCGTGGCCTATGTATCGAGGTATGTGGCATATCATGGCCTATGTATCGAGGTATGTATCGTATCGTGGCCTATGTATCGAGGTATGTATCGTATCGTGGCCTATGTATCGTATCGAGGTATGTATGTATCGTATCGTGGCCTATGTATCGAGGTATGTATCGTATCGTGGCCTATGTATCGAGGTATGTATCGTATCGTGGCCTATGTATCGAGGTATGTATGTATCTATGTATCGTGGCCTATGTATCGAGGTATGTGGCATATCATGGCCTATGTATCGTATCGTGGCCTATGTATTGAGTTCTGTATCGTATCGGCAACTTCTTAATGATACCCAGCCCTTTTGACTTTTCTTGTGGAGGGTCCGACAAATGCTTTTCTCCATGAAGATGTTATCGCTTTGTCTGGAATATTTCACAGTGTGGCATTAAACCTTTCTATCTTCATGGAGACTAAACCAGAGCAAGTTAAAGGTCAGGTCTGTGGAGAGGCGACCCTGCTCACAGTCAGAATGCCTGTTTTTCAAGGCATTTTTTGAGCTGTAATAGAATAAATGTGAGGTATAGCTGTTTAATGCCATACTATGGAACACTCCAAGCAGAGAAATGACATCTGTAACTATAGAAACAGACAGGTGACAGACACTGCACCAGAAAAGTTACACAGTGCACCTTTAAGTCACGTTAGAATGTGGTTACCTCATCAAAAACATACCTGGAGTTGTGTTTTGTTTTATTCACACATGTCTGAGCAAAACTTTAGTATTAGTCTTTCTACGTCTCCAAAGCTCACAATGGTCTGTTCCACCTTGTGATGTCATGAAGTGGTAGTTTTCAAGTTAACAACTGCATTTTACCTTTTGTTCAATAGATATCGACAATTACAGGGCTGAAATTGTCCAAATGATTCAAGTAAAGGTGTATGGAGTTTAAAAACACAGTGGAGCACTTCCTGTATTACCACATGACATCACAAGGTGGAACAGAGTGTTTGAGAGGACTCAGTCTAAATACGCAGGATTTGTGTGTTTAAAAAATTAAACAAAACACAACTCCACATGTATTTTTGATGCAGAAACAATATTATAACAGATCAGAAAATGGTGTAATCAGAGTTGTAAGTTTTTATTTTATTTTTGTCTTTTTCTCATAGATTATCTCAACAAATAATCTTGTTGGGTTGTTTTATCGAGTTAATCCTCTTAATTTCGCAGCGGATGTGGCCTGCCATCTTACCGAGGAAAATCAATTTCTTAAGTTTTATCAAAGTTTTATCTACAAATAATACATGTTTTAGTTTTTTTTTCAACTTTTTCTCAAACTTGTGAAATGCAGAAAATAATCCTCTTTCTTTTCACACACTTTTAGGTCCTTAAATATTGATGTAAGACTTGAAATACCTGTTGGCTGAAATGACTGAATGATCGTGACTAGTTATGACAACCAAATTTAAAGGTGCACTATGTAACTTTTCAGATACAGGGTCCACAGTCAGCCTTGTGTCCATAGAAATGTTGTTGCTTGGCCTAAGGTGTTCCACAATGGCCACGTTTACATGATGTTATTTCATTCCGAAGTAACTGTTCTGCATTAAATAGTTTGGAATTAAAATATTCTCACGTTAAATCGCCTTTATTTAATTCCGCTAAACGTCTGGGGGTGGGGAAGGGTTCTGATTGGACAGGAGGCGCAAGAATGTATTTCGTCGACCGGAAGAAAACACACACTTCAGCTGCTACCGACGTTTTTGTCATCTCGGTTTGTCGTTACGCCACGGACATAAAAATGATCCAAACTTTTTTTCGTAGTCGTTTCGAGAATTCTCTCATCACGCTTTACTTCTGTCAGTTGAGGTGGAGATAGAAAAGAGTGTTGGAGAAGGGAGGAAGAAGACAAACTGAGTCGACGGCTGCTCTACCTCAGCCCACTCCTGCATCCCACTCACAAATCCAAAGAGACGTGGATGAAAGTCCGAAGCCAGGACTGGTGGAGCCGGACGAAGGGCGACCCAACGAGCATACGCTGAACAACCCGAATTATTTTTAAGAAGAATAAATGTTTACTAGACAGACTGGTGCCACCTACTGCCTCTGCTCAATTTCATTTCTCTCCAGCAACTAGGTCAGGAATCAGAATACACTAGACGGTTCGCAAAAAAAAACAAACTGAAGTGTGAGTTCGGGCACCAGCCAATCAGCGAAGAGACAAACATTCA